>NC_139239.1:51247916-51724123 GCF_977018435.1 Lepisma saccharinum
GGGGTATAATTTCCCCGTAGAAAAGTGACTGCCCTATTAAACCCTGCTAATATGAGAAGGGGGTACAATTTCCCCGTAGAAAAGTGACTGCCCCCTTATATCCTGCTTATATTAGGAGGGGGTACAATTTCCCCGTAGAAAAGTGAGTGCACTATTGAATCCTGCTAATATGAGAAGGGGGTACAAATTCCCCGTAGAAAAGTGACTGCCCCCTTATATCCTGCTTATATTAGGAGGGGGTATAATTTCCCCGTAGAAAAGTGACTGCCCCCTGAAATCCTGCTTATATTAGGAGGGGGTACAAATTCCCCGTAGAAAAGTGACTGCCCTATTAAATCCTGCTAATATGAGAAGGGGGTACAAATTCCCCGTAGAAAAGTGACTGCCCCTTTAAATCCTGCTTATATTAGGAGGGGGTATAATTTCCCCGTAGAAAAGTGACTGCCCTATTAAATCCTGCTAATATATGAAGGGTGTACAATTTCCCCGTAGAAAAGTGACTGCCCTATTAAATCCTGCTAATATGAGGAGGGGGTACAATTTCCCCGTAGAAAAGTGACTGCCCCCTTATATCCTGCTTATATTAGGAGGGGGTACAAATTCCCCGTAGAAAATTGACTGCCCCCTTAAATCCTGCTTATATTAGGAGGGGGTATAATTTCCCCGTAGATAAGTGACTGCCCTATTAAATCCTGCTAATATGAGAAGGGGGTACAATTTCTCCGTAGAAAAGTGACTGCCCCCTTATATCCAGCTTATATTAGAAGGGGGTACAAATTCCCCGTAGAAAAGTGACTGCCCTATTAATTCCTGCTTATATTAGGAGGGGGTACAATTTCCCCGTAGAAAAGTGACTGCCCCCTTATATCCTGCTAATATTAGGAGGGGGTACAAATTCCCCGTAGAAAAGTGACTGCCCCTTAAATATTGCTTATATTAGGAGGGGGTATAATTTCCCCGTAGAAAAGTGACTGCCTTATTAAATCCTGCTAATATTAGAAGGGGGTACAATTTCCCCGTAGAAAAGTGACTGCCTCCTTATATCCTGCTTATATTAGGAGGGGGTACAAATTCCCCATAGAAAAGTGACTGCCCCCTTTATTCCTGCTTATATTAGGAGGGGGTATAATTTCCCCGTAGAAAAGTGACTGCCCCTTTAAATCCTGCTTATATTAGGAGGGAGTATAATTTCCCCGTACAAGAGTGAGTGCCCTATTAAATCCTGCTAATATGAGAAGGGGGTACATTTTCCCCGTAGAAAAGTGACTGCCCTATTAAATCCTGCTAATATGAGAAGGGGGTACAATTTCCTCGTAGAAAAGTGACTGCCCCCTTATATCCTGCTTATATTACGAGGGGGTACAAATTCCCCGTAGAAAAGTGACTGCCCCCTTAAATCCTGCTTATATTAGGAGGGGGTATAATTTCCCCGTAGAAAAGTGACTGCCCGTTAAAATCCTGCTTATATTAGGAGGGGGTATAATTTCCCCGTAGAAAAGTGACTGCCCTATTAAACCCTGCTAATATGAGAAGGGGGTACAATTTCCCCGTAGAAAAGTGACTGCCCCCTTATATCCTGCTTATATTAGCAGGGGGTACAAATTCCCCGTAGAAAAGTGACTGCCCTATTAAATCCTGCTAATATGAGAAGGGAGATATTACATACTCTCTCATCATTTTGTCGTACATTTCTTGGAACAAGCGACGGAATGTCTTAAACTAACAGCATGTTCCGTACTCTTTGTTTTATCGGGTACTTATTGGCATCCGCTATTACGTCTCCATTTTGCTTTCTCTCTGTTCTATCGTGGACGATTCAGCTGCCTTTTCCTTGAAAGTGTGGATTTTTGTGGCAATGCTTCAGCTGGTCGGCTCAAGTTAATGGGACGTATGCCTTAATTAATCACGTTTGACATAGATATTTACTAGCTTGAAAGAAAATATACTTTATATTTAGTTAATGTGATCAGAGGATTGTAGTAATCAATGTTTTATGCAGCATATAAACTTTCAACGGATAGTCACAAGCCACAGCGAACATAACCACAACTCTATTTCATAATTACACGTACAGAAGGATGAGTTCCACACTGAACTGCTAGCTGACGGGTGCCAGAAATTTCCACTATTACTATCAAAAAGATGTGACTCGTCACTTCCTTCATTATTGTCTCCAAAATCCATGTTTTCTAACGGTGCATGTACAGCCTACGTAGCGGGAAAGTGTGGCTTATGACTATATCACTACACAGATGACCACCTGGTTGGAGAGCCAAAAAGTTCAGTGATGTACATATTATACTGCCATTCGAAAAGAAAAATGACAATGTCTCGCACTTTTTGGACAGTGGGTTGCTTATTGTGCATGATGGTATGTTCAACAACAACAACAACATAAAAATCAAACATGTGGCTTAAGAATATCATCCACTGACTCCTTCATGTGTTAAACATGGTGAATAATATGTAATAGGTTAGTTGCAAACCACAACGAAATTATAAATGTCTGTATTTGATAAAGTTTTTGTATAAATTGAAATACATCACATATTATATTAAAATGCACTACAGCATTATTGAAATACATATTTAGTGAAAAGTGATAAATCATAATTCTCATGCTATATGCATTGTATATTATTTTTTTGTTCAATTTTTTTGAAGTTAAAACAATTGTTTTATTTGACTTGTGTACTCCTGGTGTTTCTGAATCGTATTGATTCTGATCAAAATGTTACAATTAAAACTATAGTCTGTGTGTAGATGTATCTTGTTATTTGTTCCTATGAAAATATGATTAGTGTGTACATAAATATGTTTGTGTGTGTAAGTATGCTTATGTAATATATGTTTCTGTGTAACAAAATTATGATTTATCAACCTCATAACACGAATAACGTGTGTATTCGATTATTTTAAAAATTGATCAAAGGTTCTATCATAAAATGCATCAATGTAATTTTTAAATTCGAGAGTTACTACGGATATGTGGAAGCAACCACTTTCAATTATATTTTACAAGTTATAAAATATTTCCATGTTAAAATATCGCTTCTACGGGCTCTCGTCGTGCTTTTCAAATAAATATAATTACCACAAGGGACAAAGTGTTTTACTTTTTGTTAGTTATGCATAGATTATATAAGAAGTATTTTTATGATGAGAAACCTATTTATTTGTGACAGTACACACACACATTGTGTACAAATTTGTTGTCCAAAATGTTTCAAGAAAATGCAATTCAAATGTCTTGAGTGATGGATTGATTGAGTTAGCGTTTTAATTTATGCACACTAAGTCTAATCAAGAATGGACCCACAGTTTAAAGTTGGATCCGAATTACTATGTGCCTCCACCGGGTATTGAACCCAGGACACCTTTATCACCCTACTCAAATGGTAGACTCATTCAAATGTTTTGATGAACATTCAAATGAGAAAGTTGTACGTAATAATTAAGTCAATGATGAGCCAGATACCAGAGTTATAAAGGCTTTATACGACAAAATAATACATCTAATTTCCCTACTGTTTTGTGAAGTAAACTAAGTAAGCAGCAACTTTTCTCCGTAGCATTTTGTATGCAATTTCTCATGTAAGAACTAATTATTAGAACAGTAACTTTTCTAGGGGGAAATTTGTACCCCCTCCATATATATTAAAGATAAAAGGGGCAGTCACTTTTCTACGGGGAAATTGTACCCCCTTCTAATATTAGCAGGAATTAATGGAGCAGTCACTTTTCTACGGGGAAATTATACCCCCTCCTAATATAAGCAGGATTTAAGGGGGCAGTCACTTTTCTACGGGGAAATTATACCCCCTCCTAATATTAGCAGGATTTAAGGGGGCAGTCACTTTTCTACGGGGAAATTGTACCACCTGATAATATAAGCAGGATTTAAGGGGGCAGTCACTTTTCTACGGGGAAACTATACCCCCTACTAATATAAGCAGGGTTTAAGGGGGCAGTCACTTTTCTACGGGGAAATTATACAGCCTCCTAATATAAGCAGGATATAAGGGGGCAGTCACTTTTCTACGGGGAAATTGTACCCCCTTCTCATATTAGCAGGATTTAATAGGGCAGTCACTTTTCTACGGGGAAATTATACCCCCTCCTAATATAAGCAGGATTTTAACGGGCAGTCACTTTTCTACGGGGAAATTATACCCCCTCCTAATATAAGCAGGATTTAAGGGGGCAGTCAATTTTCTACGGGGAATTTGTACCCCCTCCTAATATAAGCAGGATATAAGGGGGCAGTCACTTTTCTACGGGGAAATTGTACCCCCTTCTCATATTTGCAGGATATAATAGGGCAGTCACTTTTCTACGGGGAAATTGTACCCCCATCTCATATTAGCAGGATTTAAAGGGGCAGTCACTTTTATACGGGGAAATTATACCCCCTCCTAATATAAGCAGGATTTAAGGGGGCAGTCACTTTTCTACGGGGAATTTGTACCCCCTCCTAATATAAGCAGGGTTTAAGGGGGCAGTCACTTTTCTACGGGGAATTTGTACCTCCTCCTAATATAAGCTTGATATAAGGGGGCAGTCACTTTTCTACGGGGAAATTGTACCCCCTTCTCATATTAGCAGGGTTTAATAGGGCAGTCACTTTTCTACGGGGAAATTATACCCCCTCCTAATATAAGCAGGATTTTAACGGGCAGTCACTTTTCTACGGGGAAATTATACCCCCTCCTAATATAAGCAGGATTTAAGGGGGCAGTCACTTTTCTACGGGGAATTTGTACCCCCTCCTAATATAAGCAGGATATAAGGGGGCAGTCACTTTTCTACGAGGAAATTGTACCCCCTTCTCATATTAGCAGGATTTAATAGGGCAGTCACTTTTCTACGGGGAAATTGTACCCCCTTCTCATATTAGCAGGATTTTATAGTGCACTCACTTTTCTACGGGGAAATTATACCCCCTCCTAATATAAGCAGGATTTAAGGGGGCAGTCAATTTTCTACGGGGAATTTGTACCCCCTCCTAATATAAGCTGGATATAAGGGGGCAGTCACTTTTCTACGGGGAAATTGTACCCCCTTCTCATATTAGCAGGATTTAATAGGGCAGTCACTTTTCTACGGGGAAATTGTACCCCCTTCTCATATTAGCAGGATTTAATAGGGCAGTCACTTTTCTACGGGGAAATTATACCCCCTCCTAATATAAGCAGGATTTAAATTGGCAGTCACTTTTCTACGGGGAATTTGTACCCCCTCCTAATATAAGCAGGATATAAGGGGGCAGTCACTTTTCTACGGGGAAATTGTACCCCCTCCTAATTTAAGCAGGATTTAATAGGGCAGTCACTTTTCTACGGGGAAATTGTACCCCCTTATCATATAATCAGGATTTAAAAGGGCAGTCACTTTTCTACGGGGAAATAATACCCCCTCCTAATATAAGCAGGATTTAAAGGGGCAGTCACTTTTCTACGGGGAAATTGTACCCCCTCCTAATATAAGCAGGGTTTAAGGGGGCAGTCACTTTTCTACGGGGAATTTGTACCCCCTCCTAATATAAGCTGGATATAAGGGGGCAGTCATTTTTCTACGGGGAAATTGTACCCCCTCCTAATTTAAGCAGGATTTAATAGGGCAGTCACTTTTCTACGGGGAAATTGTACCCCCTTCTCATATTAGCAGGATTTAAAAGGGCAGTCACTTTTCTACGGGGAAATAATACCCCCTCCTAATATAAGCAGGATTTAAAGGGGCAGTCACTTTTCTACGGGGAAATTGTACCCCCTCCTAATATAAGCAGGATTTAAGGGGCAGTCACTTTTCTACGGGGAAATTGTACCCCCTCCTAATATAAGCAGGATTTAATAGGGCAGTCACTTCTCTACGGGGAAATTGTACCCCCTTCTCATATTAGCAGGATTTAAAAGGGCAGTCAGTTTTCTACGGGGAAATAATACCCCCTCCTAATATAAGCAGGATTTAAAGGGGCAGTCACTTTTCTACGGGGAAATTGTACCCCCTCCTAATATAAGCAGGGTTTAAGGGGGCAGTCACTTTTCTACGGGGAATTTCTACCCCCTCCTAATATAAGCTGGATATAAGGGGGCAGTCACTTTTCTACGGGGAAATTATACCCCCTCCTAATATAAGCAGGATTTAAGGGGGCAGTCACTTTTCTACGGGGAATTTGTACCCCCTCCTAATATAAGCAGGATATAAGGGGGCAGTCACTTTTCTACGGGGAAATTGTACCCCCTTCTCATATTAGCAGGATTTAATAGGGCAGTCACTTTTCTACGGGGAAATTGTACCCCCTTCTCATATTAGAAGGATTTAAAAGGGCAGTCACTTTTCTACGGGGAAATTATACCCCCTCCTAATATAAGCAGGATTTAAAGGGGCAGTCACTTTTCTACGGGGAAATTGTACCCCCTCCTAATATAAGCAGGGTTTAAGGGGGCAGTCACTTTTCTACGGGGAATTTGTACCCCCTCCTAATATAAGCTGGATATAAGGGGGCAGTCACTTTTCTACGGAGAAATTGTACCCCCTTCTCATATTAGCAGGATTTAATAGGGCAGTCACTTTTCTACGGGGAAATTATACCCCCTCCTAATATAAGCAGGATTTTAACGGGCAGTCACTTTTCTACGGGGAAATTGTACCCCCTTCTCATATTAGCAGGATTTAAGGGGGCAGTCACTTTTCTACGGGGAAATTGTACCCCCTCCTAATATAAGCAGGATTTAATTGGGCAGTCACTTTTCTACGGGGATTTTGTACCCCCTCTTTTAAGTGGGAATTGACAGGCAGTCATTTTTCTACGGGGATATTTTACCCCCTGCTTAATTGACGGGAACTGAAAAGGGCAGTCATTTTTCTCTGTAGAAAATTGACTGTACAGTCATTTTTCTACGGAGTCCAAATTCCCCGTCACGAAAACGGGGAATTTGGACTGCGTAGAAAATTGACTGTACAGTCACTTTTCTACGGAGTCCAAATTCCCCGTTACACCGGGTCAAGATCTCACGAAAATTGAGAACCACCGACGTAGAAAACAAAAAAGAAATGAAGAAAGAGAGAGATAGAGAAAGAAAATATCTAGAAAGAGAAACACAGAAGGAAAGAGAGAAAAACTATGAACGCGACAGAGAAATTGAAAAAGAAGAACGAAAGAGAGAGAGAGAAAGTAGGAAGAAAGAGAGGAAAGGGAATATACGAAGAAAAAAGGGAGGAAATGAGAAAAGACAAGGGGAGTGAGAGGAAAGAGAGAGAGAGAATGAATTTTAGTAGCCATTATAAAACCGAAACAGAGACTGCCTGAAAATAAATCACCCACCTAACAAAATTCTATAGCAATACTGCTTGGTAAAATGTAATAATGAACAACCCGTGAGGACTAGGGCCTACCTACCGACTACCAGCCTCACTTCCACCTGTCAAGGTGGAAGAGCATCCAAAAAGTTAGAGGGAGATTATTTCCGTAACATCTTTGGCAGTTATGCATTTGAAGCTTCGGAACGAGTCACAACTCTCCAAGTAGCCAATTAACCAAGCGAGCCGCTGACGTCGTCTCCATCCAGAACCTATCGCTAAGCCCCTTACTCAGGTTCTACACGCCCACTAGGCTCGCTAGACAGACTCGCGCAGTCCGCTGGAGATGTTCCGAAAGTATTTGGACTCTACGGGGTTCTCACGTTCTCTCAGATCATCCTCCCGATGGTGGGTGGCCACTGGTTCCACACACAGGCCGAATCCTCAGGAGAAAACGTGTTACGCTTCCCCCTGGAGACTCGAACCTGCGCGCGTCCCGTAGCAGGAGGCCAAAGCCTAGCGTCTTTTAGACCGCACGGCCACGATGCGGGACGTCTGGTAAAATGTCTCAAGTTTATTTCGCGGTGTTTAATTTTTGTTCTGTTAAAGGTTCATCAACCAGTATACCTAAATTTGGTGCAAGAACTCTACAGTGGAAGAACAACTTCTTTCATGGTTGTGTTTAATAGCAAGGCAAATAAATATGGTGGACGTTTTATGACTCAGGCAAATCTCATTCAGGAATACTTTCTCTTCAAATTAAAAATCCTTTTACACGTCTTGCTTTTGTATTTGAAAAATAGCTTCACGGAGGATACTTTAAACATATATTCATCTAAATTGCTGAAATAAAAACATTCTAAGATTTTTAATGCTTTTTAAAAATCATTTTCGTCGAGTAAATTCAATTCGAAACAAGACAATGTAAACAAAAGCACATGCAGACATATGTTGATTTGTACCCATATGAAACTGAAGTGACAAGTTTCAAACGACAAGCGACACGGACCTCTTCAGTCTCCATTACAAAAAATTAAAAAAAGTTGCTTTTATTTCTGAAGGTTTGTTTCCAAGTGACACGTATCGGTTGTCGCCTGCCGCGTGTCGTTTGTCACTTCGGTCTGAAAGCTGTTGCCTACGATTGATAGTAGGCCAGTTGGTACAGAACTCAGTGATTATGTCACATTGTAGCAACCAGCTAAGTGCCCCTAACTTTAACATAGGAGAATTTAGTCCTCAGAGACACATGTTGATTTACGAGTAGTTGTGACAAGAGATTTGGTCCCTTTTAATGTGGCGGGTGAAAATAGTCTGTGTTGACGCACCCAAAAATTTTCATTTCAATCAGTAAAAGTTCGTATAGAATCTCATTTCATTTACGATAAAGTTGATTCTAAATAATATTACTGTTCTGTTTCTTAGGTCACAAAAAAAATGAAAATTAATGACTGTGAATTAAATTTACTTCGCAGAGAAGATATTCCAAGCACGTCAGCAAGGTAGCTAGAAAATTGGATGTGGACAAGAATGAGGAATGTGAAGGCAACAGACACAGCGCCTCGTCATTCTCAAGCAAGTCTGACCACCGGAATGTAATAGACAGCCAGTGCGTTGCGCAGCCGAACGTGAATTATGATTACGAGAAGTTAGCAGCCCCGGGATCGTCAAAAAGGTTTTCGGATACAATGTGCAAAGAGGAACTAAAGGGAACTGAACCAAAGACGAGAAAGAGATCTCAGAGTTTATTCGATGCTACATGGTTTCGTTTGCCTTTTTACGACAAAAGATCTTCCCCGACGACATTGCCAAGGTAAGTCTGGTTTAGCATTCTGAACAAATTTAAAAAATGTAGAAGTCAATAAAATTGACAGTTTAGCCCAGTATTTAAAGTGATTAGCTGGGAATCGCCGCCTCCTATTTTACAAAATCTGCACAGCACCTATATATTTCTGCTCCCCCCCCCCCATCCCCTCCTAGTGCCAAAGATCTTGGACTCCTTGAACAAAAAGGTACTTATTGGCTTAAGAACAAAACTACTTAGTCATAAAGTCCTTCGCTTATGTCTGACCTAATAATAATAATAATTAGTTTATTGTTATTTACCTAGGTAGTGCAGTGGTCAGATACAGCACCACGTCCAATATTTCTACAATTAGTTCACTACCCATCATCATTTAAATTACTTTTCTACCTTTTGGTTTAATCGCGACGATGAAATGGATGGAGGGACAACACAATAATACACCCATGCCTTAACGGGGTCGTTGACCCACTGTTCCCCCTCGATAATCAGTTGATATCTTTAAATCGACAAATCTCGAGGTTTTACGTAATTTAAAATTGGTTCCAGCGTGCGGAAAACACAAATGTCGGAGATATTCGATATCAAAGTATGGCCCGCGTAAGTATAAACCTGCCATCTCGGAGTACTTTCGCAGTTTTTTATTAGTAAAAGTGTTGTGTGCACACTCAAATAGATAAAGATCACACATCAAACTCAACACGCCTAACTTAACAAAGCGTCGAAAATTGCTTTCAGCACAAAACCTAACAGTCCTAACCTAACGATGTAAAATTATAAACACCAATAAATCCAACACTCCTAACGATAATTTCACTTAAATTTTATTTTCATAGATTTTCAGCCTTTCGTACTTGAGTTACTTTATTTTGTAATACATTTATGAAACAATAGGCAACGTCCTGTTTGCTACTGTTGTGGGATGTGTTGGGTGCTACTGTCACTTGCGCGAAGCCTTCCGGCTGTTCTGCTTCACTCTAAGGTAAAATACGTACTTTACTTGACGAAAACACATTTCCGCGAGCTAAAAACAACCGAAAATGTTCACAAATAACTTGTACTGTACACTCAGTAGTTGTGTACGCCACAAATTCAAAGTTTGTTCATTTGCATCTTTGTTATTTCACGTTGCATTTCTGCCACTTTTGCTAATCGTGACGACGAGGATGAGTAATGATAAGATGAAGTTGATGAAGGCTCACCATCAAATAAACCCGTTCCCTTTTAAGATGAATATAACCCGGAACACCTTGAGTACGTACAAGACGACAAAGTCGGGGAAGCCCATACTTGACATCAGAGATTTTGATAAACAGTACAACACGATAAAAAGTATAGCCCTAATAATAATATTGGATTGGCTAAAAAAAAACACGGGCGCATATAAGTTTGAACCACTGTCCGCAGGGTATTCTTACTTGTTATACTTCACGAAGACAGAACGCACATAGGATTCGAACCCAGCAAGAAAATATCATTGTCATGTGACATGATAAATCGCAACAAGATATTTATCATTACGGCACTGAATTACTAGTTTGCAAACGAGTTCCAGCTATTTCAATTTGTCTTGGATAACCAAACGCATTAACTTATTGTACAAAATCGTAGACATTCAACCACAGTCGAAACGCTTGAACGAATTTCGTGTCAAAGAACTACAGCCCATGGTCACCGAGCTGCCTCTTCGTTACTTCCTGTACTGTAATATCAACAAATAAATATAACTTACCACCCTATTCTTCTTATCTGTGATCATCACTCTTCCATCAAGCGTCTACATGGTACAAAAAATGGCATTCGGCACTCACTACACACGAAACGACAAGCACATTAATTTCGACAGATTTCTTGGACCCACACTGTTATCGTTACCGTTAGTGATTTTTTGTTGGCGTTTGTAAACCTATTATTGCTGTCTGATTATTTCTATCGAAATGAAGCACTTCATACAACACTGCAGATTTCGTACCCTTTAGTTCTCCCAGACCACTGACTGTGTTTTGTTCTTCACGGAATCAAAGCGATAGGTGGCGCTGGCGTTTGGAGGCTTGTTGACATAACAGGGTAGAAAGAAGTATTTACCGATTGCGAAGGATGGAACTCTCCGATATTTATTAATTGATGCTCCTATTTTGCGGGCAATTGTGCACATTGGTATTGATTTTTAACTCTTAACAAACATAGTGAAGGATCTACTGGCTATTATTATTATTATTATTATTATTATTATTATTATTATTATTATTTTAAATCTAAAGCTAACGTAACTAAACCATTGGTTTCAGGATGGCCTATTCTGTACAGTGTTCGCTATTTATTATTATTGTAAAATAAAATTTTAGTGATATATTTTAGTCAACATCTGTGTCAATACATTATAGCTAAGTAATAAAAGACAGGAAGTTAGTTGTCTTACTAGAATTAGGCGTGATTTCTTGCCGTCTAAAACTGTGCGTAAATTTCTTCACGAAAGTTTTAGTGGGGTTGGTTCAGGGATGGCTCAAGATAAAATTTTCATCTCGGGCGAGGTGGATTTTTGGCGCCCCCTCCCCCTATTTCTACCCTCGCCCCCTACTTTTCACCTCTCTGCAATAAATAAACATGACCATGTTATACTGTTCTGGCGACGAAAAATAATAGCCTAATTTAGAAAATACTTTATGTTCTTCTGTTATAGAACGCATTTATTGTAGGTGTCAGTGACGTCTCGTGGCCTCAAATTTGGCCGGGGCTTATTTTTAAAGAATTTAAAATATAATGACAATTCACATGAATTACAAAAAATAGGTATTTTTTTCTTCTAGACTACAAAACTGGACTTAAAAATTTAAAATGTAATAACAAATTACAAGAATTACAAAAAAAACGGGTATTTATCTTCTTCTAAACTACAAAACTGGACTTATTTTTTTAAAGAATTTAAAATATGACAATTCACATGATTACAAAAGAAACAGGTATTGTTGTGAAACATACCTTTCTACGAACATTGACTCCTGTTCTTCTGCTCAGCAAATTTTGTTATTACTTTTTCGTTGAAGCCCTGTATGTTTGAAATGTATTCTATCTCTATTGTAAGCATGTGCCAAGGCATTTGGTCTGTCTTGTCCCATTGCATTTCTTAAGCAGGTTTTAATACGCTTCAATGTGCTGAAACATCGTTCAGATTCAGCTGTTGCCACTGGAGTTACTAAAACTATGTTTGCCATTTTTACTTTTTCTGAAAAGGTACCCTCTAAATAATTTTAAATAAAAAATGAATGCAATGTACTGATAGAGTTTATGTTTTTCAACTCTCCACTACAATAAAGAACACGAAGTTCCCTCTTTAGTTTTCCCTCTTCTATGAAGGGATAATACATCTGGGAAGATGCCTCTGTTTAAAGATTGTTCTCTTTCATTATGTCTTCGTAGAGCAAGTTCATGTCAACAGAATTTTAAGCAATCGATAATTCTATTTAATACATATATGCCTATTTTTCCGGACAAATTCATTGTGTCTTGTAATTGACAGCATATGTCCTTCATCAATTTGTGTTCGAACATCAACCCTGCCAAACTCACTCAAACATAGCAGACGGCCCCTAGCGTTTATATTGGAGATTCAGAGAGCGAAAGTATATTATTACTTTTAGGAGGGGGAAAATAATAATTGTTATCCCCCAAGATGATATTGAGGCATCCTTTTAATGATTGGTAACATAATTGAAAACGCACTACTTTAAAAAGGGGGCAAAGTACATGTGAAAAAAAGTATATGGAAAATCCATATTCCTGAAACTTTCTGACCGATGCGCTACAAAGAAAGTTACGTATTCTCCTTTAGAATTTCGTCATTTTACAAATCGTAATATAATTGTAACAAAAACGTGGCATGCTAAAGAAGAATTAAAGAGTTTAAAAAAATAATTGATTAATAGACTTAGTTTATTTTACTTCGCTTATCTATCACATATGGCTAATCGCAAAGATGAGGATGCGTTACGATATGATGAAATTGAAGAAAGGAAAGTAGACCCATGCCCGGGCGGGGATTCGAACCTGGGGGCCCTTGGCATCGTAAAGCGTTGTGCTAACCACTTCGCCACGGAGGTCAGCATTACACAGACATAAACAGAAAATGGCATCTATGTTTTAATATGCGAGAAACATTTGCGAGGAGATTATTGAAGTAACAAATAATTATTACAAGACGTTGTGATGAAAATTATTAATATATCTGAAATATCAAGAGTTGACCTTGCAGTCTCTAAATGTACTTTTAGAGTTACGCAAAACCTTTACTCAAAATTGCTAGTGTAAATTTATAAGCTATTAAAATTTAAAACTTATTCCTGTTCGAAAAAAGAAACTGCCAAGTCAAATTAATATTTCGTAGAAATACATATATTTTTCTTTCATGAGGCCAAAAGAGTATTTGGAGAGGATAGCGGCTTGGGAAGGCTGTGACAGTCAGATTTACCGTCGTTATTATTATTATTATTCATGTCCATAGCGGTAAAAAATGTGTTGAATCAAAGTGTTGAGTGTTTTAATTTGTAAGAATATATATATGATTTGCCAAGCCGACGGGAGGAAAGAGACGTTCGCGTGTCTTAAGGGTGAGCACCTGAAGGGTCACGTTATGCGTCTAGAGCTTAGAAATTCGACCGTAATGACAATCATTTAAATAATCTGTGGAGTTTCGTCTCGATCAAGCAACAATTACGGACGCCAGATCAAATCGGTTGTAATTGATCAGTTTGTGGGCACCGATTGCAATTGAGCTATGGGCGACAGCGAGGCGGAAGCTTAATCCGCAGAAACCGAACTTCGAGCACGGCCCGTCCAAGTTGGGAGACAATAGAGCGAAGTGGAATGACCTCTCCGGAAGCGTCCCTTCAACGAGCGCCTAGCGTCCTTTTTCAAAATCCAAATAAAACGAAGGACATGGTTTTTCGATACACAGTCTTACCGCGATCCTTGTAGCGAGAGCACCTCCGTGCTACCTCTCCGTATACAGTTTTGCCGCGATTCTTGTAGCGACAGCGCCTTCGTGCTACCTCTCCGCATACAGTGGACCTTGTTGTGTTTTGCGAACACCAGTGTGTGTGATAGGCAGTAAGTCTACACGAGTGCGCTTACCTCAACCGCTGGGGCAAGTTGAAGCGAGACCGTGTTTCCGTGATTACCTTACGCCGTTTATAGTTTTTGTGAAACGAGGAACATCGAAAACTATGGCGGGCTAGAGGAAGAAGAGAGATAAGGACGTTACCGTCGATTCGCCCGATATCAGACGAGACTACGACCCATGCCTACAACATGCCAAGAAACGACGAGCCACGCCGACGACGCCTACCAGCCGCCACGGAGAGAGAGAGAGACGACGAACGCCGCCCTGTTGATGCCCCGACGACGCCTACCAGCCGCCACAGAGAGAGAGATGTTGAACGCCGCCATGTTGACGTCCCGACGCCCAGACCACGGAGATGTTCACCGATCCCGAGAGGAAGGGAAGCCGAGGAAGCAGATGTATGAACGCTCTTCGCATCTTCATCGTCGCGACCAAGGAAACCTTTCGTGTGAATACAATGTGTTTTCAATCGCCCATAAAGACGCCAGGATGCACCTCGGAAGCTGAGAGATGGTAATGTATTCATCTGTGTGAATGTCAGCACGTGACGGCCCGATTGATTTAGAGAACGCCAAACTTCATACCAAACTCCCGTCGCGCTTGTCATTTGTAATTTGTTCGTCTCAGGTCAATTTTTCTTATTCCTTGTGATATTTTTTTATGATCTTAAATTCGTTGTTGTTTGTGCTCCTTTGTATTTGTTTAAAGTGCGTACTATTAGAGTAAAGCGCCGCCCCTTAATTGTTTAATCTACTTGAGGTTTGTTCATTTTTATGTGTCAGTGCTGTGTCGCTGCTAGCTACGTCAGGTCGCATATGTGATTATTTGTTAATGTATTTGCCTGGTAATATGAATTGCTCGTCGCGGCGAAGTGTTTAAGTCCCGCCTGCTAGAGAGTATATGTTTGCGTCACTCAACGGAGGTTATTGTTATGTTTGGAACCACGTGAGGTCTTGTAAAAGGAAAACGTCCGCCCACGTGAGCTTAATTGCCGTTGAGACGCCTTTGTTTATGCTGGTCAAATAATGTATTGTCACCGCGCCGACCTAGTTTCTTTTTTAAAAAAAAGGGTGAACTTAAGTAAGGGCTGGCTAGGATTTGAGTAGCACTGGAGCAAAAATCACAAATGACCTGATTAGACAAAAATTCAAGGTAAATTTAAATATGAATGCAATCATTAGGGCTTATCGTCATAAAACCTGTACATGTCATGTATCATTTTTTGTGTTGATGACCCCGAAAGGACTGAATGCGTGAATGTAGGTGAGAGCGTGAAAGAGGGGGAGATGTAGTAAATTGATTTTTGTTGGTTATGAATAGAATATACTTTTTATTTTCATGTTAATTTTGGGCTATATCATTTCGTACGCATGTCGCTCCCCGTGATTTTCAGGTATGCAGCTAGCCGCTTCCCGGCTACAGGTAAAGAGGTGGTAATTTGAACGTATATATGTTTTTTTTGTTTTTATTCGTTATGGCTTATCACTATGCACTGTTGGTCACCGGTTCCTACACACGAACTTAACCTGGACCGTAACGCTATTTCGCTTGTCCGAGGGAGATTTTGCCGCCTCTATCTAGGTAGTGGTAGCATTTGTTTTCCCGGGCAAGGGAGGGCCTTTCACATTTTTGGCGCCCGAACAGGGACTGAGGCCAAGAGAGTATTTGGAGGGGATGGTGGCTTGGGAAGGCTATAGCCCCGGATCTCGATCCGCAAAGGGGCTTCCAGTGGGAAAACATTGCTATGAAATAGTCCAGAAGAAGGGGCGAAATGATTTTTTTTTTTAAATGGCTCAAGAATACAAAGATATAAGTGGACATTTGACAAGCTTAGTCTAAAACTTACAACTGAAATCGTACGTGTTGGGGGGGGGGCTACGTGAGGTAACACAATGGCATATGATTCACAATACTAAAATTAAAATAAATATGTGGGAACAATAGAAATCAAAATATGTTGTAGCTAGTGACGGCGCAATAGTCAAGATGGAGGGGTAAGTCATATTTTCCCGGGGCAATCATGTTTATTATTCCGCTACATACGACACAAAAATGCATATTTTGGCTAAAAGAGCATTCATTCATTTATTTTTATTTATTTTTGTCGTTTTACTGGGGGCAGATAAGATAGAGAGAGATAAATTGTCGAACGAGAATAGGGGGGCGTTCCTGCCCCCCCTGTAGTGTGGTCACTGCCTATAGCTATGCTGGAGAAGAATGCACCAATTAATACGCTATTAAATAAAACAGATACTTTTAAAACTTTTAATCAAATTATTTGTGAACTATGATTTAAATTTAGAGAGAGCACATACTTGTTTAATTTAATTTGGATGAGTTAACTTCTGAAGCCTGCCATATCCGAGTCTTATTCCGGTGTAACTGCACTGCACTTTGAGCCCTAGCTGCTGCGTTCAGGTGGCGGAACGAGCAGAATACTAATTAAAACAAATATGTGACAAATATATATAAACGTGTTGAAGCTATTGACGGCGCCAAAGAAAAGACTGAAGAGAAACGTGGAGAGTGCAGTGATATTTTACGGGAAGTAGTCACGTTTATTACACCCTTACATTTACATACAATATTAAAAAGTTCTGCTTTTAGATCTCGCACAATGCCTTTTTCACAAAAATGGGCAATCCCGCATTTTTTATATCAATCAAGCTGTGATATTTTAGATTTCTTCCGTTAGTTTTCTGATAATAGTTTTCACAGCTATCCATAGCATTTAGGCATGATTTCAGTTGACGAGAACAAAATAATCTTATTTCAAGACATACAGCAAAAAGAAATCCAACGCGCTTAAGTTAAAAGTCCCTTACATTGGAAGCCTGGAGAGAACAAAACAGGGGATCCTTCCTAACACGATTTCTTGAAAACCAATTTACCCATTTGAATCAACTTTGTGATAAATTGATTAGAAAGGATGAATCTTAACAGTGAAAGTTGTAACTTTTCCCCTGCTACTATATTTTAGAAGATATTCGTTGTCAAATATCTCAATATTTGCATAAGGAACCAGCCTTTTCGTGCCGAGTGTTTCGACGATGACGTCATGCATCCACGGACAACTGCGCATACGATCTGCGCCGCCGAACGGGCACCCCCTGACTCAAATCCATTGCACTGTCCCCTCCTTTCTCTGCGAGCACGTGACCTTCACTGTAGCGTAGGTGGGTGTAGGCCACGCCTTCCTTTGCGACGTGCCCCGGAAAACGATAACACTGGTCAGCAGCCAAAATGCGACATGAGTGATATATACAATTTCTAGTCAATATTGGTCCCCTAAATACGAAACTGTTGTTGGAAATCGCAATTGACTAATTATAATTGAGTTACAGGGCATTGTTGATTTTGAGAAGTTCCCTATATGTATATATGGTATTGCACAGCTGTAAGAAGTAAATGTTGAGTTTTTCTTATCTTATCTTTGTTTATTTGTTGTAAGGAAAGGGGGAACTGTTCAAGACCAGCCACAAAACCTCTTTATTCATTGTTTTGTGAAGTGATCATTTTTTGCAGATGTGATTGTGGCTTTATAAAACTAGGTTGAGTGTGTGCATTTATCGAAGATAAATCACGTATTACGTGATGCGTTTCTGGTAAGGTTGGCATTTGATTAAATTTCTGAGTGATGGTAAAATATGCCACGTAAATGCATTATCAATGCTAAAAATTTCTGTTATGTTTGTGGTCAAATTGTGTTTTCTGGACAGCGAAGAAATATTACCCCTGCTCTACGAACAGCCTACAATCTATATGTCGGTAAATACTGCAAATTCGGAGATGAAGATAAGACTGGCGCTCCACATTTCCGTTGTAAGACCTGCTACACGAATCTGCTGGACTGGTTGAATCACAGAAGACTATCGATGCTATTTTCTATTCCCATGATTTGGCTGGAGCCCAATAATCACACAGACGATTGTTCATTTTTTTGTAGGTCTATGGTCCCACCAATACAACGTATGTCCAATACTAAAAAGAAGACAATTGTATTTCCAAATATTCGTTCTGCTACTCGTCCTGTGGCGCATAGTAATGAACTACCTGTTCCAACACCCCCTGAATCCTATTCCGTAGACTCACAAGACGAACTGTACGATCCACAACCTTCCACATCTACAGATCCGGACTTTGTAGGTGATGTTAAACTTACAGAACAGAACAAGGTTAGCCAAGGCAGAGCTATTAGCCTCCAGAGTTCAACAATGGAATTTTCTGGCTAGTAATTTGAAGGTGTCAATTTATCGTGACCGTCAGAAAAAGTTGGAAGAATACTTTTCTACCGAAGGAGATCTGATATACTGCAGTGATATTAATGGTTTATTGGGGGCTACGGGCATTAAGCACATCTGCGAAGAGTGGCGGTTGTTCATAGATGCATCGGTATAAAGTCTAAAAGCTGTACTGCTTCATAACAGCAACGAATTGCCTTCAATCCCTATTGGTTATTCTGTGTAAAAGAAAGAATCGTATGATAGCCTAAAATTCCTCCTTCAATCAATGAAATACAATAACTACATATGGAAAATATGTGCAGATTTGAAAGTCATTGCTATTTTAACTGGACTCTAACAAGGCTATACCAAATATTGCTGTTTCCTCTGCGAATGGAATAGGAGAGACAGAGGTTCTCCTTTCATTAAAAAGGATTGGCTATTACGTCAAAGTATGGAAACTGGAAATATGAATGTACAAAATGAACCTCTCGTTGAATCTGAAAATACTATACTTCTTGCACTTCATATAAAGCTTGGACTGATCAAAAAGTTGGATCGAAACTCTTTGGCATTCAAATATCTACTTAACAAATTTCCAAAAATCAGTGAACACAAGATCAAGGAAGGAATTTTGTGGGCCCTCAAATTCGTCAACTTTACCAGCACGAGATCTTTCAACACCTGCTAAGTGATGTTGAGAAAGGTGCATGGAGTTCTTTCAGATAAGTCTCCAACAATTTCGTGGGAAACAAATGTGCTGAACACTATGAAAAACTTGTAAATAATTTGGTTTCATCGTATCAAAAAATGGGTTGCAATGTGTTCCTTAAATTGCATTTTCTACTCTAATCTCAATTTCTTGCCGAAAAGCTGTGGGAAAGTAAGTGATGAACACGTTGAGCGTTTCCATCAACAAATATCTGTAATGGAGGAAAGATACCAAGGGAAATTGAGTACAGGAATGCTTGACGACTATTACTGGACAGTAATCAGGGATGATCCTGAACTTCACTACAAGAGGGAAGCAAAGAGGAAGCGGATTTAATCCCACGTAAGTAGTAAAGAACACACCATACAGTAGTATAGTAGAAAATGATTATTTTGTGATTAATGTGAAAACTTTGATTCATGAATTTACTTGGAAAATGCAAATGGAAATATACCCACGTTTTGTACTGTTCGCATAATACAGTTCAAACGTAAAAGTCACATGCACATCAAGCATACGTCATTTCACTACGTTACAACATTGGGAAACCCGACTTTTCGACAATACCTCGTATAATTCTTAAGCCGGAAGTCGAGTGGCATTTTCATTGTCAGTTTCGTGTTCAGCATCATGGATTGATAAAGGAAAGTGAATTTTCATCCATGTCGCAAAAAAAAAAAAATTAAAATTTGTTGACCAGTGTAATTGACATCAATGCCGCTAGGAGCGCTGTCGTATCCATTGTAACAGACGATGAATTTACGTGGGTAAAAATCGCCTTTTAAAAGACTGTGTGATAGTTATGCGTTATAGTGATTGATAATTACGTGAATACGTCCGTTTTTCTTTAGGGGCTAAGCCCCGGAAGCCCCAAGGGACGAGACGCCACTGGTAGGTGTGTGTTTATTTAATATATACATAATAACATCAAAATAACTAATCATCTCTTATCTTAAATTGCTACAGTATTTTTCAATACATGTATATTTATTATGTTATGTAGCAATAACTTCGATTAATATCCTTGCCCCCCAAAAAAATCCAACGCTTTTTAATACAATAACGCGCCTTGAATCACTGATCACTTGAGTGCCGAATGATCTAGTTTCAAGTACATTCAATTTTATCATTTGTAGGCTGAAGGTGGAGGATGATGCTGAAATTTAGACGCCAAAGAGGGGACTGGACGCATAGATTAAAGCACAGCCTCCTGATTACAAAGTTGCATAGCTAATCACTAGGCAGTGGGGAGCTCTAGTAAATGTTTACTAATTATTTTGTGTTACGTTAGTAAGTTAATCTCAAAGTTCGCAGCAGAATATTCATAATTTAAGTCCACTTTGTTCTCAGACAGACTAGGGACTGGACCTATAGTTTTGTAGTTTTGTTTTGAATATGAACCACTCCACTAGTCACTACTTGAAGTGAGGGGTGGCATGGGAGATACTCGTATTGTATTCTCCTAGCTGTGAAAATTTACTCAAAGCATTTCCACCAGCCCCACTGTTGCCATGTTAGGGGAGACTGAAAGCGACGAACGACACAGTCTCCTTGTAGTCCCTAAGAAAGTATTCACGGCACATGTGCAGGTTGCAGTGTCATTCTGGTACAAAAGGATGCATTTATTTCGAAAAGTATGTTTCCAAGTGGCCCGTGTTGTTATCACTTTGGTCATAACAAATATTCCACCTTCATTCCGGATTCCGGAATAACACAAAGCTGCATTGTCACTTGTCAGTCAGGCAAGGTCGTTCTTTCAACAGCATACATTGTCTCTCCTTGGTCTGTTGGTTGAGCATGTGCAGTGAATGCATTCTTATAGACTTGGAGGGAACCTTGTCACATGTCACTTCAGCATGAAACTCCAAAGCGCATATCACACATTGTCTGTCACTTAGGTCTGAAAGTTCCCTAAAATGATAGGAACATCCACAGTTAGCCTCAAGATCCAAGGAAATATCTTCCCACTTAACAATTTCCACCTTTAGCGCTGTCATTAGTCTCATAGGACATTGTGGTGGCAGAGTAGTAGATGTGAAAAAGACCTTAAGAGTTATATTAAATGGGATTTGCCCCAACCAAAATAGAAAAAAGCTTCTATAACCCTGGGAAGAAAATGCAGAAAAATATGACAACACCAAACAACCATTTTTAGTAAGATAAGCATTATATACCTATTCTTTTAATACATGTGCCAATTGATGCATGAATGGATGTTCACATGCTCAAGTGAACATTAACAAGAGTGTGAGGTAACATATTTACACATACATGCTACTATGATTACATTACAAGGCAAAGTTATTTAATTTGTAATTTTTCTAATTAAATTTTTAGAGGCGAGGGGAAAATTTCAACTGAATCACCAGTTTGCAAGGACTCTGACAGGTACAACATGAGCCATCGTCAAAGAGGAAAGGCCATAATTTTCAACCATGAACACTTTAGCCCTAGCTTAAACCCAAACAATCGTATTGGTACACGTGTGGACAGAGACAACCTAACAACTCAGTTCAAAAACTTGGGCTTCGAGGTAGTTTGCCATGACGACTTGGAGTATGTGGAGATCTTAAATGAAATCGAAAAAGGTGAGCAAAACATACGGCCTATGTCTAAAATGGGGTACAATTTGTGGGGTGGGTGGACTTTGTGGGTTCACTATCTTAATAATCTTATAAATGTTTGCTAATAGGTCCCAAGAATACTTGTATGGAGTATATTTTTATTATGTATGCTTATATTTGGAATATTTAAAATCTAATTTTGGTATCAAACATATCACAAATCAATGCCATTCTTAGTTAAATTCTGAAATCAAACTATGAGAAAATAAGATTTTGACATATATTGCAGAATATGATAAAGAGTAATTGATGCTAGATCATACTTAAGTCGATTATTTCTTATTTAAACATTATATTACAAGCTTTCCATTCATTAAGATTGTATTTCTTTAATTCCAATATTGTCTAGTTAGCAATAAGAATGAATAGCAACTTATCAGTATTGCCAACATTTAATGAGATCTAAAAGAAATATGCTTAACAACATAATATGTGTGTATTTTAGAAGGGAGATACATATTCCTGGTCTAAATTAGCATATTGCCATGAGCCCTAGGGTCGAATTCTGGGTGATTAACCTGGAGGGGATAGATAGATGGAGTAATAAAACGATCATTACAGTTACTTTACTCAGAAACTGAGTTACAATTATGCTTACTATGCATTACTATTACATTACTGTAACCCTGCTTGGGTAGCCATCTCTTACAGACAGAGTGAACCTCAGAACTGTTCCATGCAGAAACATTGCCATAAAAATTCCCACACCAGGAATCCAACCTGTTTGTCATCATGGCCATCATACACTCAACACTCTACCTTGGGAATCTGTGGAACCAGGCTGCATATAATGGTAGAGAAGGGCAGGAAGTGAGTGGGTGGGTGGAACAAAGCAGTGTGTGCTGCTGCTGCAAACGGCTGGTAGCTGCAGCTGTATTTCCCCCTCCATTCACTTACTTCCCCTCTCACATGTTCATTGGCCAAGCCCCCTCGATTCACTACCTGCATTGAGGCCTTGTTTTCCTTGGCTTGATCCAGAGATACCCTTGACAGTGTACCAACTGAACCACTGCAGCTAAATGAACAACACATACACCTACATTTGCATACTTAAACCTAAAAGCAGTGGTGGCGATCAGGGGAGGCATGGGGGGGGGGGTTGCCATCCACTTTTTGCCACTTTTGCCCCGGCACTATGCTAAACCTTATCTACCATTACCAAGGAAAAGCAAATTGTATTTGCCCCCCTCCCCACCACTACCTAAAAGTTATGTGTGTGTGTTGCATATGTAGATAGAAGTTGAATATTGCCTCAGAGACCTGTTGATCCCCCTTGTAATGGCATGATTATGCAGTAAATCAGTTTTTTTACATATTGTTATATTCTTAAGACTACAGAGCAAGGTTCAGCCTTAGGCTGCTCTACCACCTAACTCTAATATCTATTACTCTGTAAGAATTATATGAATTTTGCAGAACTGCATACTTAAACTCACTTTATGTTCTTCTGGAGGGGTATGAATAAGCTTGAAATCATGAGCTTTCTGCTTCAATAATCAAATATAAGCAATATGCTCAAGTGAGTAAGAGGTATTTTCTGCCTGGTTCTTACAGTTCAGAAAGAAGACCACTCCAATGCCGACTGCCTGGTTGTAGTGGTTCTAACTCATGGTGTCCAGTCACTCCTGTGCTCGAAAGACGTAGCATACACAGCGGACAAAATATGGGAACCATTCACAGCTCGGAATTGTCCAACGCTCGCTGGAAAACCCAAAATTTTCTTCATCCAGGTTAGTTGTGTATACTTTGCTCCTGCAGAACTGAGGAAATTTAGCAATACAGGCCTTGCCAGGCTATAATGTCCTTCGTTTTCCCAATCTGAGAGAAAACCACAGCCATAAATCTAGGGGTGTAGTGGACACCAACAAAGGATGGCTAGTTCGGAGTTGCACTCCTACCCCCACCCTAAAACAGGAGAGGATGGCGCAAGTGTACATTATTCCCTTGCTACTTTGAGCATTTTTCGACAGTAGCAAAATATTATGTTCAGTCCCTTTGTCTCTTCATCCCTCCCTCACATACACAGCTGGGCGATGCAATGGCCATGCCCAGAAGAGGGCTACCTGCTGATAGATGAGAAGGGAGAAAAGATGTAGCAATGCTTTCGACTGTCAACCATGGCTCGTATTGTGGTTTCGGTAAGAAGAGAGATGAGGTAAAGGCACTAAAACATGGTGAGTTATTTATATCATGTGACAAAACAGGTAGTCCTGTTCACCTTTGCAGATTCAATATTGATTAATTGTGGAAAGGAACTGCTGCTGTAGATGACGGGAAAAGGAGAGACATCCCTTGCCCCATTTCCATTGAGGCAAAACAGTCCAAGTGTTGCAATTTTTTCTTCAATTCCAGGACTGCATCGTAGCTTTGTAACCAAGGGGTCCTGGGTTTGATTCCCGGTGGAGGCACATAGTGGTTCGGACCCCACTTTAAACTGTAGGCCCAGTCCCAATTAGCCTTACTGAGCATAAAGTGGACTTAAAACACCAATTCAATCAATCAATTCTAGGACTGGAGATATAGTATGAAAATGCTGTTGGATTTCTGTGTTTTAACAATTTGAATGTCATTTCTAGATAAACATTTTAAACCTTCTCTTGCCTTAATATAACAAGTCCTTCAAATACTGAGTCAGAATACAAAGCATGCTTTAATTACTTTATTGATAATGTTTATCCTATTTCCAATTTTGTGTATAATTATATTTTAGGCTTGTCGTGGTGATGAATCAGATAAGGGGATATTTGTGAATTTCTCCGGAGGGAAAACAAAGACTGATTCGGGGCCTACGGACTTCACGCTACCAAGCTATGCTGACATTTTGATTGCATATAGTAGCTTTGATGGTAAGTTTTATATTATAGATGGACCCTCTAAAAACTTTGCCCTGATAAACAATATAAATTTAATAATAATTCTATGATTCAATATAAAATTACACATGTTCTGTGAATTTGGATAACCCCACTAACCTTGAGCACATGGGACTTTACACCATAAACCCTCTGGAGGTTTTCAGTAGTGCACTTTTGAAATATGCAGTGCTGTACAAAAAATTGTTGAAGGGAAACTACTTGTTGTAGAAAGTTGATGCTGGTATTGTTTTCTTGAGGATATACCATGTCCTTGTGGAAAGTGAAATATTTTCATCCTCCCATCCAAAAAAATGGAGTTTGAAGATTAAGAAGTAATGAAACTTTGCTGAAATGTTTTCATTTGAAGAGCCAGTACAGTGCAACCAAACCTAATTGCATTCCTATGAATGTGGGATGCCAAAATTTTAGTCCTTGCCGTTCCAATTAGAATACATTAAATGTCAATAATATATTTTTTCCTCTTTGCAGGGTTTGAAGCATGCAGAGATGAAATCGAAGGTAGCTGGTTCATACAAAGCATTTGTAAGGAGCTAAAGGAGTGGGGAACTCGCATGGACTTGCTGAGTCTGATGACTCGTGTATCCCGAAGTGTTGCTATTGATTATCAAGATCAACAAGACAACGAACCATGTCGGAAAAAGCAAATTCCTTCCATTGTCAGTATGCTGACCAGAGACCTGTATTTTGAAGAGAAGGTACCTAGAATATATTTCCAACTTCCAATGTAGGTACTCAAATACAAAATAAGAATCAAATGAATTTTACAGTTAGGGTCTTTAGTTAATAATGCTAAAAAGAATCATAATATGTATTAGTTTTCACTACAGGTTTGAATTTTTTAATTTGAATTTAAATTTTTGGTTGCATCAGCACTTAAAGGCTATTTTGCACCAGTCACATTATACAAGGTCCAGCCCCTTACCTTACAATTGTACCAAAACTAAAATAACTAACATTTAGTTAAATTTGTTAACAAAAATATTAAAACATTCCAACTTTGGTTGAAAGCTGAGGCTGTAAAGGGGCACTCAGCACACATAAAGGATAAAATACAGAACAACACCCACACACAGGCCTACGAAGATTATACTGGCCATAGGTCCAGACACCATAGCCTTGTTAGTCTGCAAAATGCAGACTTTTGGGCACCTTAGCAGAAGGTCCTTACATCCGTTTTCACTACAGGTGTACATACGCACATACAATGTAGAGAACAGAACATCTTAAAAAAAAAAAAAAGATAACCTTTTTCACTGTATGTATGCAATCATGCATACATGCCACCAACATTCATTTAAGTTTCATACTTATCTGCTTCCCTCAGATAATCATCAACTTATTATCACTTACTCAAAAATTTTGTCATATAGAATTTGTAAGTCTTATCCAAAATTACTAATGCTCTAAAGGGCAGCTTTGGATAAAACTACATTATTCAAGAGCTTGTAAAAAACAAAAGAAAATTCAACAAGCAAAACATTATAAAGACATTCTCTACGAAAATTTGTGGGTGTTGCATGTTGACCTTTTGTACAAAGGTAAATTTTATCGATATGTAAAGGTGCTCACCGCCCCCAAGCATCTCATAAATATTTTTCTTTTCATTTAGGTATAAAACTAGTAATTGTGCATTAATCCAGGTTTTTTTTTCTCTTCTTCTTCAGAGTACATGTACGGAAAGTGACTGAAAGCCAGAAATGGGCATGTTTTAAGGAATATGACTGAAACAACCCGTGTCTAAGATTGCAAGACATAAAGTAAAGGGCTGCTTGCAAAGAGGGCAAATGTTCACCTTTAAAGAAAAAAAGATCATCTGTAGACCTACATGTAAAGCAACAAAGAACAATCAAGAAGTACAACCAAAGATCATCCAGAACTAAGAAGGTATCACTCGCTCTGAAAAGACATCTTGAATGCATGAAAAAATGAAAGTACAGTACTTTTCTTCATGCAAAGGGTTTTTCAGTAATACACACACTAATGATAATTTTGACAGACACAATGTGTGATAATGCACGTCACAACTGGTAAATTATGTAACTGTTCTCTTTATTTCAAACTCATTTATTAGTCTCATGAAAATAGGTATTACATGTAGGCCCTCATGAGCTGTTGTGCCATGGATTATTTATGTACATTAATTTCAGTCCTCGGCACTTTTCATTAGAGATTACTGTTCTGCAAGATAGAGCAAGAACTGCAGTTAAGAACTCGCACACTTTATGCATTGTATCTTCTTATACTGCTGGATTAACAAAGAAAATGAGATGGCTGATGGAGGTATGCAAAGTGGACAAAAGGATGAACCGTAATTGTTACAAAGTCCACAGCAGCACCATCTGCTAGATCACCTAGGTTGGTTGGCACATATTCTAACATTAAAAAAGAAGGGAATGAGAAATATTAGCTGTAATGATGTTGATCTATTAGTGAAGATAATACCAGATGTGCCGGTTAATAATTCTTAATTGATCTGAAAGAAAACAAGCGTATCTGGGGAATAAGGTAACAAATGCTTTATTCAAAGTATGCGCCAACGCTAGCTATACATTGTGCCCATCTGTCCGTCAAATTGTGGTTGCCCTTCCAGAAAAATCGTTCACATTTTGAGGTGATCCAGTCAGCAAGCCATTGTTTGACATCTTTGTAATTGTTGAAGTGTTGCTGGGAAAGTGAGTGAGACATCGATGAAAACAAGTGGTAGTCCGAAGGGGCTAAGTCTGGTGAGTATGGCAGGTGGGGCAAGAATTTCCAGCCAAGTGCAGAAATGGTGTCTCTGAATGTTGTCATGCTGCAAAATCACTTTTCCGTGTCTTGTTGCCCAATCTGGGCACTTTTCGATCAATGCATGGTTCATTGATGAGTTGTTGAAGGTAGCGAACAGCATTCACTGTTTCACCTGGTTTCAGAAGCTCATGGTACACCACACCCTTCTGATCCCACCAAATGCACAGCATTGTCTTCCTTCCAAAGCAATTCAGTTTTGCGGTCGATGTTGAAGGTTGTCCTGGGTCAACCCACGACTTTTTGCTTTTTGGCTTCTCGAAGTAGATCCATTTTTCATCCCCAGTCCAATGCAAGAAAGACTTTCTTTCATGCCAAGAAAGCAACACTTCACACACCATTGTTTGCTTTTCCATTTGTCTGTCGTTCAGATGATGTGGGACCCATTTTCCTGCCTTCTGGATCTTTCCCATGGCATGAAGACGATCAGATATGGTTTGGCGACCAACATTTAACTTCTCTGCCAGTTGTTGTTGCGTTTGCGTACCATCTTCATCCAACAGTGCTTGCAATTCAGAGTCTTGGAATTTTTTCGGCTGGCCCGGGCGATCTTTGTCTTTCAAGTCGAAATCACCACTTTTGAATCGTCGAAACCAACGCACACACACGTCTTGCATTGTCATTGTCACCGTACGTTTCCACAAGGATATGATGGCTTTCACTCACATTTTTCTTTTGACTGAACAAGAAAAGCAGGACGTGCCGCACATGCTCCTTATTTGGTTTGAAGGTCAACATGTTTCCCACAGAAACCCAATATCACGATCACTCGCACTCGGTTGCACATCCACGGCCTTTTGACAGGTACTGTCCAGGCAACACACTGATGTAACAGTTGAGACTGTGCACCAACCCTTGCTTCCAGCACCATCCAGCGACGAAATTAAAAATTATTAACCGGCACACCTGGTAAAAACGATTGTGAAGGCACATGGAATAGTTTTTGTTGAACATTCTGTACTTATAATCAACTTGTATGAGTTATTGCTAACTGGTATTAAGAAACATGGCATTGTATGATTATCTCTCTACATTTATATCTTAAAAAAATATTTTCAAATTCTGCTTGCATCATGTGAAAAGTGATAACTTCTTACTAACACAACATGCTGTGATAACTATTTCTAATTTCTTATGATTCTGAATTAATTGTGATAAAAAAAATGTTAGCCTAGCAATAGTAGATTTATACATTAATGACTACTTGGTATTTATTATATGTTCTCTATGTAAGCAGATTGTTTCTAAAATGTTCTATTTGAAAATTCTTTGTTCTAATGCAATAAATTTTCATAATGTCTATTCTAACTTCAGTGCTTGTTTTATTTCTTATCTGTGAGGTAACACAACCCTGCATTCAAGCCATGGTGGATTTACAAAAGATGAGTCAATTAGGAACATTAAACAGGCATTGGTTGATTGGCATATGCTGCGATTGTGTAATGATTTTTGTAACTTGTACAGGATGGTGAGGAATCTATTTAGAATATTGGAAAAGAAACGACTATTTTGTGGAAAGTAACGTGCACAAGTCACTGTGCTCACAAATTGGCGTTATCTGAAGCTTTATTTTTTTACATGGAAAACATGTTGAAGAGGAAGGAAAGGTGTGGAAATACCAAAGCGATCAACTACCTTCCTCAAAATGCTTGAGTTTTCTATGTTCACTTTATACACAGAAAGGCTAATCGGGACTGGATTTAAAGTGGGATCTTAACCACAATATGCCTCCCCTAGGTATCGAACGTGGGACTCCTAGATTACAAGCGACAATGTTACAACTACACCATCAGGAAGGCTCTTTCTTCAAAATGCATAAATAGTAAAACTATAAGCATGTGTGGGAGCACAAGGACAATGCCAAGAGCACGAAACCTGGTTACTCATTTAAAACCTGGAACTAAGGTGGAAAAATCATTCTGCACCAAAGAGACAGCAAGTGATTTGACCAGTATGTATAAAATTCGATGCATATAGACAATTTGTGGCTATAATGATGATATTGGATTTACACAATCAGAACCTGGGTTGATCGAGAGCAATGACGACACAACAAAAATATCTGCAGTTTCATTACAGGAAAAATAACTTTTGTGGGAAATACATTTCAGAAAATGGCTACATACCTTCTGCATCATCAAAACCATTGAGCAATAAAAAATAAAACCATACTAAATTATAATGGGTGTTTCAGTTAGGATGCACATCAAAGTTGTTCAAGTGAAATGCATATAAGGAAACTGTTTATTGTACTTATTTCATGTAACAAATCAATAACTAACTTCAACTTTCCTCTGCACATATCATTGATTTTGACCTAGCAACTTCCTATAACTGTGCCCAAAAATATCCAGGGATGAGTATGTTTCATCATACAGGATGACCACTCTAGGACCATCATAAAATTCAAGTATAATTCCCAGTTTTAAAGGCGAACTTTCAAAAAATTCAAGGGTTCAAGCAGGTATTTTCTCTATTTCAACCTTACATATTACTGCCTCTCATCATCCACACATATACACATACAAATATATTACCAAAATAAAGGATATCTGCGTTTCCAATGCATCCAAAAATTAAGGTGCGAAGTTTACTTCCGCAAACACAAGTTGCAAATGAAGTTGCAAATGTTACTGGCTATACTAATCTACGAAAGATTAATTGTATGAGAATTTTAAACTCAAACTTACCTAATTCAAGATATCTTATCTTGCAATAATCTTCCGTCTGTCAGATAGTTTGTTCTGCAAAGGACACTAAAGATAAACGGATTGAGAAAATTCTGTTTCATTTTCCACGCAGCTTTCTTTTCCTTCCTCGATAAATATAAAAGCTAAACAATAAAAATCCTGCCTCAGGGCATTTATGAATATGTATAAATTCAACATGATTTGGATTAATGAAAGTTGCAATTTTTCACGTCTAGAGAAAAATTCATACACAGGGTGGCTACAAACAAGCAGAAATAAAATTCCCTGACTTTTCCAGGTTTTCCAGGACAAAATTTACATTTTTCCCTGACAATTACAAACTAAACTAAATCGATGTTTTTGCAAATGGGAATAATAAACTCATACAGATCCAGGTATGGATTTGTTAAGGACCAATACTTGTACTATCTTCTATGAATTGACTTAATTTCTCTATTCTCTATTCAAACAGCAAAATAGTGAATTCGGAAAATTATTACAATTCAAAAGCTAGGGAAGGATTATCGAATTTTATCATACGCAGTACGTTTAAAATAAAATACTTGATTTTTTTTAAAGTTACGACTAAATGAGATAAGAGTGAAGAGTGAATGATTAAGAAATACAATTTGTAATTTATCAGTCTCCTAATACATTCTCGGTATTATATATTGATATTTCCGCTGAAGTTTGGAACCCTCTGCTTGCAAGAACCATGAGTGCGGACTCATTTTTCAATGCATAAAGCTACTTCTCTCTTCTCTGTAAAGCAAACAACTTAACTCTTACATATAAGTGAAACAATTGAATTGAACAAAATAAAGTGTCATATTTCCTTACATTATCAATGAGATTTTTGCTTCAGTACAGTATATCCAAGTGAAGTACTGTGAAACTAGCAACATGCAGTTATACCATTATTGCTGACGAAAAGGATATGTAGGTATTAGAAATTTAACGCAAGGCATTTATAGAATTGCATTGTACTCTATGTGATCAGAAGTATCCGGACACCCACCTGAAAATAAAGTACAAGTTTGGGCAACCCTCCATTGGGAACACTGGCAGTCAATACAGTGTTGGCCCACCCTTAGCCTTGTTGACAGCGTTCACTCTCACAGGCATACTTTCAATCAGGTGCCGGAAGGTTTCCTGAGGAATGGCAGCTCATTCCTCGCAGAGCGCCAACATGAGAAGAGGTATTGATGTGGATCGGTGTGGTCTAGCATGAAGTGGGCATTCCAAAACATCCCAGAGATGTTCTATGGGATTCAAATCAGGACTCTGCGCAGGCCAGTCCATTAGTGGGACATTGTTGTCGTCAGACCTCTCCCCCAAAAGCCCTGCAGTGTGTTAAAATGTCAACGTAAGCTTGTGCCGTGACATTGCCATGTAAAGCAACAAGGGGGCCAAGCCCCCTACAGGAGAAACATGACCACACTGTAACCCCGCCACCTCCGAATTTCATTGTCGGCATTATAAAGGCTGGTAGATGTCGTTCACCAGGCATTCGCCACACCCACACCCTACCATCGGATCGCCACATTGTGTACTGTGATTCATCACTCCACACAACGGTTTTCCACTGTTCTATGGTCCAGTTTCGACGCTCGTTGCACCACACGAGGTGGCGTTTGACTTTTGTCTGTCTGACGTTTGACTTATGGGCAGCTGCTCGGCCATGGAAACCAAGTTGCCGCACCTTGCGCCAAACAGTAATGGTGGTTGGAGTAGATCCTGATGCAGTTCGGAATTCCTGTGTGATGGTGGCGATGGATGATTGATGATAATGGTGTACGGCTGTCTTCAACACTCGATGGTCTCTGGAGGTCAACATGGGAGGTTGTCCTGCACGCTCTTGGGTTATACACATCCCTTCACTATAACATCGGAAACAGTGGACAGAGGGATGTTTGGGAGGGTGGAAATCTCACACACAGACCTCCTACACAAGTGGTACCCAACCAAGTGACCACGTTGAAAGTCTGTGAGTTCCTCAGACCATCCCATACTGCTGTCTCACACTGTCTGCAGACTACTGAGTTCACTGACTATGTGATCCACGCGGTAGATGGCAGTACTATGTCGCCCTCTATGATAAACACACTTTTCACTGTGTGTCCGGATACTTCTGATCACATAGAGTATATGTATCTGATTTAGCTAACCACACATTAAAACAGGAACACTCTAATAATAAAAGCTTCTGAAAGTTTATATACGAGGGGCATCCTGAAAAAAGCTTCAATGGTGCCTATACGCAGCACTGGTGGTCGGAGAGTGACACACACACATGCAGGCAGGAAGAAGTGGCATGTAACTGTAATCTGGTACAGTTGCAATGCAGCCGTTTTAGGACAGTTCTAGGTTAAAGATTGCAGCTCTCATACAGTCTCCCACCGACTGCGATATAGCCTACATTGCACGCTCAGAATTTGGCACAGAGCCACCAGCAATCGTTTGAAATGTGCAGACCGGACGTCGTGAGTGATAGTATGGTCAAACGATGGTGTAGACAATTCACGGAAGGCCAATCGAATGTGCACAACCCCATACAGTTGAGTACACGTGGGCCCTTTGCATCACTTCAGGTGAAAGATCTTGGACCACCCCCTGTACAGTCCTGGCCTTGAATGTACCGACTTTCATTTCTTTGTTTAACTGAAGAGGTTTCTGGCAGGGCAAGGATTTGACAGCTACACTGCGGTAGAGATAGTTCCAGTCTTTGCTGTCAGACACATATACCATGGGCATACAAAATTTTGTGCCATGCTACGACAAATGTCAGAACAACGGTGGTGATTATGCCGAAAATTAGATTAGGACTCATTGTTACTAATGTAATAAATTACAACTGATATTCTTGTTTTATTTATGCCTAATCGGTAGGGACCTTGATATTTTGTTATTTTTTTAAATTGGTGTATTTTCTTATTTTTTATTTTTTACTATACGGTGTTATTTTCCCCAAAATTCACATTTTCATTTTAGCGCATTTTCTGGCAAATATCTGAAATTATACCTTCATGGTGTTTTTAAACTACTGTTTCAAATTGTAAGTCACATGGCTTACGCCTCTTCGTGAGAGTTTGATATCTTGATTTTTTTTGGAGGAAAGTTATTTTCCATACCCCTTTTTTAATTTTAAGGTAAGGATTTTAGATAATGGAATTTTCCCCGTATATTATGAAGGGTGCATAATGACCATAAGTGGCGATGCACCCAAAAAATTAAATTCAATCAACCTCACGTGACAGATACCGATATAATATGGCACCAAAAATTGGCATTATCTTTTTTTGACTTGTTAGTGTTATGTTTCCCAAAATTCACGTTTTTGTTTTAGAACATTTATCTGACAAATATACCAAAACGTAATACTCCATTGTGCTTCTAAACTATTATTTTAAATTGTGGATCACATGGTCTACGTATTTTCGTGACAGTTTGATATGTTGGAACAGACTTTTTAGGAAGTAAAAGTAAAGTGCTCCTTGCACTTTTCCATGAAGCTGTATAGGGGTGATGTGATCAGCACCACGCTCCTAGCTACCTTTATTTATTAAAATTTCCTCAAGGTACCAGCTTCATATGATGCTAGGTGGGCGCCGGAGCAGTTTGAATAGGTGGAAAACATCCCAGTTCTCCCCCGCAGGGGATCGACCCCGGGTCTCTCGCATAGTAGTCAGACGCCCTAATGACTGAGTTCCATTATTACTCGCTCGACAAATGCCAATGGTGCGCACTTAGCTTGGCAATTCAAAACATATCTCGTGCGACAAATACGAAGATGTGGCTCCCGTGTGACGGTAGATATGCACTCGATCTCCTGTTAGAACCCTGCCACTTTGCTCTGTGATGCAAATTGTTTTTATAAAAGTTGGAAAAATCGTGGGAAATACATGATTTAATGTGGCTGTCAGAATTATTCCATGTACGTATAATTCTATAGTGTCCTCTTGAGTAAAATGTTGGAAAACTTGCATGTTCTATGTACATAAACATGGCCTAGAAAAGACAAGAAAGTTGGATTTCATGGAATTTTCGTTGTTTTAGAACATTTCTTTAAAAAAATTGCTAAAAACGCAAACAATTCGCATTTTATGACAAATTCGCATTATTTCGATATTTCGAACGGGCCAAAAATGTGTCCAGACATCACTGCACATTCCTAAACATAACTTCGTAGCAATTACAATTTTTCACGGTTTTGGCATTTGCGAAAAATCAATGTCCCTACTAATTGGAAATTACTTTCTGGCCACCCCTCGTATAAATCAGTAGATGGAAAGTAAAAATTTAGCAGGGCTCGCAAAGAAAAGTCAATTCTTGAAGAAAGTGATTTGCTTTTATGATTGAATGATTTGAGTAAATATGATATTAACATATTTGCGTATTTATTATTAGTATTTTATTTCATAATATAGGACATTAAACTTACTCAGTGAGAGATTAATGACCATCTCTCAAGAGTTTAAAGAGACAGGACAGAAAGTGACGTTAATTTCATTGCAATACAAGTGTTGCAGTAAATTTGAGGTTGGGAGCATCCACTTGCCAATTTTTATAACGTTCACCAATGCAGGTTTATGTTTAACTTTTTCGTGATAGTATTCAATATATATCCTGTTTGGTTGGATTCTTCTTGATATCTAAGAATAGTGCAATGTCATTGTAAACGTATGTTAACTTGTGCGAAACCAGTAATACCAGTCTAAAGCTCTTCTTGTTTATGCATGCGATTTTTGTTGGATGTTGCAGTCCATGCAATTTCTGTGGCATGTTGTAGTGAGGTACTTTGTCGGGTGGCGATATTCGACAAAAATCGTATGTATCAATGGAACCTATTTGTTTCCATGTTCCTTTACCTTGCCCAACAAAATACCTTACTGCGACGTCGGACAACTATCGGACGGCCCCACCCACTCTTATCCCCTCCATCTGTTGACAAGTCCCCTTACTACTCCCATACGGACAAGAAAAGATGATCATTCAATGCATTTTCCACGTAATACAGATTAGAGGCTTTACCTTTACTCCCCGATGATACCATATGGTATCATGGTGCTGATTACGAAATGAATGTGCTTTTTGGGCCTTCATACTCTTATGTTTGGGTGAAAACTCTGGCACAGGTCTGGAGCAAGCCTGGGAAATTCACATTCATGACCAACCTCCCCCCTCTCCGCAACATATGCTTGCCACATTTCCGAACAGAGTTTCACATTTTGGCTCATTATTCAACTTGTATGGCACCCAGGAACATGAAATGTTTCAGTCTCTTTGGAAACGTCCATTCTTTGAAAGGAATACTAAGGTTTGGGCCTTCTCCCCAAAATAGCGGGAGAAGAGGGGGCAAACTCCAGTTTTTTTTATTTTTTCATTGAAATTCAGTGGTCGCACCCCCAAACCCTCCTTCCTCAGTTCGGCGTTCTGAATTGCACACGGTTGCATGCTATGATGTTTTATCTGCAAACAAAACTTATCCGAGGTAGATTGCTCCCATAGTGCCAGAGGTATAACAATTTTCCTACAAAAATGCAAATTACCTTTCTTTCGTAAAAAAAAATATTTAAAAAAATCACATTTTGGCTTATTATTCAACTTGTATGGCACCCAAGAACATGAAACATGTTACGTTCTCTTGAGAAATGCCCATTCTTTGAAAATAATACTAAAGTTCGCGCCTTCATCCCAAATAGCAGAAGAAGACGGGGCAAATTCCAGATTTTTATGGTTTCTTCATTGAAATTCGGGGGTCACGCCCCCCAAACCCACCTTCCTCGGTTCGGCGTTCTGAATTGTACACGGTTGCATGCGCTGATGTTTTAGCTGCAAAACAAAACTTATCCGAAGTAGATTGCTCCCATAGTGCCAGAGTTATAACAATTTTCTGAGCAATATGCAAATTACCTATTTTTCGTAAAAAACAGAGTTTCACATTTTGGCTTATTATTCAACTTGTATGGCACCCAAGAACATGAAACATGTTTCATTCTCTTTGGAAACGTCCATTCTTTGAAGAGAATACTAAGGTTTGCGCATTCTCCCCAAAATAGCGGGAGAAGAGGGAGCAAACTCCAGATTTTTTTTCATTGAAATTCATAGGTCGCGCCCCCCAAGCCCCTCTTCCTCGGTTCCTCGTTCTGAATTGTACGCGGTTGCATGCTCTGATGTTCTAGCTGCAAAACAAAACTTATCCGAAGTAGATTGCTCCCATAGTGCCAGAGTTATAACAATTTTCCTCCAAAGAGTGTTCGAATTTAAAATTCCCGCCGAGAAGCCCGAGCGAGAGAAATTTCTCTGTCTCCCTCTCTCTTCTCCTGCCATCACTGGTTTCTGGCGCCGTGGTTGTATTGCGCATAAAAGTGACCTAAAAGTTGAGGCTGAAACTTACGAACGAGATTTCCTGTTCCCGTGCAGAGTTCCATAACAATATCTTTAAATAAATAAATAAAAAAAAATTAAAAAATGAAAAAAGTCAATGAAGACAAAATTCCCTGACATTTCCCTGACTTTTTTTGACACCTCAAATTCCCTGACTTTTCCCGGTTTTCCAGGTCTGTCGCCACCCTGATACAGAATGCACACATAATTCCCAGAGTCAATTATTCACACATAATTCCTGGAATTCCTTGTAGCCACTCTGATCATACTCTTTGCTATATGCATAAAAATCCTTGCATCTTTGGAATATAGATGTGCTGAATTGGTTCAACCTGTAAAATTTGGTAAATAATCCCACAAAAGTAATAAAAAAAAACAGCTATTGTCAAACACAGTGACATCGCTAGAGGGGACAACTGCTCCACCAGCACGGAAGAAAAACTAGGTAAACACTACAATAAAATGTAGCTACCCAACCTCTCCCTGCCTCCCCACTCACTTTATTTTTTGATGGAACCTCAAATTTTTATGACTCTGGATTTTATAATTTCTTCCTTTATACATTCTACTGTCCAGGTCCCAATAACACAATCTATTACAAAGTTTTTCCAGGTTGTAAGTTCTTGGGCCAAAGTTCCATGAAAAAGGTCCCACTGTGCTCACTTTTCCTCTTGGTAACACACAACTTTACATGAAGATAAAATTACACTAAGAACAATTATGCAGGGATGACGATTTTATGCAATGAAAAATAAAAATTCACGAAATAAGAGTATTTAATAGATTTTAGAATGTGAAACAAAATCTTCGTTTACAAATTAAATAGACAACAGTGTAGTAAAACTTATTCATAATGAATACAGTAATTCATCTTTTACAGTATTAAACTGGAGTTCATTGTAGCACAACATGATCAATTATTTTGTTTCACTTCATTCCAATTATGTAAACTGCATCTGGTTTAATTGTAATGCATCTCAAAAATATTCTGCACAATGAAAGTTTTCATCATATAATTTATGTAATCTGTACAAGTAATGTAATGTTAGAAATCAAAACATTTAAATAGACTTTATTTCTTTGGTCAGATGAAAACTAATATTAGCATCCAAGTTTATATAGGCATGTAGTAGATTTACTACCACAAAAGATAACTTTTCATCTTGAAGCACAAAAGTTAGGTCTTGAAAGACTTAAAGAAAATTATAGTCAACAACAATCTGTTGCTATTATTACAATAAAAAAATTCATGACTCCATCTTCAGACATATAACAAGCTAAAAAATAACAAATGCATCTCTAAATTGTATGTATAATTTTAATGACAGTACGAAAACAAGATCCAATCAAAATTTTCCCAATTAATTTCATACGTAATAAACAAGTTAAACTATTAAACTTTACTGGTTTACCAAATATTGATCTAGTTATTATTTTCCCCTCTATGCTAAGTACCTGGAATGTTATCTATCAACACAATGATAAAGATATGTATACTTGACATATTTATGTAACTGTTATTTTATATAGCTGGGAAAATGTAGGAAGTCAAAATTATCCAATGTCTATTTTTTCTAATGTTTTATAATCTAGAATTTATCTATTACTAGCATTGTTTTCTCAACTATTATTGTGAAGTTTTTACTACTATGGCATACCTCTAAAGCAGCAATTCATGATTAGTTATTGTTATGAAATAATGATTTTTCAAAGAAATATAAGTGTTTCTCCAGGATTACATATTTCTATTATGCAAAAAAAAATCTAAAAAAAAAATGTTATTGCAGAAAGATGATAAAAAAATGAGTAATACATTTGAAATATCTATTTAATCACTATATTTGGACTATTATGGCATTTGAAATTCAATGTAATTTTAGTCTTTGCTTTTGACACAAATAGTTACCAAAAACGATAATTTGAAACTTTTTTCACAAATTCACACAACAATAGTGTGCTCAAAATTACTATAAAACTAAGAAAATGCTCAAATTAATCAAACAGGTTCATTATTTCAATAAGGGGAGGGTCTAAAAATAGGACTAGCTCTGGTAAACTACTGGAAGGCTTCGTTGACCCTTTTAGATTTATCATTTTTAATGCATCAGAGTATATAAAGACATTATTCATTTAATGATTTGGACTTGCCACTTAAAGAAGTCACAAAAAATAAAAGGTTAGTTATCACAGCAGACTTCAACATCTTCCATCTGCATCAAGTATGTTTAATGATGTAATGTATTAATGACTAGTTGACTTGCATTAATGCTTTTCGTGCTTCAAGATTTTACTTCAACATATTCACATATGATAATTATCAACTTTCTTACTCCCATACACTCTGATCCACTTTCTTTTAATCATTTAATGTACAAGAAAAAATAGGACTGTTCTTATTAAGTACTATGGAAAGTAATATACTACAGCCACATACCAAAATGTCAAATGATCTGATATTGTTTTTGTTTGTCTAAAATAGTTACTGAATGTAATAGTACATATACTGACAAATACCTTACACTAATAACAGCAATTGGAATTTGAGAACTGTCTACAACTGTATATTTTCCACCTACATGACAACTGATATCTGAAAAGGAATGTTAATTATATAACACATGTATATAATGCTCTAGGATTGACTGATGCATCTACACACACATGTGGAACTTCTAAACGGAAGTCAGTTAATATGTCGCAACTCATCTTTTTGCATAATACTCTCTCAAATGCTTTTCTGATATCTAAACATTTTCTTGTTTGTGCATTTCGCTTCTCTTAAAAGAAAATACTCGAACGGCATGCAAGCAGCAACTGTCATCCATTTTCGAATATACACTGCCATGTTGCATGTGTATTGCATTCATTCACACATTTGTACCTGTATACACACACACACACACACACACACATACCCATCTGCACTCACTCAAGCATACATAATCACAAATAAATAAATACATACACATAACTTAGAGCACATTCAATAATGATTAATTTTCTTTTATACATTTGGCTGTAAAGCATTTTTCTCCTTCCAATACACTCCATCCTGTTCCATCTCTGGTTCATATCATTATTTGGTACTGTTATTGTGAATAACAAATTATGTTTTTTACATTTATGTACAAAGCACCATGCTAGCTTCTCCAGATTAAACTTCACTAGTTCAGTACTTTCTGGATTTCAAAGCTTATACTTTTTATTATCACATATGCAGTTCATTTCTAGTGCACATTTACAAATTAGAATCTATTCTTTGGTAACCAGATCATGTCCTTCGAGTCACTGCGGTTCCAGTCACTTTCCGTGGCAAGGCAGAATACTTCCTTGGAATGCTCGATTCGCCACTAGCCTTGGATGAACTGCTCGATTCTTCTGTTCCCGCACTCGGCAACCTCCCTGCTTTAGCCATTCTCAACCCTCCCTTGCCCACTTCCGGATTTTTCTTCCTGTTCGATGCATCAGTCGAACTGCAAGAGCATAGGATAAAAAAAAGTTTGAGTTTCACATCATCATATCACATTTTTACATTCTTGCAAAAATAGTATGTACAGAAATCGAATTAACCTATATATGTACACTTTTATCAGAGTTCCCACCAATTTTGGCAAAACAAATTCACTGAATTTTTTTCAAGTTTTCCAGGCAATTTTAACACATTGAATCAATCCCATGCTCGTGCCATGCACGAGCATCCTCAATATATGGCGAGTGTCCCATGCACGTGCAATATCACTTGAATGTTTAGAGTTACGATGCTGGGACATGCATGTGCAGAATGTTCCTGGGAGTTCTTTTGGTATGCCTCTGCATTGTGCTGTACCCTGGTGGTGAAATTTTGAACAGTCTTCTCATTGAATGGAAAGCACATTTATTTCATTGATTGCAGTACTAGGCCTATATTTTTATTTGTTTATCATCACTCACAAACACACACACATACACACACTTGTCCATGGGTGCCCATATGGGGGCAGGGGGCTCAAGCTCTCCTTCCTGGCTAATGGAATTTAGCATGCTAACATTATTTTTTATGTTGATGACAGGATCAATTTCAGTACACCCTACATATGGAATCTTGAAGAGCCCTCCCCTCCTGAGAAAACTCCTATGGGCATCAATGTGTTTACTTGAAATATTGTAAGAAATGGAACACTTATTTATTTACTTGTAATGGGTTATTTACCTGCACACCGCCTGTGTTTCATACTAAGGGTATTAGTATAATTAGTACGGACTTTTTCATTATATGAAAAACAAGGACTATGTTGAACATCTCTAGCACATGCAAGAATACACAGATTCTCATTGTTTTTTTTATCGTGTAGGTAAAGAAATTGCTTTTATTTTGATGTATAACACGACAAAAAATTGATTGTTTTAGATTGTTGAAAATCACATAAAATGCCCAGGTTTCTGTTATTGCCAATTTAAATAGCCCGGGATTCAATGCGTTAAAATAAATTTTCAGACCATTCTGTGGTTCTATGACCAAGGTTTACGTGTTGAACTACGGTTGCTAGTCAAGAGAATATTCACTATTCAAATTAACCCTTTCCAAACTAACAATTTTTTGTCCAATAAGATAGGCAACGGACATAGCCCGTCATTCCCTATAAAATTCTATGTGAACAAAGGATGGGCTATAATCTTTTGTGAATGTATGTTGTAACAATATCTTTCAAATTCCAACAGCTAGATGTCACATTTACTTCATTCCTGAATTTTACTTGGACTCGTGTTTATACTCTTGAAAATAGCAATGAATAACTTATATGCACATTGTGTAAATTTCTTTATGGGGTTTCCCAAGTTTTCCATGATTTCCAGGTGAGGGGGAACCCTGCTTATGAAATTTAGTAAGTGAAAGAGAGCATCCCGAAAATATAATATGATGCAATACTAGTATATTTCTATTTTTCCTATTATATGCTGCTAATTGTGAGGATGACAATTATATTTCGAGAAATTAAAGGCACACACACAAATAGAAACTCCCATGACTAGACTGGAACTCAAACCCTGAACTTTCAGTGACAAGATTGTGAGTTGGCCACTTAATCCGTTCAGCCACTGAAGCCGCTCAATCTTTCTTTCTATTTTAATGAATACAATACATTGAATGATGAACACTGATAAATTAGTCAAGAGAAAGAACAAACACCCATACCACAAATTCAGAGATACAGCATTTGGTCAATACATAAAAAATGTCAAAATGATGAAGTGTTTTCTTGCCTAAAATGGATACTAAAGGTAATACCTCATATATTGGCAAATACTGCACACCATTAACAAGTATTAGAACATAAGAATTGTCAGAATTTCCACCTTTATGACAACTACAGGGCACTTGCTTTGTAGAATGTTCACTAACTACTACACACTTGAGCCCCTGCACAGAAATGTTATATTACGTAATTTTAGTGATAAAGTCACTACAGATGTGACAAAAGATAATTTGCACAATACAACGGAAGAAATTTCAAAATCATGCAGAACAAAACAAGGAAATATATGAACGTGCCCCTGCATTATCGAACAGCCAACATCTACTATCATGCATAATTTAAGAACGAAACTACGCAGCAATGTGAGGCGTTGAAACAAAATTATTCACACTTGAATGCACTATTTATTGAAGGAAATCTTAGGGCAACTATAGACCTTGCTAATGGATACTGATGCTGCAACGGACGGTTTTTGAAGATCACTGTAGGGTGGAGGCAGAGATTGTGAAAAAATTGCAATCACCATGAAAATCAATGTAATATACTGTTTTGAAAGAATATTTTCCTAAGACTGCACAAGAATCTGAAGTACAAGAATTCCACTATCATATTTCAGATGCCACTTTTAACATACTGCAAGCAGTCAGAGCCTCCAGCTGCTCTTTTAGATGCTGCTTTTCACTTAAGTGCCCCAACTGCCTGCGAGAACATTGAATCAGTATCCATACACCCTTAATTCCTGCTCTAGCATTCTCTAGCCACATTATTTCCATTATAGCTCATTGACTTCATTCCTCAAAGAAAACAAAATTTACAACTATTTTATCTTATACATATTTATATATTGGTAAGTAGGTATAAAATTCTATTTATATTTATCCATTCATGGCAAAGTGAATATCATTTAACGTGCAATATTAAAAGTCAAGCTGTTATGTATGGTAAATACTTACTCCGTATGTCTAATAAAAGCAGCATGGAAGAGATTGGCCATAATTAGAAGCTACTAGCTCTCTAAGATCAAGAATCAGATATATTATTATTTCTACCAGGGTTGGGAAAATCTTAATTTTGTTTTTCTTATTTCATTTACAATATACAAAACTGGCACTCAAGTCAAGAAAAGACTTATCTAAGTGATGCAAAGCTTGGGTGAAACATAAAATGAGCAAACTATTTGTAAAATTTAAGAACATGAATGCTTAACCGCACTCAAAAAAATAACAACATAATAAAACAAATGTGATCTTGTGCATAAGTACTGATAAATATTAATAATCTGACACAAATTTATCTTTCTTTATATACAAATATTGCCAAATCCACGTTTTTTCAACAATTATATTAAAAAATTATTTTGTCATGACATTTTAAGTTTAATTTTTTAAAAGTTTTACATTAAAAACTCATGCAAAATTATATTGATTAACTAAAGAATTTGGGAAAAAAATTGGATGACGTAAAGGTCTGTATTCTTGCTATCTCATGTCACTTTTCTAGCTCTCTAGATGAGTGATGAACTTATAAATAATGACTCTGCTATGAAGGTTGAAGTAATGCTTTTTCTGAATTCAAAAGTATAGGGTCGAAGTAAAAATACTTAAGTATTTACAACTCTTAAAACAATGATCATACTTGACATGTAATGTAAATGGTAGTGTATACTTATATGTTTCACGTGAAAAACAATTCATGTCCTCATTTAACATTGCCTCATAAAACCAGCAAAAACTAGTCAATTGTGTCAAGTAGCTCCCTACATCAAGGCACAAGCCAACTGCATTCGTATTTCAGGAAACACAAATTCATGGCAATTACAGTGCGAGTGTGAATCAACTTTTTCAACAATGGAAGACTGTTCACCACCCTATAATGGCATTTGCAACTTTTGTATTGTGAGGTAAATAGCTGTCATTTCCCTTTGTGCTTCAGTTTTTGTCTCACAGAACATTATCAATTCAATACACGTGCTTGAGAACAACACAAAAACTAAAAAAAAAAATACATGTGATGTTTACCCAACTCTAGTAGGAGATACATATCTACTTACAGTACATGCTAAGACTGGACGGAAAACAACTTTTGATGAAATTACAAGGCATACTTCAAAGACACTTTATGATCACAATTATTAGAAAAAATTCTACCATAAATTTTAAAACAGGTTTGATATTCACTTCCTCATACAATAGGCAGCAATTTCGACTTACAAAAATCAAATTTACAGAAGTCTACATCTGAACAAAGATTGCTTCCAGATACAAGAGGCCATTCACAAAATGAAGTCTAGTTTAAGTTAAGTCATACAAATCTAAGGATGGAGCTAATTATGTTTCTGTATTAGTAAGGTGTTGTGAAAAGTAATTAAACCTATTTCTACACTGTGGAATTTAATTCCTACATAAAAGTTTCGTTTTAAGCTCACTTGTGTACAGGTAAGCTAACAGCAACTGGATTTGTAGTTTAAAGGGGGCTCCGAAATACTAAAATATGTTCCTGTTGGGAATCAATCCATGGCCGCGGTGGCTCAGTCGGTAACGCGTCTGACTACTATGCTCAAGGTCCCGGGTTCGATCCCCGGCCGGTTCAAATCCGGGAACTTTTCTAACGATGGAAGCGGCCCCGGCGCCCACCCAGCGTCGAATAACATGGGTACCTGGGGGAAACCCTGGGGGGTAAAGGCGGTCAGGGGCGTGATGCTGATCATATCACCCCCACTCATGACCGGATCAAGAAAGTGTGGGGCGTTACCCCCACACCCCCTATACGCCTTCATGGCGTGGTGCTAAGCACAGGGGAGCACTTTTTTTTCACTTTTTTGGGAATCAATCCCAGGACCTCGTGAAACTCCTAGAAGAGATTTGCCACATAATGTAAGATAGAGTTCATTCTCAGAATACATTAACAACTTGTGAATTAATGTTTTTTTCTTGTATGTAGGTATTGCTTGCATTATACAATTATTTCCCTCATAGTCTGCAGTTGTTACAAGCATAAAAACACAGTTCTTGTTGTGACATTTCAGGAGAACACATGCTGCCTTCATCAGACACTTATTTTTAGTGTGGTTCCTCTTGCGAATTATTCAATATGATGTAATGCAATTCAGTCTAGAAAACAAGGTAAATAGAATGATGGGAATCAAAGTGCTGACTGCCAGTCACATGGGAAATTGCCTTTTTATCGTGAGTTACAAAGTCTGATATTGTACTATAATCACATAAAAAGTAGCACAAAACTTATTCAGGATGAGTAGGGGAATACAAACTAAACACGTGATGCACCATTACGGGCCAAGGCCTGCCATATACATCTTCAATGAGAGACATGTGGTTACCGCATAACATTCCTATCACCACTATTTTTCTGGCTTCTTTGACAAAAGCCTTCTACTGCTCATTCTGAAGTAGTTCTCCAAATATACACATGATCCTGAACCAACACCTAACATTCTGAGTCTCATTGGAACAAAGTTTGTTTTGAGTCTACTTATGCTCAGGTAGGGCAAGTGAGACTGGACCTACAGCATAAAAAGTAGGATCCAAATGTGCTTCCAGCAAGGATTGAACTGGACCCTTTGATTACAAGGCAGTATAATTAGCCACTATCGTACCGGAAAGACCCTCAGGAACCAAAAGTTCATATCCAACACAAAGATACATTGCAATAAATGTAATAGTGGGGTTGGACCGGACAGTGATGGAGGACACCTCGAGGGTAGTTCTGAGAAGCAAGGTGTTGGGACAAGGAAAGACAGCGTAACCAGCAGAGGTTAAGGTCCCCAGTTGTCCAGAGTATCTCCAAAAATGGGACTAAAGATTGGATATGGATATTAACACCCTCCATGCGTGCCACTGGCCCTTGGAATGTGTGCAAGAGGCACCTGGAAGAGAAGCAACGTGATGATGGAAGATAGCAACCCATAACGCACGAATCATTACATTTTTAATATTTTTTTCTGCTGGTTTTCGTCCACTCCACTGCTTCCATCCTTTTGATGAACGGTACCAGATGTCTTGACTTATTCATTGAGAGACACAACTTACTCGATACGGCTAATCTAGGTCACCAAAGGCAAAGTCTGCGTGAACCGTTATCCTCTTTAATCGTCATTGTTGTTGGCATTTCCTGTTTGCACCAACAGAAGATGTCTGAACGGAAATATATTTTACTGGTGATCTACTAGATCCCTGATTTCGTTTCGAAATTTTATCCCTTGTTCATATCACTATGCACTAATGAACAATGTCTATTTCAGATAACATTAGCCACAATTACAGATTTTGTAGTTGTGTGTTTGTGCGTATGTGTGCGTGAGTGTGTGTTTCTGTACACACACAACACACACACACTTTTTACTTTGTCTCTAATTTTGCGTCATCATTCTCAATTTACTGAGTACAGTATGGTGTTGCGATAACGTAAATGTCCCCTAAAGGACGAAGCATGTGGCAACAAGGCAATGTCAGTTCTCATTGAGGCTCGTACCAGCGAACAGGCTCAACGGTGCATGCTACGTTGAAAAATCAAGCACATTATATTGAAAACCTCATATTTCGAACAACTTTCCCCTCTTTCCATTTTTCGTCATCTGCACTAATAACGCAGTTGTTGTATGGTGTCAAGACTTTTGAAACACCCTGTACATATACAGATTGTCAAACATTGAACTATTATTATTTCATGGGCTTAGTCTGACACTATTTTGGATGCAACCGTGTCGTTCTGGCACATCCAAAACATAAGGTTTGATCCAAAACATGATCAAATAGCTAAAGGGTTTTTAGACTTTTCGAAGACATATTGGCCGCCATATCTAATATTATTTGATAAAGTGGGTCTTTTTAATTTCTTATTATCATAATACAGTCATAAACTGCAAATTAGGTGAAAATAAGATTTCATGACTGATAAATAACTGCAATAAACTAACAGGTTTCAGGTTTAGAATCTTCCTCATGACCGCCATTTTGAAGACGCCATTACAAGCAAACGAGGGCTTAAAAACTTGGGGTCTGGGGCATTTTATGTTCGAGATTTAATGTAGTATCCGCCCCCAAAAGGGCACGTTCTTCGCCGGAAGTGAAATATTTTCCGGGGTTCCGACCCCACTATAAACCTTTTACAACTGTAGAATTTCTACACTTGTAGAAGGGACTTTTGAAACAACAACTACCATCAAAATACAAAATTTGCTAAATGAGCCTGTAAAAGAATTAGACAATACAAGTTAACTCCAAATAAACATTTTTAGACTAAATGTGGTTTATCATAGATTACACATGCAGATTTTCTGCCTTAATTAATTTCTTTGCTAACTGGAAATATATGTCTTTCACTTTCTTGTGAATGACCTCTTTCAAGTTACATAGAAGATATTTGTGAAACCAAAAGTACTTGCACAAAACCTCACAACACTACGTACACATGCATTATCTAATAAACAGGCACAGGCACTTCAAGCCCTCTGTATACAAGATGAAGCCAACAGAGAAAATTAGCAGCTACCATGAGAAGAGTTCCAAATAGAAAGTCCACATAAGACAAACACGATACCTTGCCAATCCTAAAGCTGCACAAGTAAAAAAAAAAAGTAAAAATAGAAAAATATATTTTATTAGATTATGCAATATGTTATTACAACATCCAAAAAGTCTTCGTGTACAATCATAATTCTTGCATTCTGTGGGAGGAAGAGACATATGATTAAAGGAATTTTTAAGCTCTTCAATTAAAAAATCCAACACTTTAAGGATTCTTGGCTAAAAAAACAAATCTGGAAATTATTTCACATTTTAATTTGATACATGAAAATTAATTTTATTACTCTCCTAATTAAATCAAGCATTAAGTATGCTACTTTAGTCAATTCCCAGCTTAATATATATTAATAAGTTCCCTTGTTTTAAACTAACAATCACATTTACAATTAAATTCAAATAGGTTACAATATAGAAAAACATGTGTAATAGTTACCTAAATATTAGTGTCAATGGTTCTTATTAAACAGTATACATTTTCAACTTTATTTTTATTTATTCTAATACTATGTTTGCAAGAACACCCATTTATTAGTCTTCAAGTGAAACATTTTTAATAAGAGTTCACATGAAGACAAGAAAAGTGTTAGAATATATGAGGTAATATGTGTGTGTGTGTGTGTGTCGGGTTTAAATATTTAAGTAATTTGTCTAAATTTACATGGCTTTTCTTCTGCTAAGTCCATTTAAGTTTAGTTTTACATTCAAGTCAAGTCAAACATGAAAAATTAATTGATTTTCTAATTGACAATTTATTAACATCAAATTCAATATCATGTTACTCACCTGACTAGAGAACCCATATTTGTGTCTGTGGAACAAGATTGTGGAATAGCAGAACCTGTTGACAAGGGTCGCAGCTGTAAACATAAAACAAATTTAAATATTATTTTATATGTTTAAATAAATATGAGTCTGATATTATTCACACCTTAAAATTATTATTTTAATTTACTGTTAATGTTCTTTACAATGTAAAGGATGAGAAAGAAACAAAGGAAGGTCTTAAAATTCCTTGCATTACAACAGTGATCATCTTGTGAATTTTAATTTAGCTTGTTTCAAAATTAAAATAAAATTCAACCATGTAACGATATTATGTTTGCGAACATATGAGGGTCATTCGGAAAGTTACTTCCGTTTGAGTATAAAAGAAACACCAGGATATTGTGAGAGTTTTTATTATATACAACTGAAAGAGACAACTCGAAGCTATTTTTCTACATAAGCACAGTTTCTGTTGAAACGCTTATCATATCGGAGAACAAGGTTTACAGTACCAATGCCAAAGAAATCTGCTATGCTTCAGATATGCAGTAACACTGTCCTTGAGCAACTGTGTTTTGGGACAGAAAAGGGATACTGTTGGTGGAGTTCCTGGAACGAGGCACAACAATCAACGCACAAGTGTGTTGTGAAACCTTCAAGAAATTGCGACGAGCATTTCAAAACAGGTGACGTGGCATGTTGGGTTCTGGCATTGTTCTCGTGCATGAACGCTTGCCTCCATACTGCTGCTCGAACCAAGGACCTTCTCCAACATTTTCAGTGGGAATTTTTTGACCACCATCCTTACAGCCCCTAGCGATTATCACCTTTTTCCACAAATGAAGAAGTGGCTAGGGGCACAGCACTTCAACAATGAACAGGAGCTCAACAACAGTGTTACTGCATGGCTGAATTCACAGGCAGCAAATTTCTTTGGCATGGGTATTGTAAACCTTGTTCACCGATATGATAAGTGTCTCAAAAGAAACAGTGCTTAGTAGAAAAATAGCTTAGAGTTGTCTCTTTCAGTTGTATATAATAAAAACTATCACAATGTCCTGGTGTTTCTCTTATACTCAAACGGAAGTTACTTTCCGAATGACCCTCGTATAACAAAATTCATTTATGTTAGGTTTAGACACACAGGAGATACAAGGTAAGGTAAAGGTACCCTTGTGAATATACAGGGTTAGAGCTCCACATATTCTTGATCTCGGCCATAGTTGGCATGATGTGATCATCAGGATCACTCCCAGCCGCCTTTACCTCCCAGGGTTGTCCCATGTGCTCATTGATACGCGGCTGGGTGGGGCTCAGAGCCATGCAGAAAGAGGGAAATGACTGAAAAAATTCCTGGTTCAGATCACCTGCCCCGGGATGCACTGTGTGGAAATTTACCTTCAAGCAAAAAAATGCTACCTTGAAAAGGACTTGAACCAAGGTCTCTACAAATTCAACCCTGGTTTCACTCAATTGTTTGCTTCTGCTGCTTAACCCACGTGGAAAATGTCTCAGTGTGCGATATGACAAAAGGATCTGTTGCTGTTGAAACACTGGTAACATCAACAGTGTTGAGCATCTAACAGCATGGAGGGCATGCCAAAACCTAAGGTAACCTAAATTCAGCATCATAGATATGGTGACTGTTTCAACAGCATCAGATTCCAATGAGACAATTTTCACACAGGTCAAAATAAATAAATTAATTAATAAAATAAAAAATGCAAAACAATAGCTACTTTGGTAGCTCCCTTGCTAGAGCAGAGACTTGGGTTCGAGTCTTGGTTGAACCTGCATTTTTTTGACTAAATTTTGACAAAATTATTTTCATTTATGCACAATAAAAGTTAGTTTAAACTTATATGCAATGTTTAACCTTTAGCTGCCCGATGGTCGAAATTACGACCGCCACATGTGAACCCCTTAACGCCGGATAGTCACTATTCCGAACAGCAGTGAGCGGCAGAAATTAGCATGCAATTTCTCAAAAACTACACACGATATTTCAGTTCTGTATTTTTTGATCTTTAGTATACATACAAAGGTATGACATACTTGAATTACAAAACAGTACATCCATTGTTACTACTATTAACAGGCAAAGTTTGAAAAAGTCCATTGTTTCCCTTCGTTACCGCCATATTACTATGGGATAGATTTCTAAAAGTGGCTATAACTTGTAAACTACTGCATCATTTTCAAAAAAAAATTCTACAAGAAAGAATGAGTAAAAAACAACATTTTAAGCTACGTCCAACAATTAAGAATTCAGGGGGGATGCGAGGGCAAAGGCCCGATTGTTGAAATTTGCCCCGAACACGTGTTAGCACACGGCAGCAATTGACGCGTCATTTCTTGAAACTATACACTGTATTTCAGTTCTGTCTTTTCTGTTCATTAGTTTACATATAAAGGTATTATATACTGTAATTACAAAACAATTCATCCATTGTTACTAGTAATAACAAGTGCAGTTTGAAAAATTCCTTTGTTTCCCTATTGTTACTAAGGGATAAGTTGAAGATAAAAGACTAACTCCTCAACTGCTGCATAGTTTTGAACAATTTAAATTCTAAATGTAAGAATGAGTAAAAAGAAACATTTTAAGTAACATCCGAAAATTAAGGATCCATTGGGGAAGTAGGGGACAAGGGCCCAAATTTCAAAATTTTTCATAATTACGCAAAATTTCCGAATCCCGTAATTTCTGCTATTTTTTCTAAGTTGTGGCACGTGAATGACATATGCTTATAGAGTGATCTTTTGTCGTGCTTTTCTCAAAATTTGGTCCATCCAGCGTCTATGGGGCCGATTCTAGAAGCAAAATTCTGGACATTGCCCCGAAGCTGGCAACACTGCTGCTTTATATAGTCAATATTTTTTTTTACTCAAGAAGTATCTGTCTGGTTTCAACGAAACTTTACAGGGTTGTAGGAATGTACCACCACTACACACTACATTTTTTCATTCACTTTGATCTATTGAGGGTGGGGGGGTACAGGGGCATGAGTGTATTCCAACATTTTAAAGAAAATTCAACTTTCTTCTTCTTCTTGTTCATTTAACACACAATGTATACATTTTACCTCCACTAAAATCCCTTTTTTGGAAAGAAAAAAAAGTAATTTCATCTGTCTACGACAATTAGTTCTGGACTTACCATTTTCTTTGTACTTCGCGTCAAGTTTGAAAAGCACACACTTGAAAATGCACTGGCGTGAATACAGGGACGCGAGACGCTAAAGGTTAAATGTATGCATATTGTATTTTTTGAGAAAAATGCACATATATATGTAGACATATTAAAAGTATATATAAAAATATATCATAAAATACTTACGTTTCATGAGTATCTGTTTCACGAAAGAACGACGTTCGGGATCCAACTGTTCCTTTCTTCAGGTTATCATTCTAGGCCAGTATGATCACTACAAAGCCACAACAATTAAGACAAGGATAGAGGAAATAGTAAAACTGGATAAAAAGTTGATTCCATACCAACTGGCCCCATACACGTAAAACTTCATGATCTATCCCTTTCCTTAAAAACTCCAACTCTAAAAAGGCCCGTAAAAAACTTTCACACACTAAACACGTTAAAATCCCTTCACAATGCCATGTTTGCCCTCACGACATATTCAACGAGTTGGTAACACACACTGTCATATTCAACGAGTTGATACGTTGTGAGGGCAAGCATGGATGGCACTGTGAAGGGGATTTAACATGTTTAGCGTGTGAAAGTTTTTTACGGGCCTTTTTAGAGTTGGAGTTTTTAAGGAAAGGAATAGATCATGAAGTTTTACATGTATGGGGCCAGTTGGTATGGAATCAACTTTTTATCCATTTTTATCCAGTTTTACCTATTTTCTCTATCCCTGTCTTAATTGACGTGGCTTTGTAGTGATCATACTGGCCTAGAATGATAACCTGAAGAAGGGAACAGTTAGATCCCGAAACGTCGTTCTTTCGTAAAACAGATACTCACGAAACGTAAGTATTTTATGATATATTTTTATATTTGGTCTAGGAATTAATTCGTGCGCCTGGATAATAGATGTCGTAACGAGCGTATCGTCCCACAGTTCCGTGTAGCCACACATGCGTTGAAAACTCCTGTCAGCACGCATCGTTCGTAGTATAGGGCAGTTGATTGACGCGTCAACAACAGCATTTTTTGGTCAACTGAACATGGTGCAGTTCGTGCCAGATAAAGTGTTTTTGCGGGGTGTTCTGCTTCATTACTTTAACATGCAGAAAAGTGCTACCGAAAGTCATCGTATTTTGGTGGAAGTGTATGGTGACCATGCGCTAGCTGAGCGAACGTGTCAGAAGTGGATTGCATGGTTTAGAAGTGGTGATTTCGGCCTGGAAGACCAAGAGCGACCTGGACAGCCAAAAAAATTTGAAGACGAAGAATTGAGAGCATTGCTCGATCAGGATTTGTGTCAAACGCAGGAAGAACTTGCAGAAGCATTAGGCGTTGATCAAACAACAGTTTCCAAACGCCTCAAAGCCATGGGAATGATTCAAAGATGTCACATTGGGTTCCACATGAATTGAAAGACAGAGACATTGAAAGACGAAAAACCATTTGCGATTTGCTGCTTCAAAGACAGAAAAGAAAGGGGTTTTTGCATCGCATTGTTACTGGCGATGAGAAGTGGATCCATTACGAGAACCCGAAATGAAAAAAGGCCTGGGTGAAGCCAGGTGAACCAGGTCCATCACAACTGAAATGAGATATTCACTGTGCAAAGGTTATGCTGTGCATATGGTGGGATATGAAAGGTGTGGTGTACTATGAGCTGCTGCAAGCGGGTGAAACTATTAATGGAGAACGTTATCGACGACAATTAATGCGTTTGAAGCAAGCTCTGGCCAGGAAACGACCAGAATGGGAGAACAGACATGATAAACTTATTTTTCAACATGATAACGCTCGCCCACATGTCGCAAAACCAGTCAAAACCTATTTAGAAAATGTCGGATGGGAAGTTTTACCCCACCCGCCGTATTCACCAGACGTTGCTCCTTCGGACTACTACTTGTTCGATTGCATGAATAACGATTTGATTGGACAGTGGTTCACTTCTTCAGAAGATATCGAAAAATGGGTCTCTGACTGGATCGCTTCAAAGGATGAGGACTTCTTTCGCCACGGAATCCGTAACTTGCCTGACAGATGGGCGAAAGTGGTGGACAATATTTTTCTTAAGGTATTTATGTATTTTGTGTTTGAACTACAGCTTCAATGTGTGCGTAACAACCGCACGAATTAATTCCTAGACCAAATATATACTTTTAATATACATAACATGAATAAGTCGCACATGCCTTGAAAATGACATATTTAAGAAATTTACAATTAAATGATTTAATGTTACTGACCCTTTCAGTCTGTGTTGCTGTATTACACGATTCTTTATGAGGTGCTTCTGTTGCATTATTTGTGTATTTCAACATCTGCTGTTGTAGGAGCTGAATAGTTCGATCCTTTTCTTCCAATTGCTGCTGCAAAAATACTACCTGCAAAAATATAATGCAAACACGTCAGTAAAACAACACATACATTACGTGAAGTGTCAGGAACAAGATTGTGAACTAGGATTAAAAAAAATCAATATGTGGAATTGGAGTGCCCAAACATAGCAGGGAAAGTTCCAATTTGAACAATCCCAACAGTAAAGTATAACAGGTGAATTAATTTATGGGGTGAGAATTAATTTGTACAGCTAATATTTCAACACTTAACACATACTGTCATACGCATAGAAAGGAAAACTTATTACTAGTTAAAATCTCACGTCAAAGTTTAAAACACAAAGAAGTTGCCGACTAGGCATGAACAATATCAGAAATTTGATATCACGATATATTGTCTCCATGATATATAATGCCAAATATCATGATGATATATTGTTGACACGATATATATTGCCAAATATCGTGATGATATATCACTGACATGATATATATTGCCAAATATCGTGATGATATCACTGACATGATACATATTGCCAAATATCGTGATGATATATCACTGACATGATATATATTGCCAAATATCGTGATGATATATCACTGACACAATATATATTGCTAAAATATCATGATGATATATCACCAACATGATATATATTGCCAAATATCATGACGACATATCACAGACACAATATACATCACCAAAGTATCATGAGATTATATCGCCGACACAATATATATCACCAAAGTATCATGACAATATATCTTCTAGTTGATATTGCCTGAATGATATTTTTTTAAATATCACGATATACTGTCTGGACACTACTGCTGACTCTTGGTGAGTAGGTGTACTAGAGCAATAATAAGATATCTTGTGCCAACCTGTCGTTTGAGATCAACAATTTCCTCTTGTGGTCCTTGACTATTGGCATCAACTTCTGGTTCAGTTGCATTTGCTGGGGGATCATTGTTTGCCAAATTATAGTACAGGCCATTCTGAAAATAAACAAATTCATTGCTAACACAGGATAATTAGCATCATAAGCTCATGATACTAACAATACATGCCAATGTCTACAGATTGTAAGAATTTGGAAAAATGTACAGTCGTAGCGTTCCAGCCTGGGTTAGGTTAGACCCTGCAATAAAGTTACGTCCACTGGTACATGCTTTTCAAATACTCACTATGCTGACCAAGGCAGAATTTATTTTATTTTAAAACATAAACTAAACGTTACGTTTCAACAACGTAACGCAAGGTCTTCTTCAGATTCTGTACCAAATTCAAATGAAATAAGGTACAAAACAGGAAGATAGATATATATTATATATACATATATATACATATATATATATATATATATATATATATATATATATATATATATATATATACAAAAAACTGTATTGGTCAGCATATTGAGTTTTTGGTTATCATGGAAACAAGGCTTAATAGTGTTATCATGCTTTTCAAATGTGCAGTGAACGGAAACCACTTATCGCAGAGAGTTGAAGATTGTTTTGTCTTCAAGGAAAGATCGCATTCTTGTGCAAAGTGAAATATTTTCATTCTCCCTTCCCACAAGTGTAGTTACAGATTGAAGAAAAAAAATGAAAGTTTGCCTGAATATATTTGTACGCAAAGTCAGCATAGTGCAACCAAATATAATTGCATTTGAATGAGGGTGGGGGTGAAAACAAATTGCTTCTTGTGCAATTCCTACTTCCATCCAGAATAAATCAATCAACCCTCTGTGACAAACCCTTCTCATTCAGTAATATATTTTGTATACATCCTCATATTTGAAAAGCCCCTGCTTTAGATTTCAATTGATTTCTTTAAAAATTCAATACAATTCAAATTGATTTTTTTTTTTTTAAAAAAAATACAGCTTTCAACAAACTTACAATGCTCAAATTACATTGAAATTCAAGTATGTCATATCTGCATAGATACGTAAAGAAAACAAGAAAAACAGAAATGAAATAGAAATAGTTGTTTGGGAGAGATAAGAATCTCAGTCACAAGCTGCTGGCAGCAAAAGGTTACAAGAGTACAACATGCAAACAAATCACATCTTGTGCAGGAACATTCCCTTATTGTATCTATTTACAGTATATAGAGTTTTGTATGTACACATAAATAGAAAATATCATACTGTACCTTTAATGTGCTGTCAAATGGATTAAGCGTTTCTGCCTAAAAAGAGGAGAAATTCAAGCAATTACTATGAATCTATTATCATTTTCAGTTTCTTATAATTTATAAACTTTCAAACCCTGTTGAAACTACAGGGAGGTTATTTCAGTCGTTCACCGCCAGCGTGTCAGCCGTTCGGCGGGCTCTTCATGCAACAGGTCCCGGCAAATTGCGTTCAGGAAGTCCGTAACAGAAACCGCTTGTTTTGTAATGTTTCCACTTTTCACAATTACAGTTACAATTACAATTGAAATAAGCACGTACCTTGTCGCAAGGATGCTGTGTGTGTGTGTGGAGAAGGTGTCCTCCCAAATACAAATATTTCTGGCACCTTATTTCTGACAGAAAATCTTAGATTAGACATCGTTACTTTATCGTCAGTTGTCAGAAAGGGAAGACAGCATCCCGGCGCATAAAGCAAACCGAAAGCGTAAAATGATATTTAAAAGTAATAATAATGATGATCACTAACCTCCTGTGTCATAAGAGATGTTGAAAATGACCTCCTTTAACAGCAATACAACACGTTTCTTAGGTTCAAGAGATCCTGTCTATCGTAATTCCCTGACCACTTTTCTGCAAGAATTCGTTTTCACGTAATTATCGTACATAAAAACTCTCTGTTCAAGACTATATTTGTTTAACGACATAACTAATGAATGAATAACAATTAACACACAATAAAGCACTGGCCATGAGTAGCACATTACAATAACACAGTATAAGCAACACGTGTACTGATAAACGCAAACAGAAGTGAACATGAACGTACACTGACGTCTGGTAGCCGACAGTGTTGCTAACCATTTTTCAGCAATGTCCCTACAGACGTAGTCAAAATGTCCCTACAACTGACCAAATGTCCCTACGCCAAGTAAAGCGACTAAAAAAATTATCACCTCATGAGCATGCAAAACAGAAGATAAAATATACACATTTACTTACCAAATCTTTCTGCTCGGTGCTTCCACAATTAATGAAGGAGCGAATTTACATTTGCCTATCCTAACTTAACCTAACCGTACCTGGAAGCGGCCCCGGCGCCTACCCAGCGTCGAATAACATGGGTACCTGGGGGAAACCCTGGGGGGTAAAGGCGGTCAGGGGCGTGATGCTGATCACATCACCCCCACTCACGACCGGATCAAGAAAGTGTGGGGCGTTACCCTCACACCCCCTATACGCCTTCATGGCGTGGTGCTATGCACAGGGGAACACTTTACCTTTTTTGTACCTGAATGGTTCGTGGGGCTATCCGTCAATGGTTTGTTGGGCTACCCGTTTTTCGAGCCCAAATTTTAACTATGTTTGCCTTGCCTAACCTAACTTAACCTAACCTTACCGAGAATGCTCAGTGGGGCTATTCCTGAATGGTTTTGCGGTAATTGTGATTACGAACCGATAAAAAATATTTTTTTCGTAGCACTTTAACATCATCGAAGACGCCATTTTAGTATCCTGTAATTTTATGATTGATGTAATGTTGCCAAATTTACCTGTAATCAAATCAGTTCTTCTACATCGTGATTGTCGCTGTCACATGTAAGCACGTTCTTTGGGCAATATACTGAAATGAATAAGTTTATTAATTAGCCCTCCTGCACACTCCACCTAACAATCTGTATAACATTAACAACTTTTTTACTGTTCTCTTCCGCTATTCTTACACAATCCATGCTCTCCAAGTATGAAATCAACAGTGTGGCAACGCTGTAGACAGCATAACTAATTGTAATTTGTTCATATCAACAAATATGGCTACCATACTTGTATACGGAGAATCATTGCGAGAATTGAAATGCTTATTTTACAACTTCTACACGTTAATTAACATTTTTTCCCCCTCACCCCAACATGTTAACTTGAGATAAATCATCACGAATAATTATTTCGTGAGTATAAGACGTAGCATAGAAATTACAGAAGGGTCCGGTATTGTAAATTCTTGCCTTAATGAATAATAGGGGTGTGCGGGACAGAATTTTTTGGGTCGGGACGGGATCGGGACGGTAATTTTTTTAAATCCCGACATTCGGGACTGAAAAATTTGCAATTTCCCGACCAAGTCGGAAAATTTTTGGGACGGGAAATGTTCGAAATTTCCCGAAGCACTGGAAATCTCGAATTTTACAAGTCATTTTCACTTTAAGTGATTGTTTTTGCATTTCTAGAATAAAAACTTACAATTTTCGATAAGTTCCAGAAACTTACAAGGCAGAAAACGTCGAGAATTAACGACTTTTTAAAGTAAAGGATCCCGCACACACCTAATGAATAACGTTGAGTCGTTTACTGTTGATTATGTTATTTGAAGTCATACATGCTGCTGCTGTGCAGAGATAGATGTTGGTTGGTGATGCTGTATTTCCTGCAGTCTTTAACAATTCTGGTCCCATTTTATTTCCCTTTTTTGTTTTTGTATCACTTAACATTGAAAATATTCTTTCCGTTTCCGCTTTAGAATGTGGCAATGTTAGCACTATTTTCGCGAGAGTGGAAATGTTTTCAAAAAGGAACTTGCCTTGAAAGTTTTTGGCAACCGATAACATGTTCCAAAATTCTGATGGAGATTTGTTAGTTAGTTCTTTTTTCTCCTCTTCGCTAAAGTATCCAGATAAACTAATTCATAAAATGTCATTTACCAAGATTGAAAAAAGTACCTACGTTTTCCCTCATTTGGCAAAATCTGTCCCTACGTTCCTACGCGGGCGAAATTTAGTGAAAAGTCCCTATGCTTAGGGACATGTCCCTACGGTTGGCATCACTGCCGACACGTGCAGTATGAATCGCCCTCTCGCGGCTGACAACTCACCCAACCCCCGATAAGCTGCCGGCGCTGTCGCGACAACTGAGGATAAAGTAGCGATGTCTAATCTAAGATTTTCTGTCAGAAATAAGGTGCCAGAAATATTTGTATTTGGGAGGACACCTTTTCCACACACACACAGCATCCTTGCGACAAGGTACGTGCTTATTTCAATTGTAATTGTAACTGTAATTGTGAAAAGTGGAAACATTACAAAACAAGCGGTTTCTGTTACGGACTTCCTGTAATGCAATTTGCCGGGACCTGTTGCATGAAGAGTCCGCTGAACGGCCGTCACTCTGGCGGTGAACGACTGAAATAACCTCCCTGTATATAACACAGAACACAAAAAACAGATTAATAAAAGTATACTCAAGTACATTTCAGTTCTATTATTCATTGCATTTGCAAGCACTCCAATATTCTTAGAGGTACATAATTCTGTATTCAGTGCATGCTGTGTGTTTCATGGTATGACATATTTTATCCACATGTTAAAAGTTAGTACAGAGAATAAAAAATATCCTTTTCTACCATACTATAAATATAACAAGTATGATCCATCCTGTACCCACAACATGCATTTCTTGTTTGTTTGTTCATTTTATCAGGGGATTAAACTCTCGCAAAAACAATTACTGTTATGTAATATGAACATTTGACATATTTCCCAAGCATTATTTAATAATTAAGAAAAATTACCAGCCTACCATTACAAATAATATTATTTTTAAATCCAGTACTAGGCAAAGCAAATGTTTTACAATCAATAAGCTTTCCTAAGTTTCAACTAGCAGAGTATATACAGATGTTTCCAAGTTGTTTTCTCATATAATAATAGTGCAGCCTGCCGCTAAAGGAAAAAGCATCTACTCCTATACATTCTTATCTATTTTTCTTTTTTCTGCTTCCATTTTTTGAGAAGTATCTATTTTAATGTATTCCAAGACAGCCTAAAAGCACAATTCTTGACAGGGATTCAATGATGTATGGGAGAATAATATCCAATAGTAATTATTAGATTCAGCCTACAAAAAATGAATTATTGGTAATGGAAGTCTCTACAAGTTGGTCAACATCCCATATATCCAGTAGAGGTCTAAGTAGCAACCATTCCCTTGAATTAGTATTTCGTGGTAATCATTTCCTGAAGTGAGAAGCGACACTCGTGGTTTGAAGACAAACCAATCAAATGCATGATTGCAGCATCCTATGCTAATGAAATTAATTTGTTCATTCTCAAGCAACATATGTTGCATGTTGCTTGTATGTACTGTGTTAATATGGGCTTAGAGGCAGTGGCAGGTACTTTATGGTGTCGCAGGTACTTTTCCTCGGACGCGTAACAAAACCTTTTACTTATGTCTCTTTCTTATTCAAACAAGGACATGACATGTCTTGGCCCCCAAAAGGATTGCTGTTGCTAACATGAAAAAACAGGAAATTTACTCGCTGATAATTTTTGGAACCAGTTTGGATGTTGATATATATTGTACTTTGATACCAATGAATTTTTAGTAGAAATACAACACAATTTTTCTTAGGCTGGACAAAAATGGTTGATTTTTCACCAATTGAAAAAGCTGCAGAATTTGGGCCTTAAACAGCTGTTGCATCATGAAGTTTAATTTTGCCTTTAGGAAACAATTTTCAACATACCAAAAATACAAAACTTCTGTTCGCATTGTAAAATGCTCAGATTTTACACTGGTACCAAATCAGATATTCATATGAACAAGAAAACAAAGTATATTCATTGCTCCTCTAAAAATAGCTCCACATTTGATAAATTTTTCTTACAACAGAATGCTGAAATAACACTATGTTCTCTATGATCAAATTTTTGAAAGTAAGAAATTGAAAACTGGAATCGGTTTAAAAATTGGATTCTTATACTGATTCTGATGTACAAGTTTTGATTGATTTTCAAACATTGGAAATAGCTTATCACATGCCCACCTGTTAGTTTCATTTAGTTTACTGTGTTAAAACTTTTACCACTAACTGTAATATGTTACTTTGAAATAAGTAATTCCTCATGCACTGTAAAACTGAACCACCATTAAATGACAGAGAAAAAAGATAAAATAAAAACATTAAGGAAAGAACAGTGATGACAGGAATGTGCAAGGGGGTGAAAAAGACAAAAGACAGACAAAGTGGAGAAGAGATGGGGGAGGGGGGTTACAGTAATGTAGGACAATGATTTATGCAAGAGAGACAAAAATGTTTACCCTGAAAAAAGTCTTTAAATTTTTTTAATTGGCACAAAAAAGGATAGAACATGACATATGTTAATGTGTGGAAACTCATCTTATAATTATTCTCAATTGTACTATGGTCGCCCATTACCATCATACTAGCCTATCACTTTCAAGTTTTAGGAATGCACTTTCACACCATAAAAAAGGTTTTTAAACATTTATTAAAGGAAGGTATTTTCTCCATCAACGTTGGCAAGCAAATCTACAGGAAATATACCCACTCTTAAACATAGACATGTATTTTCCTTGCTTTCTTTTTTTATTATGTCAAAGGAATAGTATACATATTTGGATTAACCAACCAAAATCTTCAAGCAGTTAATAAGAGGCCAAAACAGTTTCAGTCTGCTTACAATGTTAAACATTTCCCCCAGTGTGTCCCTGGCCCCAGCTTACCCTTATTGAGTTCTCGCCATCCTGAAGCAAGCCATGAACCACACCAGACAACCGATCAGAAGAGAAAATAAACTGCATTATACAAAAGTCGCCACAAAAGAAATGCATGCAAATATTGTTACTGCAAGCTTTAAAAAAACAATATGCTTAAAAAAAATCATGCATAAGAAAGATTCCTGACACTTTCCATAGTACCACAATGAGAAGGTAATTTGTAAATCACGAGAAGTACATGATAAAGGACTTAACTACAGGTTCAAAACACTATTAGGAAGGAAAGCTACATAATTGATTGATTGATTTGCTTTATTTTACTTTGCTTCTTGTGCCACTTTTGGCTAATTTGTGAAGGTGGGGATGAGTGATGATATGATGAAATTGATGAATGGACACTCACAAACTTCCATGCACATGCCAGGATTCGAACCTGGGACCCTTCGCATCGTAGCACGATGTGCTAACCACTCCGCCATGGGGGCCGGCTAAAATAGCTACATAATGATTACTCACTTCAACAATTTACAAAAGTACATAATTACCACTTATAACTAGGGCTGTGTGATACATTGAGTTGATATTTTTAAAATGTCAGAGCATTGATATAAAAATATCACCCACAATACATCAACCCTAATGATACGGACATGATATTATCAAAATTGACAGTGGCTGTCATAAACAACCTTCAGCTTGACTTAACTTGTGCATTTCAAGATTTTCAACTTGTACATTATTTTCGATGCATTGTACCTTTCTGCAGATTACAGCAAGTAGTTCTCTAGAATGCCATTCAGATTTGGCATGCAGAGCTTTTAGCAATCAGAAACAACTGCTACAAGCTACAGAGCAACACCATCCAGTAATGATGTAACCTAGTGTTTAAATATGTTGAGGGCTAACAAGCAATTAAAAACAGAATCCCCCAGTCGAAAGTAAACTCAACCATGCAATACAATCTGGGTTTGAGAAAGACAAAAATGGTGTTTCTTCATTCTCAAATGTACCAGACAACATCTTGAAACTCCTTTGATGAATGATAAAGAGTAGGAAACAGTTACCAGACTGTATACAGACAGGGTTTCCCCTCGTTTTGTAAAAACAGATTACCCAAATACATTATCCAAGAATTTTAAAACAGATTCCAGACCACATGATAAGTTTCAACCTACTAAAACTGTGTACACTTTTAGAAAGTAACATATAATCAATGACTAGTTAAAACTGGACACAGATTTAACAATTTCTTTCTATCCATGAACACTGTTGAAACAAATTAGGTTAAAGTCATACAAAAAGTTTCATATGCATGTTATGAATGCAACAATCTTATTTCTTGACTTTTATGAAATTCCCTGACTTCTCCAATGAGTTTATTTTTTGTCATAGGTCATTTTCCCAGACTTTTCCTGAATTTCAAGGTCAGTGGGAACCCTATAAATCTGCATGTGTATTATGAACTGAGAGCATGAAGGAAAAATTGTTGGAAAAGTGTAATTCTTTCAGCAGAGATTCTATTTCTTAAAAAAAAAACTTCTCTGCACTTGATTATGGCCATTTACAGCAAAATGTGGAGAACACAAACAAATAGCTCCCTGAGATACAATCTTTAATCTATGATGCTTAGTTTTTTTTTAAAAAAAAAAGAACATCATTGTAAGCTACCCATGCTATTATTACTATGGAAAGTGTCAATAAAATCATCTTTTGCTGAAAATCTAATTGTGCGCTGTAATAAAAATTACGAACACTCAACTAATATGTAATAAGAAGGAAATAAAACAAATAAAAACGAGTACTTAAACAATTAGTGCATTTTCTTCTTGCTTGACTATTACAAGCTCCTGTGAGCAATATATATAATTCAACAAAAAAAATGCTTTTGAGCAATGAAAGCCAATTGCATGACACATCAAAACTGCTAAATTTAATGCTTCACTCAATATTGGGCTTATCTTCAATCAAGGTAAAACAAACTGTAAGCTTTTGCCCACATATGATGTTACATAATGTGATGCTTAATATAAAATTAGTTACTAAAATTGCATCTTCACTCTGCAGATCTGTTTCCTACGTAACTGATTCAACCTCTGAGGAAGTGGACCAATTCATTAAAAATGTTAAAGTTTGAGTTTTTTTTTGTACTAAGTCTACTTTGTGCAAAGATAGGCTAATTGGGACTGGACCTACAGTTTAAAGAGGGAATCTAAACCAATATCAGCCTCCACCAGGTATCAAACACAGGACACCTTAATTTCAGGCTGATGGACATTACCATTATGCCATCATGAGGCTCGAAAGTGTTAAAGTGACCATGTGGTAAATTTAAGAAAATAAGTGACTATGTTTCCTGCTCAGGGTATATCAACACACTGTAATCTTGCCCAAAATAAAATATAGGTTACTATACTAGGTTATTATAGGTTACTATACTAGGTTATTATAGGTTACTAAAGGTAGGTCCAAATATACTATAATAAAATATAAGTTACTATATTATTTACATAGTGTACTTCTAACTTTAAACATTTGAATATTACTTATTGTATCTTGCTTTTCTGCCTCTTGATGCTAATTGTAATGATGAGGTTGAATGAAAATTAGATGAAAATAGTGAACAAATGCTTCAACAGGAACACCCATGCTCATATTTGTATTCTCAAATGACAAACAATGATGCAATGCTTTACATGTAATAAAGACATGTGAAAGTTGCATCCAATAGCAGGAAAACTTTCATACTTGTCAAAAAACCTTTTCAAGATGACATAATAAGTTGTGTCAATGTAGTTGTATATGAATGTGAGTATTATATGTATGTAGTAGGGGAGTGTAGGTACTATAGATTTATGGATTTGCATCGAATTGATTAAAATTAACCAATTCATATATTCTGTACAGGACTGATTTGATATTTACGAGCAAACTTACTTTAATTATTTCACAATATATCCTGACAGAATGTCTAATCAACAAGTATCTTATCTATTGTACACAACATATTCATAATGTGTACTGATTCTGAATTCAGTGTACCTTAGCTAAAATTATACACAATACCTGTATTGCCTACGTATTATCAGTTATGAATTAAATGATTCAATTTGTAAGCTGGATAGGACATATAATTATTCCTTCTCACTTTTATTAGCTTTAAAGGTACCCAAAATTGTGACAAAGAAAGTAAAATTTAGGGCTAAGCCAATACCGATGCCGATGTATCAGTATCAGCTGATACCAGTATACTCTGTCCCAGCTAACTGTGGAGCAGGCAAATGAAAACAAGTCTCTGCGCGAGCAGTAACGCGAGACAGCTCCACCAATGAACACGTAAGAGGAACGGAATTGCGTGGAGTGGGGGAAAGTGATCGCCGTTACCAGTCTTCCCAGCAGCATGTACTGCTTCTCTCTGCCCACTCGATTTCCTTCGCTTCTCTGACGCTATGCACAGACTTGCTCCACAGTTAACTGGGACAGGGTATAGTATCGGTATCGGAAAGTATTGGTTGGAATTCATCTATCGTTACCAGCCGATACTTTTCCGGCATTTAGATCTTTCACAGGATCCGCAAAAATGCCGTGAGGTGCTTTTGAAGAGCCTAATCATCTTAAAAATTATGCAAAATTCAAACTTTCCTTTTCTAAAAGGAAAAACATAATAAAAACATAATAAATTGTATTTTGTGATTACATAACATCTATTTTAATATTCGGATATAATTCTTGAATATTCTAAAGCAAATTTCTTGGTAATTTGATGTATATAATTGGAGCAGAATATTTACACATCAATACTGATCAATATTTTGAACAAGCTTTAATTATTTCTATTTTCAAGTATCGGTATCGAGCATCAGCATCGGCTCAGCCCTAGTAAAATTATAATACTAATAATAATAATATTTCAGTGTCAAACATTTCAGTTATTCACATGAAGTTTTCTCAATATTAGAAAAGGAGTGTGCAAAAAAAATTGAGATATTTGTAATTTTTTATTTCACTTCTTTCCCCATGATTTCCTGGGTGTATGTACGCTAACTCTGAAAAATACGAGTATGTATATGCTCTTAGCCTTTACGCCATGTAAAATGAGTCAAAAAATCATGGGATTTCCTTCTCACTAGTTGCCGTAGAAAGTTTTTTTTAAGTTCACTTGATACATACTGATAGGCTATTCACAGCTGAATGTACAAAGTACAAGACAAATGCATAATTACCAAAATAAACCTGAACCGGTATTAAGGCAACAACAATGCCTCTGAAGTACGCAAAATTAAACAAACAAAACACAACAAAAAACCTAACTACCTCAGCATGCATGAGTTACTAGATATAAGGAGAGATAATCCAACAAATAGTGACTGCACCCACTTCCAAATCCATCTCATACCAAAATTTTGAATCATAATCTGCAAATTGTACTGCTACATCCAAGCACAGCCTAGGCTTTATATTAAAGTTAAATAAACTTTCTGTTTACTGTTGAACCCATTAAATCACTCCCTGTAGTGATATTACCATGCAGCAAGCAAATTTACTTCCCTTGTTGAAAAAAAGCTATTTTGACTTCAGTTCTATGTGCTAATGTTTAATTTGTATGCAAGCATAGCATCTCATTAAACACAAAAACTGCATGTATTTCTGCAGCTAATATCTAACAGGACAATTTAATTATATCAATGTTGCACACAATAGGAATCCATCTTGATAAAAATAAATTAAAAATAAAATACTGAGTAACTGATTTGTATATGTCCTCACTACTGACAAGAAGGCAAACTAAAAACTAACAATATGTACTGCCCAAGGATTCAAACTGAGAACAATGTAACTTTAATGTAACATGCTATATTTTTAACTATACATATATTCTTCATGGTAAGGTGAAAAATTATGAATTTAACATTCAAAGCTTGCAAGTAGGATATATAAAATTTCAAAAAAGTTACTGATTCTGAAGGAAGCTCAAATTCAGAACAAAGCCCTTGTTTTCAGTAACAAGCATCATTATACAGGGTGACACACGATATGATCCCCCATTTGTTTTAATTTTTTTCAGATCCGAGATAAGGAATCACACCACGTGTGTCAACAGCAGTTGCAGTAGTCATTGGAAAAGTCGCGTGATAAAATGTGAAGCATAATTCATGATGCTGTCGCTAGGGGGCTAGAGAAGACAACATAGCAGACAAAGGAAGACTTACGATGCAACAGCAACCAGCAATTGTGCTATTTTTTGCTGAAACAAAAAGCATTGTTGTGACTCAAGAGGCGTTTTCGTGCACATTTCCATACTCGTTGGGGCCCCTCTAGAAAAACGATCCACAAACTGCATGAAAAGTTAGGAATAGTATTGGAATCGAAGCATGTGTGTTCGCCTGAGAATATTGAAGCTGTTTGAGTTGCTATACCAGTGAATCCCGGCAAATCAGATAGAAAAGCAGAAATACAACTAGGGATAACAAGATGTTCTGTACAACAGATCCTTAAAAATGATCTCCATATTTATCCGTACAAGATTACCCTGGTGCAAAAACTCACAAATGAACACAAACAGCAGAGAATGGCCTTCATTCATTGGGCTGAGGATAACAATGCAACACTGATGAGGCACAGTTTCATTTGGATGGTGTGGATAACAAACAAAATGTGCACTTTTGGGCAACTGAGATTCCACGAGTCTTTCATGAAACAGTTAGCGAAGCTTGCAGCGAAATTACGGAACTCATTTTCCGTAGGGTAACTGATAACATTGGGGTTCACTTGATTGAGGTTAGAAATAACAACGGTGGTCATATTGAGCATGTATTGCAGTAGTACATTTTTTCAAAGTGTAACCTTTTATGTGATATGTATTTCATTGAAAGCTTCTTTATAATATAGTTTTCATCCAAGAACAAAATGGAGGATCATATCGTGGGCCACCCTGTATATGAATGCATCAGTATCTGTATCTGAAACTTCAAGAATTACACAAGTTTCACAAATTGTATCAGATAAATTTGGTCAACTTTTTCTCTTATTAAATTATGAAAATTAAACACATTCAACTCCTATTTAATATGATACAGGAATATTTTTCCTTTCACAAAAATGTATAACATCAATATTTTATGTATATGCTGTGTGTCATGATACAGAAAATATGAAATTGAAGTGTTTGTGTACAAAATGAAAAGAAAAAATAATGGAAAAGAGACCAACAACTTTACTTGGTCCTCTTACAAATAAATGTATGCACCCTTTGACATGTACAGAAGTACACATTACGAATTATAAACGAACAAAAATTATTGCTACAGTTGTTATCATCATCAAAACCGAAGGAAACACAATCTGCTGATATTTCTGATGTGTTATATTTCCATTTTTTCTAAATGCTATGACCGGGTTCACTTATAATAAACAATAACTTTTCAGATTTTTCCAAATATTTATAAATCTCTTTCATGTTTATATCAGAATTATGATCAAAATATTATGCAAAAGAAAGCTTAGAGTATTGTCTCACACGTAAATGTGTCAGTCCTCAGTGTATGGTATGAACAATTTCATACCCATAATCTTACATTTCTACCTATGGCTATTACGTATATATCATATAATATTAACAGTTCATAGGAACTCATTCATACAGGAGTATTAAGTGTAAAAAAGACTATAAACAAAATCACTAGTTTTGTCAAATTGTGAAAATTTGAAATTTCCTATTCCCTTCAATAACACTCACTATGGCAACATAAAAACTAACATACCTCATGCAGTACTCTTTTTAACTTGAGAAGCATAGTCTTCAGGTTCACTATGTCTTGGAACATATACTGGTAAGTGCCACGATCCAACCGAATGCCTCCATCTTCCGATTCGGTAGCAGACGTCTGGAATGATTGAAAGTATTGTAAGAGAGCTTCTGGTAAAAGCAATTTCTTAAAACTAAATTTTATGCTTCCACAAGTATTTCAACATTTTCAAATAAACGAAAGACATTTAAGAAAGAAAATGTCAGGAAATTATTGCAAAATAAATTCGGTACACATGTGACTGACTGACTGGTATTATATCTACAGAATGAGTCCTTTACGTTCAGTCACTAAAGTCCACAGCATATTTCAGTCTAGTTTACTAAAACTATACATTGGAAATCATACAGAGTAAATTTGGATCAACTAACAATTTGCAAAATACTTACTATAAGGATTTGTCATTTATAATTGAAGGGATCGGGTGTAAAACATGGTAAGTGACATTTTGGTCATTTCTGAGTTCATTAAGATAAAAGGTTATTAGAAGCGATACTGTAGATAACTTGTTTTCGTGTTGTGTTTACCAATTTGAGAAGGCTTCACCGAGTCCAATACAAATTGTATGACATGGCAATTTCACTCGAAAATTGAAGGGTGGCACATTTTACTTTGTAACTCAAAAATAACCGAAATGTCACTTACCATGTTTTACACCCGAACCGTTCAATTTCAATTTTTATCAATGGGCGTTTTTATCTAAATTCACAGAACACTGAGTAACTTTACAAAAATGAACATCATTAAGTTTCTAATTCTATTCAATACTGTATCTCTCTGCCAATAGCTTAACAGAGAAATAATAACATGCAGCGTCTTTATATACACAGCATTTCACCCAATTTTTCACAAAGTGCAATTTACTGTAACTTTGCTACTAAATTTACCTTTACCCTCCCCCAATGGAATATTCTCAATGAGTGAGAGTCATATGAACTATTCGACAAAATAGATACATATCCAGACAATTTTTATACAGTAACTTTGTTATCATATAAAATAATGACATTGCGGTAAAATCCCTTTATGACTACTAATGATATTATTAACACACACAACGTAATTATGTCAAAGAATTGAATGAATTTAAGAGTTTGGTTACTATAAATATAGTTTTTATTGATGTCCTCTCTTCTACTATTATGGACTATATGGAAAGCACGTAATCCAGAACACCTTTCTTTCATTCAACCAAGGTGTATTTGCCTGCTCTTATGGCTTAAATATTACTGCACTTCCACAACATTAACACACTCATTTACCTGTCGCGGTGGACGTAAAGAACCTGTAAAGGTTCGTGGCCGGGCTTCAAAAGGACGTGGAACATCAGGAGTACTTGCTGCTCTAGAACGTAGGAGCCTGGATGGACGACCCACTAACCTGAAAGGAATAAATTAAGGAACGATTGCTTGATTGATTCCATCATCTAAATCATGTTACTCTTTGATTACTTCTTATCAGGAGCAATACATATGATCCCACATTCTATTGTTAATTCTATATTCATATCTTCTAATTATTCTTATATTGCAAGTGAGACTGAAAATTTTGGATAAACCAATAATATGATCCCTTTATTTTTATTGTCTGTGTTTCCATTGTTGCATTCATGCAAGTAGCAAAATACACATGCATCACTATATGTTGAACTATTGAAGGAAATGTGTTTTATACACTATCATCACATATAATATTGGGTATCTTTGCAATGTTGCATTCATTATTTTACGTGCCTTTCAAAATATTATGTTACTTGCGACAATGAGGATGGTGGGATAAACACACTGATACCGATGTCTTAGTCACAGTTCAAACCTGGGATCTCTTCGTAGTACATTGTGCTGACCACTATACCATGGAGGCTGACACCTGAGGCTATAGGATGGGAGAATATAAAGGAATGACAATTAACAGTAGCTAGAATCTGTTCTCACTATTATCCACAATATTTGTCATAGGCTAACTACTTGGGAAGGGTGAAGGGGTCCGAACCCCTCTCTGACTTACTAAATGACCCCTCCTGCTGAGGAGTCCATTTTCAATTGGAACTGACACTTTTATAAATCATCCATATGTAAGAATGCACAACTTAGGCTCTCTCTATTTGTACCTATTGTTTACCATTTGTACCCGTGTTCAATTCCCGGGGTGGGTACAACTTTTCTGGCCTTGTCTCCGCATAAATCGGCTCTGGGACTCACCCAGCATCAACTAAATGGGTACCTTGAAGTAAAGGTGGCTGGAGTGTGGTGCTGATCACATCACCCTAATATCTCCCTATATGCCTTGTGGCATTGAAAGTGCACGAGAAACTACCTTTTACCTTTTGTAATCAAGAGTTCGAAATTCGGTTGTCGGTAGGGGTATATTTTAGTGGTTAGAATCCTGCTTTAAACAGTGGGTCCATTTCTGATTAACCGATCAGATTTGTTTTTTTTTAACTCCACTATGAATGCGCATGTGGTTTTTCTTCCCCTCTCCTCCGAGTTCTACGTGGCTAAACATTTTGTAAGTTCCATTTCGTGAACAGAGAAAGTACACTCGGTGAAAACAAGCAGAAGTTACTGGTTCCGCTACGAGCCCAAACTGTGTGACGCCTCGCTTCTAAATGCCAGACGGCAGTTTCACTCTCGTCCACGTTGGGGCAGACCATGAACGAAAATCCGAAGACGACTTGCGCAACAACCGGTCGCTCTTTAACTCGCTGCACAGAATTCCGATTCGCGACAGCTTCTTTGATTTATTTTTTATGTATGGCTGGCTCAAGATAAAATTTTCAGCCGGGCGAGGTAGATTTTTGGCTAGGGTTACCAGACGTCTCTTTTTCTGGTCCTAAAAATGGTCCATGCGGATTTTTAGGAAAATGGGGAAATGTCCCTCTTTTAGTCAACTGATTCAACTTCGATTCGTAACAAAATGTTATATTTGTAAATAATTGTTAATATTGTTTCCGTGTTCAATTTCAAAGTAAGGAAATACAACTCTCTCAGTTGCAAGTGCAAAGGAAAGAAACATTTCTTCCAACAAAGAAAATTTGTCGGACGTTTGATTCTCTTCTGTTGTCGCCGCTGCGCTTCGTGAGGTTTTGATTTCAAAGCATTTGTGACATACGCAAGTTTTTTTACAGCTATAGTTTAAGTGTTAGTTTAAGAATTAAAATTGTGAGAATAATGATAAACAACACAAGAATTCAGAGTGTAGTTTTGTGTTGTTTGTTGTCTTCTTTAATAATTATTGAAATATCGAATATTTAAATGAAAGATCATGAAATACTACATACGAGGGAGGTTCCGAAAGTTCGTGGATTGGCAACACTGCGCCGATTCTGTGTAAGAGAAGGCTGTGATTGTTGCACATGTAGATAGCCTGTGGTGTGCTTTGTTAATGTATGAGTGAACCAATGCGCAGCTGTTGTTTGTTTGCTCGCTATAAAATTCGAACTGCAGAATGTATTACAAAGGCTAATGAGAGTGATATACCGATAATTACCAGACAAAGGATCGCTATTGAATTTTGTGTGAAGTTACACAAAAGTGGATAGGAAACGTTTGAGATGATCGAAGAAGCTTACGGTAACCAAGCTATGGGCAGATCGGTTATACAGAAGCATTTTAAGGAAGGTAAACCCAATGTGCTGGACAAGGCAGAAAGTGGGCTTGCATCAACATCAGTGAACGTTGAGAACATTGCGAAAGCAGAGACATTGTTGAAAGAAGATTTCGATTCGAAGTTTATCGATTCGTGAATTGGCAGCTAAACTGAATGCTGGTGTAGCAAGATGTCACGAAGGGAGCAATTTTCAAAAAGAGACACAAAAAAATACGTGAACTGCTTCATGATGGTTGGTTTCTTATACAGGATAACGCTAAGCCACACGTGGCACGACAAGCTATGGCAGCTTTGGAGAAAATTGGTGGGAAGTCTCTAGACCATCCTCCATACAGTCCAGACCTCGCACTCCGCTATTTCTGGGCGTTTCCAACAATTAAGAATGAGTTACGCGGAAGGAAGTTTAGCACGGACCAGGAAGTGAAAGCTGTCACTACCTTACACCAACTCTCAGAAAATGGTCTGCAACATGTGTTTGAGAAGTTAGTACATCACTGGAATCGGTGTATAGAGTGTGAACGGTGCTATTTCGAAAAGGAAACTCACTCCAACCTCGTACTGACTCGGACTCCGAATAGTAATCTCAGTCCACGAACATTCGGAACAACCCTCGTATATAAATTTAAATTGCAAATTATACAATAGATGTTGACCTGAAACACTGCATTAATATTTTCGTAATCGGTAATGTAAGAGTTTTGTTGTGTAAATTATTTTTTTCGCTCTGGCATTGAGAGAGTAGTCGAGTAGTAGAACACTTCTGAAAAATATTTTGTGAAATCTAAAAATGTCCTCTTTTGTAAAATTTGTCATCTGGTAACCCTATTTCTGGTGCCTTCTACTTTCCACCCTGCCCCCTCCCCGCCATATTTCTATCCTGGTCCTCCTACTTTCCACCTTCCTCCAATAAAAAAAACAACAACATTACAATGCTATATATTTACGGTTTTAATAACGAAAAATAAAAGCCTTTATTTTAAAATACTTTAAGTGTAAACTGTTTAAAGAATATGTTTATTCTAGGTATGTGTTTATTCAATACCTACATAATGACATCAAAACAACAATCTCTTAGCTTAAACTTAGCGTCGTTGCCTTGAGATCAAGGTGTCCCGGGTTCGATAACCGGTGGAGGCACATAGTGGTTTGGATCCCACTTTAAACTGTTGGTCCAGTCCCGATTACTGTGCACAAAGTGTACTTAAAACACCAAATCAAACCAAACCAAATCTTAGCTTAAACTGCTATATAATTTTGCAATATACCGGGTGTCCCAAAAGTCGCTTGACCGAGAAATAAATATTTGTATTTGAAAACAATACTTGTGTTATTAAATCAACAATACAAATACAAATATTTATTTCTCGGTCAAGCGACTTTTTGGACACCCGGTACTTATGATGTCATGCAGAAATAACTTCAATTAATTCTTGTGAACAATAAAGCAATTTTTTAAAAAAACAAATGGCCACACACCTGGTGGAGGCACATAATGGTTCGGATCCCAGTTTAAACTACAGGTACAATTCCGATTAGACTTTCTGTGCATAAAGAAGACTAAAACGAACAAATATACAAATAACCAAACTTATGTAATCAGAAATAAGGTTTTGGCGCTAATCAAGGAGGACGTTCTGGTTTGGCGCCCCGGGCCATCGTGTCGCCCCAGTCTGGTGGTCGCGCATGCGCAGTGAATGTTTTAGAGAGCTTTCGGACCGAAGCGACACGGGCCCTTCAGTCGTAAGGGAACTTACAGACCAAAACGACAAGTGACAATTAATTCAAGGTTGGAAACGAACCCTCAGCGACATAACCTGCACGTGTCGTTTGGATTGGGCTGTTTTCTTAGGGAGATTTCAGATAAGCGACAGGCTGCAAGCGACAATGCCAACTTACGAACCGAAGCGACACGACAAGTTACATGTCGCTTGCGTGTCGTTTGGACTAGGCTGTTTTCTCAATACAGTGTATCGTGTCGCCTCGGGTTGCTGTACGCGGATACGCGGTGAATGTTTGCTTTGGACAAAAAAAGCCAGCGTCGCTTGTCGCTTCGGTGTGGAATCCCCGTATGGCTTCTCGCCTAAGACTAAAATTTAACACATGTCGGGGAAAAGGTGGGCGTCTGGTAGCCCTCTCGATGGTTGGTGGAGGATATAATCCCCCTTTTGGGTTAACTTAAAAATATAATAATAATTCACGAAAAGATGGTAAAATATTATACTGATAAATTACTTTAAAAAACAATATCCTCCCCCCACAATGGAATTTCTGAGCATGCCACTGTCCTGACACGCCGCACGCTTAAATATATACGTAAGTCTGCGCGTGTGTCTTAATTATATTTTTACAGTTCTTTGCTCTGTCTTGTGTCAACTTTGTATTACACGTCCTCGACATTACTAAGCGATAACATCATCAAAGAAACCTAAATCCGCACAGAAGCCTCTTATCTTTGCTTAAAAGCATAGCATTTACACGTCAATAGCGATAACGTTAAGTTGAACTAATCGAAGGTTGCTTGATCCCAGTTTAATCTTTAATTGATAACGAATTTCCTTCGCAGCGGAGCGCGAAATGTATCCAAACGGAGGCATGTAGAAGCGAAAACTGCGCATGATTAGTTTCGAGACGCTTGCCAGCGAGGCATTCCAGACATCCCTTTTAAAGCATCCTCTCCCAGAGAAGAGAAAAACTGAAGCCAGTGCTGGCCTATCGATCCTAGTCTCCCACATCAGCATCCGACCGTGCTCTCTCATTGAATCAATAGGGAGAACCTTCGAAACATATCCATCTGCTTTTGACAAGCAAGCTGGCTTCGGTACATAAATCCGCGTATTTTATTACGCTTCTTCCCCTCTTGCATTCTCGCACGTTTCGGGAGGTAACAAGTGGCTGTTCAAGGTTCCCCCTCCTATCGGAAAACCAAAATTTCCTGATATGCATATCTAAAAATGTATTTCGGGGGTGGGGGGGTCCGAACAAAGTGTCTCAGAAATAATAATACAAATTTTTAAATTATAGTTATATTATAATTATGCTAAATTAAAATATTAAAATATGTAAAGTAATTAATATTTTATTCTTATTATTACATGAGAAATATAACAGCACATATTCATTATCTTGCTTACGTGTAGTTTACATCGCCAAAATTTGCATGAAAACTGCTCGGCAATGAAATTATTGTCTGGACCCCCCTGGACCCTCCTCCCCTTTAATACGTCCTTGATACAGGAGTTTTCAAGGAAATTTGTATACTGTTACTTTCTTCTCTTTAAGTTTTCGCATGAAATGAAATTTTCTTCTGCCATACTCTGAGCATCATGCTCGTTTACAACAACGGGTGACTTGATAGGTAAATGTAAAGTTCCCCGTGCAAGTAGCACCGTGCCATGAAGGAATATTTTAGGCCGATCTCGGCCACTTTTTTTTCTTTTTCGAGGTGATGTTATCAGCATCACACTCCCGCCAACTTTACCCCTCAGGGTTGCCAGCAGGTACCATTGATTTCAGGTTGGGTGAGCCCCGGAGACGCTTTATGCGGGGACAAGGCCTGGAAAAATTCCGTTCCTAGATCACCCATTTCGGGAATTGAACAAGCGTCTTCCGCGTGGCCCTACCGACTAGACCAACGCGGCTTTTCATATGGTTAAAACCGCCACTGCATGCACGTGTGTGTATTTCAGAGCAAATGTGTAATTGCTGAAACAACCATAGCTTCTTTGTTCAAAGCAAATAAAATTATGGAATGAATGATTATCTCAATTTTCAAGTAGTAATGATTTTTCTTTTTACCTCTATACTTTTGTGTATTATGAGAACAATAATAATTTAATGAAAATGGTAATATTTGATTGTTATCCGTGAAAGAAAGAAAACAGTATCTTAAAATCCACACATGAAACATGCTATACGAGTTATATCTTACCCTGAATGAAGTAATCCTAAAAGTAACCCAAGTTACTTTTCAAAGTTACAGTTACAGCAACCGCGACAGAGTTTTTTTTTTTTTTTTTTTAAGTGGAGTAAGTAAGTTACTTCTTTTCCAAGGAGTGATTGCAACAACCGCAAATTGTGAAAGCGAACCGCGCTATTACCTTAAAGAGTTACTTTCTACTTTGCTAATGATAAGCGAACCAGCCAGACCGAGGAATCCATTAAAGAGATCCCGCTAAAAGAGATGATGCCCTATTTGATAACATGGAATACGTTGGAGCTGCGTTGGGAGAACCTCCACGAGAAAAAGGGCGAAAAGTTTCACGTGCACGTGAATAATGATTAGATGAAACTGATTAAGGAACACTCAGAAAGAACGCCAATGCCCACACAGGGATTCGAACTCGGGACCCATGGCGTTGTAGCGCAATGTGCCAACCACGCCGCCACGGAGATCGGTTCTGCCCTAAGGCTGGAATCTGGAGAGATCGTGATCGGCCATCCAGGCGGTAATTGGAGATTATGCACGTCTCTAGAAGATTTTTCTCAGTGACCGATAGGTCATATGATGCATGATATTAATTGTTTACGAGCGGACATACGAAACCAACTGAAATGAATTGTGTTACAATGAACTATTGTTTCACGTGTCCTTGAAATATTGACAGACGACACAGACCAAGGAACGAGTCAAGAAGAATCCTCCCCTCCTCCTTCGGTTTGATTTCTAATATCAATTCTGAAGTTGATTGGGGACAAAATTGTTAGTTCAGTTTATACAGTACAGTCTCGATAACCTGAGGCAAAAAAATATTAAAAAATCCGAGTTTTCTTCTGCTAAGTGGGTTTGTGAACTGTAACGATGCAACGTCCTGAAGCAAACACGCTTGACCATTTCCTCCAAGTGTAAGTTCAATATTAAATTTATTTTCCGTAACATCATTGTTACTATGGAACATGCGCCAAACCACCCAAAAAGCCTGATAGTTTGCAATGAAAGTACAATATCAATACTGCATATCCCATGTTTCACATTCTGTAGTATATTTTTTTTTAATTACATGTTTTCTCTCGTCTCTTCAGATTTCCCCTACTTATTCTGTACAGAACTTTTTCTATTATTCGAAGTAGTCTCGGCCCCGTCCGCCTAGAATTATCAGGACTCAACTGTATCCCAAATATGGCAAATATTCATTTCTACGCGGAGTAGGGGAGGCTGGTCCGATCAACGGTTAATTCTAAAAGATGCTCTCATTGAATACGTTAAGCATAGCTGGAACTCGCTACAAAACATGTCCCTCTTTTTCAAGTCATCTATACCACATGCGCCAAACCACCCAAAAAGCCTGTCACATGCGTTATAAAATGACTAGGGAAAACAATAAAACCGCGACAAAGATCCCGTTTGCTTACCACTGGATGAAACGTCGCTGTAAGCATTAATTTGAATGTTTAATATTAATATTGCCGACGATGATTTATGAATGGAAAATGAATTGTGAAATGTTTATCGTGTCCCAAATAGGTACAAACGTACAGTTACATGCAAGAAACAAAATAAAACAGCTAATTGCTTTCAGAAATCCATCCATTAGCGGCGAATGTCACGCTAAGTTGTCGCCGTAAAGACGTGAAACAGAGCAGACATATGACTTTGTGACACGCGAGATAAAGCTATTTAAGGGCAATGAAATAGAAGTAACACATTATTTAGCAGCAGCAGATATCACGAGCAGGCCCGGATTTATGTAACATCCTCGTGAGGACTCAACACTCCCCCCTCCCCTCCCCAACACGCACACTCATATAAGTCTAAGTCTACAAATTCAGGCCAAGTTATGTCGGGTGTGCACTTTTTGTTATTGCAGCAATAATAATAAATCTAGTAATTAATATTATATCAAAATCATAAATTAACCATAAGTAATAAGTATAATTCCCCTTCCCCGAATCTGGGTTGATTTATGCAGAGCATATATCATTGAGTTTCGCATCCTTCTGCAGGGGCAATGTAAGAGAGAATAAAGCAATATGTCGAATTCTGTTTTTGAAAACAAGAATCTGAAAGACTACACTACCAGGCATCAACTAATTTAATTTATTTCTACCTATCATGTAATCCCCAGATCTCAATGACGTAATTTTAATAATATTTATTGGAAGTAAATTAAGTGAGCTGTGATATAGAGAAAACTAAATAAAAATTACGTTTGAAATCACCGCACTGGACGCAACCAGAAACACAAACGAACTGAGAGAAGGGGCCAAGCCACGTGATCCATTCTCTCACTCCAAAGGCAGCATGCACACTGACACTCCCCACATTCTGATCTTGGCCAATGCACAGTCACATGTGTGGAGCCAAGCCAAGATGCTACCGTTAGCGAAAATATCAATAGAAAATGACAAGATGTTGGCATACACATGCATTCCAACATATAACTCAATTTTCATAGGTTTGTGTCTTGACCTCTTCTCTCATTCAATGCCTCAATTTATCACATTGTATAACATGCAAGGATTCAGGTTTATAGCCAAAACGAAAGGATTGTTTTCTCTTCCGTGTTTCATTTTATAATTTACTGCGGGAGAAAGAGCAATAAAGCAAGGGAAGACAGGGTTGCGTTGGGCATCTGGGAATGAAGACTGCGGCGGCACCGGGAGGTACAGGACTTTTAAGAATGGACAAGCTTCGATTGACGACGATCCACGCAAAGCGACCTACAAAGTAAAAGCTCTTGCGACTGAAGATTCGGCAATTCATCATGACGTCCCATCCTTTTTCCTAACGCGGATTTCTCTCTCCTTTCACAGCCAAAGAGAATACAGATTTGCGACAATTAACTGGATCCAATCGAATCAATGAAGGAGCTACACACAATCCAAGATAAAAAGTATGAACGACAATGCGAGCGCTCAAGCGGTGTATTGGAAAGTATTGGGTATATTTTTCTCAAGAGGCTGTGTTTTGCATTGGAACTCCCGCCCTCGCAGTGACACTATTCAAGGTTCACGGGGTTTTGGAGACAAATAAGAGCCGAGATAATCATCTGTGTTTTGTACTTTACTTTTTACCTATCTTTCACTATAATTTCCCTTTATACGTGGGTTCCTACAGTTTCTACGATTATCTTAAGACTTAGAAAATGGTATTAACTTATAATCCAATAGTATAGAAATGAATGTGTTAAAATTGATGACGTAACGAGTGCACGTGTAAAGTAGCCAATCAGTTTCAGTTACACACAGAACACCGAAAAAAATTTCAACAGACGCAAATACTCTTACTTTTTGACTCCAGTAACACAATAAAATGCACAAACTGTTAATGATGCATTATTGGTGCATGAAAATATAAAGAAGTGCATTAAAGGCTACATTTAGCAGCTAGGGCCACCTCGATAGCGTAGTGATAACGTCGTCGCCTTATAATTAAGAGGTCCCGAGTTCCACACCCGGTGGAGGCACATTGCACAGTGGTTCGGGTCCCACTTCAAACTGAATGGCCAGTCCCGATTAGCCTATCTGTGCATAAAGTGGACTGAAAACAACAATTCAAGAATATTTATCAGCTTCTGTTCCATGTCATGCGCTCAAATGCATCAACTGACTTTCAGACAAGCACGATCATTTCAAACACCACACTTAATGTGTATCTGTCAATTAACGCACAAAAAGTGCATGGACCCTGATTTGATCTATGTGGGTTTCTACGGACCAACTGCCAAAGTTGACAATTGATGGAAGCTTTGGTGTGAAGAAAGAGTCAAATCTTAAGGCTGTAAATAATATCTTATGGTGATGACGCACACGTTCATTGTAATTTAACCAACTGTGGAGACGACAGGAGTGATTGTTCCCAAAACATATTTATCAACGAAGTTCAGAAACTCTTTTCAGAGGAGACCAGCAATGGTAACTGCTAACAACCTCTGGACAAAGCTTCCGCTTACATAAGTCCCGTTGATTCTCGAAGCAAATGCTTGGGGACTTCCAAGACGGGGAAAGTTCTGGTATTTTAATGAGCACATTGCGATCGTTGCGTCACAATACTTCTTTTCAAACACAGCAAACGCTAACAGCTGTTATTCTGTTGTGTTTCTCCGCATCATAACTTCGCAAATGCTCGAGGACAATTCCACGAATTAACAAAGCTGAAGGCAAAATGCGCGCCGCACCTCAACCATGCTAAGGATTCTTCCTTGTAAGGAGTGTCATAACGGAAGAGAAAAAATGAGAATGCTACCGAAACACGATTTTCTGTTTCGTCTCAAACCGTAAAAACATCGTAAATTCTACTGATGATTCTCCGTAGGTTAATTCTACAGTATTTTCACCGTAAACACAAAAAATGTGAAGGTACTGAAATCAACTTTCGTAAATAACAACAACAAGTCAATAAAGTACTACCCAATAGTTTGAAAAGGCAACCTGTTGTTACTATTGGTACAATGGAAATTGTGCAAAATAAGTGCAGCCACTGTTGCTGTCGCAACATTGTCTGTAAGATTACGGTAAAATGTTAATTTTATTTCCACTACTTTATCTGTAGCTGAAACAGTGATGAAATGTTACAGTGCAAACTGGTTAATTTCCACGGTCAAACCCCTGTAATATCACTGGCGGCATAGCTGTCGAAGATTTCACCATAAACTGATTGATTGGTGAACTAAATTGTTGAGTGCGTCCACACATGTGGCCATTTTGTACCCTTCAATGTATACGGGGGAAAAGCCCCTTGCGAAAGGGAAAAAGTGCAAGGTTGTAACGGGACCTGCACAAGACAGACAGTAATAAAAAACTAAAAACTTCCTCACATACAGTGGAAGAGACCAGCTCTTCGTAAAAATCTAAAAAAAAAATCTTAACACACTGTCATCTCCCAACAGGGATGATAAACAGTTGGGAAGATGAAAGTCTGCCTGAGGGAAGCTAAATCAGCACATTCAAGAACCAAGGAAACTTAGGTCACCACCTCACAACACATATTTACATAAACAGGTTAAATAGCGTCATTGTTCTTGTTTCACGCTCGGGGGACTTCTTCTGGTGGATGTGGAGGTTGACCATAAACGCTGCCCGCCTTTACGGCCACGGTTGGCCGTAGGTACCTGTTTATTTGAGGCTGGGTGAACGCCAGAGTCCCTTTATGTATGCACACGCCCGGGAAAATTCCAACCCTATTCACTCACTCCGGGAATCGAACTCGGATCTCCCGTACTAGTCAAGACGCCATACAGATTAGACAAAACAAAACCAATTCTTGGTTCTCGATCTTGTCTCCATTTCATAGAAGATGCTTCAGGAGTCTCCCCTATGTGGTAGTGATAACAATATCGCTGTGCAATCAAGGGGCCCCGGGTTCGATCCCCCGTGGAGGCACATTGCAAAGTGGTTCGGATCCCACTTTCAACTGTAGGTTTAGAGCCGATTAGTCTCAGAGCTTAAGGCGGGCAACAACGCAAATGCCATACACTCGATACTACGTCTACATATCTTTTGTAATGGTGTAGGAGTTGAATGCATAAATATTACGAGGTAAATTGCCCATCGTAACATTCAATCATATTTTTTTAAGCGATGCGAGGGTCAAAAATTGATACAAGACACCATCGAAGCAGTTGACACTCTCCACAAGATGAAAGACAAAATGAATGAAAATAATTGACAATTCAACTGGTAATACTTATGAAGCTCACTCTGCAATGAGTAATTCCACGTAATCTATCTCTACGTAAAACGCAATAAGGAATACAGTCTGATCTCATCACTTAAAACGACAGTGTCCCAGCAGAACATAATCGATTCTGCGAAAAAAAATCACCTGTGTTCATGGTGAACTTCCTTCGTGTCAGCAGGGACAGGTATTCAAGAGGAAAAGAAACAGGTATTTCTCACCTAGAGGAACGAGGATAAAAAGAAGTCAGGCGACTTTTTGAATAGAACTGAATATTAGGCTCAAAGTTAATCATGTAGCATGATTTTAGCTGTTTGAAGTTCGATGCAGTTCTTTATTAAAATCGATTCGATACTAGGCCATTTGAAATATCTAGAACTATGCCCAGAATTATTTTTTTGAAAAAAAAAAACATAAATGTGAGAACGCCCATAACATTACGACACATATGAGCGCATTTTATTTTAGTTTCAAGTCCACTTTATGCACAGATAGGCTAATCAGAACAGGACCTACAGTCTACAGTGTGATCCGAACTACTTTGTGGATTCACTGACCCGAGTATTGAAACCCTTCATTACAAGGCGACGACGTTGGAAAGAGCACATCAAAACACTTTGATTTTGGTGCATGTTGCATAGTGTGATGACCAAACAAGTTGTACATTGCTTTTTTAATCAATTTTTGTCTTGCACACTAGGTTTTTAAGTAATGTTGTGCTGAAGCTGGTGTAGAGTTCGTCAACCGCTTCGTTCACACATTCTCCCCATTTCTTGAACCTGGCATTACGTCAAGAAAAGGGAATGAACATGGTGATCGACAATGTGCCTGGAAATATATCGGCACCGTACTCTATGTGGTTGACTTTTACATTCAAAAACCATTAGTCCGTGCGTACTATACTAAGAAAGAAGTATAATATGAAGTTTAGTACGAATTGATCAGCGGGATATAGGGTTGGTACAGAGACTTGGACATATTTGACATATTTACTTTACTGTGCAACTTGTTCAGACGTACCAATCAGTATCTCCCTGGTTATTCAAAGCCATATATATTTTGTTGATATTATATGAATCATAAAGCCAATCCATTAGTGGCAAACCTGTTGTGGGGATGGCATCTGCCGTTCTCCCAGCGTTTTTATCGTCGAAATGAAACTTCAAACATAACTTTAAAAGTTGGTTGCCCTAATTAGCTCTATATGTTGCACGGTTTGTGCGGTGACCCGCTGCATATTTTGTTGATCCTATGTTTGTGGAGACTCGACACGAGACAGAACGAGATTGGCACTTACAACTCGAGACAAGATGGAGACTTACAAGTATTTTCCCCATTCCTTTTAACCAAGCCTTCTTCACGAATTGGATTATCTACTGGCTCGCTTTTATGATGTTGCTGCTCTGGAAAAAGATTCGTTATTGTTTACTATTCCGCTAACACACAGGAACCAGTGATGTGCCGTAGACTATAAGTTTACGTCTACATGCGTTGTCTACACGTAATCTACGCGTAGATTACATTGGGTTGTAGTTTACATAGACTACGTAGACAATCTAAAGTGCATTAAAATTAATTTTCAAGGCTTTCATGAAAGAAAAGTGACATTTTCAACTATATTGGTTCCTAATGAAATGAAAAGAATCCTATTTACAACAAAATTTCTCTTCTCTTCTATTATCAACTATGGAAGAAAATGAATAGTATGCAAAAATCAACAACAGATGGCAGTCGTAAGGCAAAAGTGGTCTTTTCCCCATAAAACTCTAGAATATTTCCTATATTAGGTTTCTTCCTAGGTGAGAAATTGTTCTAATTTGGAAGAAAGAGTATGAAAAGTTCTCCTCACACATCAGCAACTGATACGCAGTATAATTTTATTTTAATTTCACGACGCCCTTTGCTAAGTTATCACCTTTCGCCATGTTGTTTACATAGATTACGTAATCTACGTGTATAAAATAGTCTACGTGTAGAATGTAGACTATCATTGTTTACGCGTAGACGCACATCACTGACAGGAACCCAACATCTATTGATAGTTCATTTTACGAGTACATAAGATTGAATATGTCCCGCCAACAGAAGGTAGAGAAAAACATTTTTGCTATACATGACATTTGCGTTACTTGTGCATGTTTACAAAAGGTTGAAATCTGAAGAAATGTTACTATGTCCTAATCTTGTGATGGCATATAATGATACATTATTTCGGAATGGGTCTTGTATTTGACAGATCTGAACTAATTTGCAACTGTCGCATGGAACAATGTAACTTTCCTTCTAACTCATCCTACTGATCACAATGAAAACAACACTATCAAGAATGCATCAAACACAACCCAATGAAATATTAGTTAATTAAGAATGGGAAACATCTACTTGAAAAAAAATGAGTAGGTGAGATCAACGGGCCACTTTTCTAATCTTGAACTCTGACTTACAACATTACACTTGCAACGGCATTAGACAACTGCAGCACTGCAACCTACGTTCATCTGAGGAAACGTTTAACATTATCACGTGTCGTATGTAACACCAGCAAGTCGAGCAGGTTTTATGCTAGTCGCGTGGGGGTACACAAACGCGTTCTGCACAGCAGAATGCACTTTACAGCACATTAAAGGCATTTCCTGTCAACATCATACGTAGAGCCAGATAAATCTTATTTGGCATGTTCAATATGTAACAAAAGTTTTGCAAGAGTATTACTCACAGTTGAACATATGCTTCGTTGATGATATTTTTCAATGTAGTCAGTCACCTTGTCTATAGATGCACTCCAGCCAACGTGAGTCGTTACCCTTGAAAAGCTACTCTTTTCGTTGCTGTCTCAACAAGGAGCATGTCATAAAATTCTTAAGTCAATGATGGTGTGAACAGTCACAGCAGGGGTATGTGGACGGGCACTGTCACGTTGCAAGCAAACGGCAGTTCAAGCCAAGCCAACGTCTTCTCGTTGGATTCAAACAGTCGTGCCTCTGATCAGCCAACATCCAAAATGAGGCTACTATCTCTTTCTTGAGCCTACAGGAGAGGATGGAAGGAGATATTGTTTGGTTCTCTCTCGCTTTCAGGGCGAAAATGAATTCTAAATGAAGTCATCCTCCTCCAGAAATGTTCCAGAACATGTTCACAAGCATCAACACGGCTGTCTTTCAATTGTTGTGACAAATGAGGTGGGGCCCATCTTGCGGAGACATTCCTGAACAACAGCTCGTCATGAATGATTTCATGCAATGATATACACGAAGCAGGTTAACACAGGGATTTCGTTTCCTATGCTATTGGGCTTCCGCCTTTCATACACTGATCTTAAATAGAACAAGCACGCAAATGTTCGTCTTCATGAGCATATTACTGAAGATTTAATTTCAAAATTTTGGCTACAAATTTAACATGCCTTGTAGATTTCAGTGTAAGCATGAGCTTTGGTTGATGTGTTGGTAGACTAAAAATTGTCAACAAGCAATTTCGTATTTCATTGAAGATTACCCATGCAACAGTTATGTTCGCAATTTCAGAAACTACTACAGCTGTAAAGATGAAATTTCGCTGACTGATACCACATAATAACGCAACGATATATAGGTAAAGTAACTCGTTCTACCCATCAATCTGGTCGTGGGGGACAAGAATCGATGATCAAACACGATAAGTAGAACAGTTTTCTCGATTTGGCTATATACGAAAAGTATGAAACATGCAAAAATACAATTGTGTGATTTGTGCCAAATGCTAATTCATTATCGTATATATTGGGGATGTGCCAATGTTCTGATCAGGCACATTAGTAAACGCCGCTAAAATATGTTTTTATATGTTCTCACTATGGGTGAAATGCGCTGTAACACAAAAACTACCTGCAGAACTGAAATCATTGGAACGCTGTTATTGATTGTCACTGGAACGACGGAAAAACTAAAGGGTAACTACTGATCTACCAAGCAGTGCTAATTAAGGAATTCTGCAGAAGAATTCATGCATTCACACAGACGAACATGTGATTCACGCAAACAAATTATCTAGTTGAGCAACATTACATACAACTTATTGAAAATAATCATAAGAGAATGATACAAGTCAATATTGCTCAACTGAATTTTCATTGGAGATTTTGTGGGTTATTTTTGTTTTGGACAATAACAGAACGTGAAAATATCAAGGGCAGCTTGAAAAAATCTAAACTGAAGATATCTCCTTTTAAAATGGACCACACCTTCTCACGTCGTTGGTTACGTGGCACGTGTGTCATAAATTTTAATGTTGTTTGGAATTCATGCAGTGTAATGCAAAACAGAAATACGATCCTGTTAAATCGATGCTGCTAACTAGTATTTCTTGTAATGCAGGTAAACTATCACTACACGTCTATACTAAACTGTATTTCTGTGTCTTATCTATTCACTGAAAACGGTGCAAATGTGTTCTAGAACTGTAGCACATAATGTGGTAACTAACAAAGGAAGGAAATTAGGACATGATTTACACTATCTCACATTAACAAACATGTCACTGATGTCAGACAATCAATTCTCAGACTGTAATCTATGCCATCCATGAGTGAGTTGAGCTGTGTCTGACGAAAAGTAAACACTCTAAGAGCACTTGCGCGTGCAGGATGCTAGTAATGATCCGATTCGAGCACGGTTGACGCATGTCAACATCGGGGAGTGTCCCTCCAGGCAGGGAGCAGTATCGTGCAAATGATAGAACCCTAAAGGAAAAGGCACGTACAGCACAAAATGGTGGCGAGAGAGAGGTTAATCAATACTCTGCCGCCAAGACGACGGGGGACAGTTCCGAGAGCAGGTACCGTGGTTCGAGTCTTCCGCCGCCGCCACCACCTGCCGTGGGGGCACGCCACGTGCTGCCCCCCCTCCGCAAGGGAACCCCAAGAAAAGACTGACCTTGATCTGTCGCCGCGGCCTCTGTAACCTTTTCTCTCGCGGTCTTCCTGTTCGCTTGCGGGTGGTTTTCCTTCGGCGGGCTCCTTCTTGCGTGCTCCACCCTGCTGCATCACACACTATGCTCCCCGTAGGTGCGGACCGACCCCACCCCCGACTGCGAAGGGGAAAGCGCGCGCGCGCGACTTGTGCCCAGGCGATTCCATGCTCGCCGGGGAGAACGCCGCAGTCACCTTTTCCGATGACATTTCCCTCGGAAACCCACGAGGATCGTGCGCAGTTTTCCCACGCGGCGTGTTCGATTCCCCTCTGCTCTTGCTACGCTTCCCGACACCGTAATGGAGAATTGATGGGTACTTTCCTCTTTCTTTTGGCTCAGTGCCCTCAGTTACAAGCATGGACATGTGCACTGCCTCGGGAAAACAAGTGGGGCAAAATTTTATTTCCGTTCATTGCGCTCTTTACGTAGAAAGTAAAATAAATGTTATTCCCTTTTCAAATAATACAAAAAGCATTGCCCTCCCTGGGATAGTGTTTGACTCCCCCCCCCAAAAAAAAGGCTGGGTACGCAAATGAATACAGGCGGCAATTTTTGAAGAGCAATGCAGTCAGGTACGTCCGCAAGATTTTTTCCCGGGGGGGGGGGGGAGACACGGAGCATATTTCCCCCATGATAGTGTCGCCTCTTAAAAAAAACACTTTTCCAGATTGAAATTATCAGGTTCCTGCTGCACCCTTACATCACAAAATTACTGTCACCGAAATGAAATATACATGTGTAACATACATTTCCCAGGGGCTTCCCTTTGCCCTCCCCCCCTTTCCTTCCGAAAGCGCATGAATGAAATATAAGTAATGTGATTTCTTCGGGACGAAACTTATACCCAGGCCACGATATCTCCCGGCCCGCATTCATAATGTAGAACGGTTATTTTGACAAACTCAGGTTTTCCTGCTGGTCGCTTCGGGGGTAAGGAATTCTACGGTTGCCGCTTGTTGCCCAAACAATTAGGCAGCGGTAGGCCTAATTGGCTGTTTGACTGCAGGTTTCTTCGTAGGTAAACGCGCTACAGCGGGACACTGCTATAAAGGCAGTTCTTAGCGCCGGTTGTTAGTTTGGCCGAACTCTATGTATTTTTCTAATTTTATGGCGATTTTTGACGTCTTGACGCTAATCGCGAGAATGAGGATGAATTGTATCACATGAAATTGATCCAAGACCCCGAGCCTATGGGCACACGAAATTTAAGGAAACAAAATTGACGCATTGCAATGCGATCTGCCTATTTTCTTCACTAATTTTAAGTTTCATACTCCAAAGTTCACTTACAGCTGTGGCAGAAATGAAAATCTCTCTGGCACTGTCGTACAGTTTTCGAATCCACGCGAAATATGAAATCAGTCGCTTTTATTGATACCTGCCCCTGCGTTGCCAAAATGTGCAGTGCTGTCAAAAGATCGTTGGGTTCATCTTTATCCTGTGTAAATATATATAAATAAGCTCATGTTCGTTACATTGCAAGCAAAACAAGGGACAATATCCTGTTCCTCGACACATTAGAGTAAAATTAATATCGCTGATCGCGCAATTCTCAAACACCTTTTTGGTCAAGCCCTGCCCTTCGTCTTCTGACGTGTGACTAAATGATCTCGTTGCTAGGTTAGACACGTTAAGTCTAGGTCTCTTAGCATAAATAAATGCACTGAACGTGTCAACAAAGCTCCAAATAAGAAAGAAGCAGGGGAAACATTGTTATCTGTTTTGAGCGAAAATTTTGATCGACTAGAGGATATTATTTTTATTATAATAATAATAAAAAAAACATGCGAAGCGGATAAAGTGGCAGGCACAAATGACAAGTCCAGAATCGGGAAATTGTCTGTGTCGAAAGACTGTTATACGAATTCTTGACGCAGGTAGAGTGAGATTGTTTTCGTAACATCTCTGGGTGTTCTGCATTTGCAGCTTGGAAGCGAGTCAAAAGGTCCGAAGCTTCCAATCAAGAAGCGAGCCGCTGACGTCATCTCAACCCAGCACCTATCGCTAACTCTCCCGCTCACGCTCTACACTGTTGGTAGGCTCGCTTGCTGGACTCGCACAGGAAGCTGGAGATGTTTTGAAAGTAATCGGACTATAAAATACACACATTTAGATAACGCCTTCACATGAAGCATTGTGGGAGAGGCAGCTTTATATTGGCCCAGGGGCGGCCAAATTTTTAATCCAGCCTCGGTAACGATACACTCAAAGGAAACATCCATGCCCATGTCAAGACTCGAATCTGGTGAGTGAGTTCTAACTGGGTTAGTATCAGACTCTGAACATCAAAATTTCTGCCCCCGGTAACAAATGAAACAGTGGACCCCTTGACGAATACAATCTCATTTTTTTAAAATCCATTTGGCATTTTCTTTAATCATATCATATAAGTACGGGCAAGTTAGGAACAGAAACTGCATACACCAAGGACAAAATTATTTGTATACGAAAGAATGTTACAGATTATGATTTGTAAGTTCGTATTTTCTGAAGACAACTTTTCCAATCTATAGGCATAAATAAGTAAAAATATAAAAACATTAACATTCGGAAAAGCAATAACAGAAGACAAGTATACAATGATGAGTATCACGCGTTCTCGGGCTCGTAATTACAAGAAGACATCTAAACCGTGCCCTAGTTCAACCTGTTCATTTTCAAGTTAACATTTTTGTTTTTCTTCTTTTATGTTCGCTACCGTGGTTGCAACTGTTCTGGGAGATTGTGTGCAGCAAGCATTTATGTGTGTGTGCAACTCTGCTTCTTGGTCTGCAAGTACATTTGCAAGGAAGCGCATTAAAATTAGACCTTTGCTAACGAGGTATAGCTACAAACTCAAAGCCAGGGTTCGCAAGTTAATTTACTCCTTATGTTGTTGTTTTTTTACATAAATTACGCGTAATTTACTAAAGTGCGCGTCAAATCTCCTGCATATCGCCTTGAACGGCTGAACAGCACCAGCGAATCACAGACGTGCGGCGTTGCCTAGTTCCTTGACAAAGCGTTTCGCTCAACCACGCTGTCTCTTTTCCGTGTGAGATTTCGACATGGCACCGCTGCAGTGCGCTGCTATTTGCTATCGCCATATGGAGGAGATTTGACGCGCACTTTAGTAATTTACTTCGCGTAGAAAACCAGTTTCTTACGCAGATGTAAAAAAACTATTTTCTTACGTAAATTAGTAATATAAAAACTAGTTATATTACATTTTAAACTGTAATTTTCATTTTTCAAACATATTTCAGCACAAAATCATTATTTTCTGAAGATTGTTTATACAGCCACCTCACGCCCTCACCCTTAGTAACAGATTTTTAAAAATAGAACTGTTCTTTCACATATTTTAAAAACTGAGAAAAGTGTTGATATCTATATACGTCTTGCACAAGTACTTGTATTTATGACATAACATAACTAATAACAATTTATTCGGATTGGATTTCAAAGTTTTAGTAACAGCCTCAAATTCCTTTTTCATACGTATTATACACTTGCAAGGATAATTATGATGTGAATGTGAATATGGCAGCTTGTAAAATTCCATATAAGAGCACATACGTAAAGATTTTAAAGCCCTTTTTTTGTTTTGTAACACTGTCAATTGCCATACGTAACCATCGCAAAAACCATGATTTACTTTAATGTTTATGTTAGATTCTATTTTTTTACGTATTTTACGCGTTTCTTACGCGTAATTTAAGTGTGTAGAAAACCAATTTTTAAGCGTAATTGCGCAACCCTGCTGAAGGCCCTCCTTTGAATCACGTCATACATGCAGACAATAATGGTTGAGAAGAACTTGTATCTTTTGTAGTTGCAATTTTGGATTGCATTTCTGTGAATTTTCAAATTATGAAAAATAAATTATTTAAGACAATGACACGAAGACATGCTCTCATTTCCTTTTCAAGCAGCAATGCTACATCCACCATTAAAGCCCAAAGTCTCTTTCCCAGAAACTTTGGTAGGTTCTTCGTGACTCAAATACGTGGGTTGGAAATTTAATGGCACGATAAGGGTTATAGCATAATAGATATATCAGAGATTCTGCTACTAAGTCATGAAGGTATAAGGAAGCATTTATCAGATTATCATAAAAAAGAAAAATTAGTAGCAGAAAATGGTGGTAGTTATAGCAAACTAAGTAGCCATTGCCCTTTTAATATTCTAGTGGAGTTGAAGGGGAAATGTAATTGTTTTTTGGTGTCACGGGTGGGACATAATAAAAAACAAAAGTAAATCAAGAAGTTAAAAGAAACGAACAATATGTAAAATACCTCCTACCTTCTAACTTAATTATGTATAATACTTGAATTTTTTATCCAAATGACAAGTCTAGATTGTTGACTTCCAAGATAGAACAATGTTACAGCACTTCATTTAATTTCAAAAAATGTAGGGCCTCCCGATGGCGCAGTGGTAGCCTTGTAATCAAGGGGTCCCGGGTTCGATACCCGGTGGAGGCTCTTAGTGATACGGATCCCACTTTAAACTGTAGGTCCAGTCCCGATTAGCCTTACCGTGCATACAGTGGACTTAAAACAATAACTCAATCAATCAATCAATTTCAAAAATCGCGATTCAGGGACATTTTGACATGAAATGCCCCATATATAAAATACTGTTTACGCCAATCTTCTCTCAATATTTATTTGAAGTTGACGCCACTGTACACAAAGTATGTATTCGGGTGGCCAAGATTTTATAAAATCGTAGGAGACAAAGCTAAGGCACCTCATGTTCAACGAAATCAATATCACCTTGGCGGCATCCATCCATCGGGCCATGAACGGCGTGCATGAAACGAGATCCACATGAATGCGTCAGCATTTGCGACGAATCCAGCTGCATCGCTCGAAGTTCAAACAATATAACAGCAATTAGTGGCTCCAGGGAAAGTGCCTTGTCCACGAACTGCTACCGATGTGTGTCCTTGAAAACTTTCGGGGGCAGCCAAGCATTCTCGTTGCGGTCGCTGGAAAGGCGCACAAAAAAGGCGAATCACGGCTCCAATAAAGCGTGCAAGGTCTCCAAAAACAGTCGTAAAATTTCTCGTAAAAGGCAGGAATTGTACGACCTCATCCAATACATGTAAAATTAACCTCGCAAAAAAACAACCAAGAATTGGTCTCGACAAAATATAAACACCTGAAATACAAATATCACTGTGACTTAATAAAATTTAGATCATTTAGTCACGTATAGTGGCATAGGTCGAATTTCAATGTTAGGAGCGAGAGGTATACATGAATATCATGTTACATAGTTTCCGTTTAGACTACATATTTCTTCATAAAAAAACGTGTGGGACACGTTCGGTAATTTTTATCTGATTGTGGTAGGTCCAGCTTGCCTGACGCGTAAGCCATGAAAAACACTCCATTGCTAACATATTTCGCATATAATCCCTGCTACTTTTGGGAATAGCGACTGCTGCTGGCACCAAGTAGTGCCCCTATTTTAATATACTTACATTTTCTAAATATGTCAATGATTTTTTCTACATTCATATTTGGCAGGCTTTGATTAGACACAAATAATACAGTCCATGGTAAACGTACGGAGTCTATATATTTCTCAGGGTTTACAACACAAACCATGCAGAGGATTTATACTACTACTTGTGCGCCAGAGCTTACTTTGCCTCCCAGAATGTACTTCGCAGTGTGTGCTGCGTAGAGGAGAGGTTGGCACTTCAGCGCCTTCCGAAAAGATCACCCCCCTCACGACGTGTTAAAAACACATAAGGAACGTATGCGATATTAGTTAGTACCAAAGTGCCCCCTATGGCAGGGGCGGCGCCGAAGGTGGTCCAGAGTGGGCCATGGCATGTCAAATTATAAAAGACAAAAGTCATTTAAAAACAAAATGAAGCTGCACAGATAACGATTAATATTTTGAGAGCTTTCCTCGTTTCGATCCCGTGACAACAATGTCAATATTAAAATTATTTTCATTTGAAGACGTGGCCCACACAAATCTTTGAGTCATCCAGTTATCTACCCCATAACGTCTGGCGCCGCGCCACTTCTATGGGTACGTAAAAGGTCTTCGATACTCTGTATGTCAGTACATAAAAAAAAAATAATGCCGCCAACAGACCTTTCGGCGATTACGCAGCTAACTTGGATTGGCCAGAAACAGTATTGACGTGGATCAGGGTGGCTACTCTAGGACCATGATAAAATGCAAGTATAATTTCCGATTTTCAAGGCGAACTTTCCAAAAATTCAAGCAGATGTATTCTCTATTTCAACCTTACGTATTACCGCCTCTCAACATCCACACACAAATATCTTCATAATATAAAGGGTCTATGTGATTCCAACATCCAAAAATTATAATTCAATTAAACGGTATACGTAATATAATTAAAATATTTAATTTAAGGTGCTGAGTTTCTATTTACGATCAGAGGCGCAACCACGAATTTTTGTCTGAGCGGGCGGGGAGAAAGTGCCAGGATAAACGTACTAATACTACTAATAATAATTATTATTATTATGTTATTATTATTATTATTATTGATTTGTTTTATTTTACTTCGCTTCTTGTGCCACGTTTGGCTAATTTGCGAAGATGGGGATGAGTGATATGATGAAATTGATGAATGGACAGTCACAAACATTGTTATTATTACTAGTAGTAGTAGTAGTAGTATCAAAGACGTTATTATCCTCGTAAATTATGCAAAAAGGGGGTAGAAGTTGGTGTAAAAGAATGTGTGTTCGAACAAACTATTTCAATTTTTTTTTCTCCACACGGCACAGTAGTTCGGATCCCAATTCAAACTGTAGGTCCAGTCCCGGTTAGCCTTTCTGTGCATAAAGTGGACTTAAAACTACAAATCAATGAATCAATTTCACAACATTTTTCATTTAGATAGCCAAGGGTCCCGGGTTCGAATCCCGGTCGGGCTTGGTTGTTTGTGAATGTCCATTCATCAATTTCATCATTTCATCACTCATCCCCATCTTCGCAAATTAGCCAAGAGGCACAAAACGGGAAGTAAAATAAACTAAATCACTTCATTTAGATAGTTCGTCGCCCAGGGCCGACTCCCGCCGCCTCCTAGCTATGGTTATAAACTTGATAAGACTAAGAAAAGAAGGAATTGCGAAAGGAGCGAGGAAGAAAATTTTACGAAAATAATTTTTATTTGCATAAAATGTTAATAGGATTTGGATTAGAAAAAGTTGTAATGTTTCACGTCTACGGATAAAAATTCAAGTATAATTCACGCATAATTCCCGGAGCCAATAATTCACCCGGAATTCAAGGAATTCCCAGTGAGTAGCCACCCTGTGGATGCATTCAAACGAAACCATAAATCACTAAGAGTGAAAAGAGCATTATAATACTTTTTCCTTTGTCTCCTGAAAGCTAATAATACAGCCCAGTGCTCAATGATATCTTGTGCAACAGTCCTTGATTTTCCGACCCCCATCAATATAACATCCAACATGCATCGTTGCGAAATCGTCAGCATTTTAAATTTCTGCCTCGAATTTCTTCTATGCCCTCCAATCCTCTTTTAACTTTACTGTAAACCTGGTTTACGAATCTTCAGTTTAATGTCTCCCAGAAATAAACACCGAATTTTATGAAGACATGCTCTCATTTCTTTCCCCAAGCAGCAATGCTACATCCACCATTAAAGACCAAAGTTCCTTTCCAAGAAACTTTGGTAGGTTCTTCGTGACCCAAATATATTATACCTGAATGGTTATATTAATCAAACGTCTGGAGAACGCGGTAAATTTCTCTGACGTTTAAAATACACGCTGGAATTCCTTCTTCGTAATAAATTGTGTAGAACTGTCGCAATATTTCACAGGCTAAAGGAATGGGAAAAAAGTGTGTTGATTTAAACACGAGGTTTGTCCTTCCCGACAGTGAAGTGGTTAACGCTGTCACCTTGTAGTAAATCAGTCTCTGGTTCGACTTACGGTGTAGGAACATAGTTGTTATGTTACGATACCACTTCAAACTGTTAAACTCTCCATTGTACTATCTGTGTAAAAGGCGGACCTTAAAGTGAAGCAAGTCAGCAATTTTACATTTTGGAATATTCCAGGTTGTAACTTAACTAACTCTCTAGCCTTCTTAAACTCGAAGGTTCATGACTGCAGCAACACAAGCCATCCGTCTGTCCCTATCCTTGGCAAGATCAATCCAATCTTTTCAATCCTTACAGATTTCCTTTAGGTCCATCTCAACGTTATCCCTCCATCTTCGTCTTGGCCTTCCTACAGGTCTCTTACCATAAGGTTTCTCAACAAGAATCCTTTAAACTCATCTTTCCTCTCCCATTCGTGCCACATGGTCTGCCCACGTAACACTTCCAGATTTAATTATAATAATAATATCTGTACATGAATACAAATTGTTAGCTTTCGGTTCATATTTCCACGCAGATTTCAATTTATCCACGAAAATACCCTTCTCGCAAGTTTCTTGGCCCTTTATTGCGGTTAGTCAGCTAATAGAAATGCAATGAGCAACCTGAATGTACTTTTTTTAATTAAAAAAAATAATCGCTTTTCTGCTGCCTTTGACTAATTTAGACAAAGATAATGCTAAAACTGATTCACACGCACCTACAAAGGAATACCCATGATCAAGGAGCCGAACCTGAAACCTACGGTAGCAAGATCGTGAGTCTACCACCTAGGCGACATCAACTAACCTTAATATAGAAACATATGCATAAATATTCCGAATGTGGCAGGATACTGCTGTAATAATGCCAATCCACATCGAAGACTTTGTCAATACGAAAGTATTGCTTTCAAGCCAATCAGAGCGAAACAAATTGTTTAATTCCAAGTTCACACAGGCCCGAGAAACTTATTACAGTTTTATATCCCCATCAAGCGCATAAATCACACATGGATCATTTACCATTTGGAACATGCCAGTTTATAGAATAAACAACACCATGAAAAATCTGCATTAAAGGTAGATAATGTACATGTACAACAAACACATTGTTAAATTACATATTTACACAAAGAGGATGGCGTTTTTCCATGCCAAATTATAAAAACAGAAAAATCCTCACAAAGTTACTTATAATATTAATTACAAATACAGATTTACATATACCTAGGTAAATTCCGGAAATTATGTCCAATTACATACAGTACGTGACTATTTATATACTTATTTTGCAGAATAGCTAACCACTTACGCGATATTTATGCGACGAACAATAAGGTCACATATATTCGATGTGGATTTTCTTTATACGAGTAATACTGCAGTGAGAAAACATGACCCCGATAGCACCAAAATTCATTTGCACATCTCTGTACCTTACGGTCATTACAAACAAGAGGAAAGGAAGAAAAGGTTGAGAGTTCTCGTACGTTAACTCGCCGCAATATTAAATTCCACGAGTGTACATGTGTGTGTAAATTCATGTGGAATCTGCATTATCTGGCGGAAAATCTAATTTCATAAAAGAGAATTGCCGAGTGCACGCACATCTGCTGCAACTACCGCATCGCAAACAACGAAAAGGCTAATTACTGAAGCTGCTTTTTGTAATAAAAAAAATCCAATAACTTCCACTGCAACTACAGACAAAATACAATTTCGTGAATGGACGTTCTTATTGTCAAGATGTTTACAATGATTGTACGTATATCACTCCCACGTGCTCCTTCAACCCAGTTGCACTACTTTCGAAATTCTTTTATAGGAAATCCGGTACGCTGTACATTCAAGAGCACACAATGGAAAGCTCAGAAGCGAACAACTTCCGTGCTCGTCAATGCCGAGAGATATCCCCGCCTGGGCATTTTTTTTAAAAGATAAAGGCAACGCACTTCCTGTAAAAGCTGAGCATATTTTTCTAAATATATAAAAGCACGCGTGCATTAAACTATTCATAACCACGACGGCAGGAAGTAGGTTACGATTGAGATTTTATTTCGCACTTTCAATTAAAGGTTTCTAGCATTTTATGCACTGTCGGTCACGACGCGGTACGTCGTTTGGTGCACGTAGATAGATTTGTAGCCTACAAGCTAAAACTACATCTGCCATGAGTGAGTTATATTTGCAGAGTTGGCATAAACTGGCCTCCCTTGGTCCAACGTGATTCTAAACTATGCTTAGAATTTAATGTGCTGCAGTTGGCATTATTTATAATTTAAAACTTAATCAGTTCGAATGCAACTGCAATTGTATCCTCATAGAAGTGTTATACCGGGTGTCCCAGAAGTCTTTCCCTGATTACAAACTTTATTCATATCCGCTATTTGCAATGTAGAGATGTGAAAGTGGTGCCAAAATGTTGGAAAACTAACCAAGTTTATTTGTTGCAGGTTTCAGTAATGTGGCTGTAGTGTACCAGTGTCAGTGCCAAGGAATCCGGAATTAATGCTCTTGACATCGGGTGGCATCTTTCCATACAACGTTTCTTGGACTTGACAGGATTTGGGAATGAAGATAAATTCCATTTTTTAAATACCAACTTATTGATGGCAGATATTCTAGACGATAGAATTCTGTACATTTGAAAGTTCATCTGCACTGTTATTGGTGACCAGGTCTCGTGATACCAGAGGACATGCTGAACTTTTTCCTGATTTGTGAACATTTCAGGTTTTTTGGGCACTGACACTGCTACAATTGTAGTGTGCCAAGAATTTCAAGGTTTATCGTATGTTTCATCTTTCGTTTGGCAGACCTGAATTCCAAAGCGATATACACACCTCAGAAGAAAGATGGATTTCCCAGAAGCAGGAAGATAACCCTCTAGGAGGAGAATTCTTTCCTATTGCTGGCAGTTTGCAATTGTCAATTGTGTGCTGTAAAGTGTCTCTTGTTCTGTAGTTTGTTACTCTGTGGTCTTCCCCTTCTGTAAGCAGCATCCGATAGCTTTTTCTCTTTGCTATAATATCGGATTAAGCTGAAAAGGGACGTACTGCAAAATTTCAGTGTTTTTAAGAAAGAATTCAACGATACTGGTAGTATGAACAAAACTGAAGAAGACGAGAGCTAGCAAATGCGCATATGAATGGAAAACAATGTAATTGTTTCCACGTGATTTCATTTATCTCAGTTCCTGATAATTTGAAAATGGAAGTAAAAATATTTCCTGTTAGAATTCGCTTGAAAAAGTAATATATTTTGGTAAGTGCTATTCGTTTAAGATTTAAATGAGAACCCATTTTCTTGCAATAACAGATACGACAGATCTCACCATTATTATTGATACAACAGTGAATTGCAATACTCAAGAGGCAAACGAAAGAATCAGGAAGACCTTAACAATCATTCTCGATTGTTTATGTAATCGTCTCAGAGAGAACTGAAGGGGTAAGTTTAAAATGCCATTTTTACGCACAATTATAGGCAACTACATTATAATTTTTATCATTTTCTGGTTCATAAACACTTGAAATTGTACAATAAATGTATTTATCTCTGAGACACCTTTTATGCGAAACAGACCTCCCTTCTTAGAATATATTCTACGTGACTGGTATCTCTCTCTCTCTTTCTATACAGTTTCTTGAATCCCCCCCTCCCACTCCAATGGACATTCCTTAAGAACAACAATGATAATAAATTTAATGTTTAAGTCGCAATAACTCAGGTCAACCTCCGTGGCAGAGTGGTTAGCACAACGCACTATATGTCAGGAGTCCCGGATTGTAGTTCGTTTCGGACATGGATGTTTGTGTTTGTTCCAAGAGAATACAGAAAACAGAAAATTGACATACGTGAAAACTGAGAAAATGTTAATAACGGGGGATACTACTGCATAGGGGTATTCCTTTTAAAAAAAAGTCGTTTGGGTGCCTGACTAACATGCGAGAGACCCCGGGTTTCATCCTCGGTGGGGGAGAACAGAGATTTTTTCTCCACCTGTTGAAGCGGCTTCAGCGCCCACCCAGCATCGTATAAAGTGGGTATCTGGAGGAAACTCTGGGTGGTAAAGGATGCCAGGAACGTGGTGCTCATCACATCACCCCCACCTTCGGCCATGATCAAGAAAGTGTGGGGCCCTAACTCGACACCCCCATACACCTTCATGGCGTGGTGTAAAACACAGGAGAGCACTTTATTTTGTAATAAATATAAATATACGAAGACTTATATTATGTACCAGTAACATAAGTAAAAGACATGTTAGTCTTCACAAAATATGTTATTACTAGTGTTGCTCACGAGACGGGACAAGCCTTTTGAAATTCGAGACGGGACGAGACGGAATGCCTTTCTCGTCTCTTTTTCGAGACGAGACACGAGACGGAACGGGACGGCTTTTGAAAAGTCTCGTCTCGTCTCGAATGTCTCGAAAAAATAAAAGCAAAATATTTAATCAGTTGCAAATACTTGTTTGCTTGGAATAAAGTATTTCAATTAGAAACGTTGATAAACGTGTATTAAGTCAAAAAAAGACTATTCTAGAGAGAGGAATGAATGAATGCTTAAACTTATTTTCAATACTCTTTCGAAACACAGAATTACTCCCCATTTTTGTTTTTCAATTTATTCCAGGTTAATAACTTTATGTAACGATAGTACTCCAGATACTAATACAATTCTGAATAACATCAAGTAAAAGGGAAGGTAGAGAAGGTGGAAGGAAGGGCCAAAAGATCGTGGAGTGTCTGCGTCCGAGGTTTATCTTGTAAAAATAGTCTCAGCTCTATAGGTTGGAAAGATAAACGGACCGACGAATAGGGTTTATTATTATTATTTAATTTTTACATCAAAGGGTGTACAGAAGTGAATGTTATTAGGAAGTAGGAAAAACATTGTGGGAAACATGGCAGTACAAATTGATAAGGAGTTGTTGGGAAAGTTATTAAGGAGTCCAAGATATTAGCAAGACTAAGAGAAGGAGATAATTAGGGACAAATAATCTTGCATTATTCCACTCCGAACAGCTGAGAGCTAAAGAGGAGGAGAAAATACGGGAAATATGGAAGGAAGTAATTTGGTGATTTTAGTGTTTACAGGGAACCACGACAAGATTTTACCACATGATTATTTGCATGGGTTGCGAAATTATTAGAATGTTATAGGAAATTTCGGTTATGTCTTTTTTGAGAAAATTCCTGTTGTTTCCCTCACGCATTCTACAGGTGGTTGGATTCGATTTTTTTACGTCCGTTTGAAGATTATTTCCAATGCTTTTTTTTATTTATGTATTTCTTATTTAAGGAGAATACTATTCCTTGGATTGTAATAACGAAATACTGAGCCTGATATAGAATAGATTTCAAATGAAGGAATGCACTAAGTTCTGTATAATCGTCGTAGAAGGAAACGTTCTTCTATGGGGACTCACCAATGGTACAGTGGTAGCGTCGTCACCTTGTAATCAAGGGGTGCTGGGTTCGATACCCGGTGAAGGAACATAGTGATTTGAATCCCACTTTAAACTGTTGGTCCAGTCCCGATTAGCCTTTCTGTAAATCAGATGAAGGAATGTTGTAGCTGTTCTTTTAATTCAGTAAATTTAGCCTTCAAGTTTATGAGCAAAATACATGTAGTATCTACTGTCTACATTTTCACTCGTTACTAAACACATTTCACAAAGTAGTTTTATCGAACTTCAGAGGAAAGCTGACAGCAATGTCAGGGTGGCGGGAGCTTGTTTACGACCAGGGTGTATTCCGAGACTACAATATACACCGTTGCTTCAGGGGGCAAACACCAAACATAGGGCGAGGTTGACCTGCAGTAGCGGGTACGTGCCATAAATTCAGGCCTAAACTAGGAATGGAAGTTGATGCAAGAGAGGGGCAATAAAAATCCTGTAATTTGGTTTGCTTGCTGACAGAAAGTTTTGCAGGAAAAGCTGAAAAGGAAAACGGCAGACTTTGAATGAAAGAGGGACAGTGAACACAAGTTCTTTGTATTATTCGCCGACACACAAGCTTCCATTTCGAAGGTGAGGCTATCGGCAGCGAAGTTATTAGAGGGTTGGAAGCAGTGACGACGCCAGAAGAGGCAGGGGGACGCCCCATGTCAGACACTTTGCCCCCCCGGGCCCTCCAACTGAAGTTAATTAAATATCGAATAATAAGAGAGTTCATTTATAAGAGTATGACGATTTTCACCTTTTCAAAGTGGTGTATTCTGCATGATATCACTTTCCTGCTTATAATACCAACTTGACTAACAAATATTAATTTGTTTAGTATATATATAGACCTATGTGTATGTCACTTTTGTTCAAGATTAGAGCGCCGACCCGGGCATAGGTGATTTCTCATTCATTTATGTCCTGTAATAGCCGAGATTAACCTAAGTTTTACCCAGTCTTAAGAACTGGGGAAAAGTGTGAATGTGGATGGTTTTAAAACATCACGAATATTTTCAGGACCACAAGACATCATCTGTAGTACGGACAAATTATTCTAATCGTGGTCGTTAGTGACAACGCTAATTATTAAAAGACATTGAAAGTTGATTCAAGATTTGGTTGGTTGGTTGATTTGTGTTTTAAGTCCACTTTATGCACAGAAAAGCCAATCGGGATTGGACTAATAGTTTAAAGTGCCTCCACTGGGTATCGAACCCAGGACCAAAGATGATCGAAGAAAACCCGTCACTACATGTCAGTTGTTGTGGATTCATCGCGGTTTCTTACTATTCAGGGACTTCAATTTCGAGATGATGAGACTGAGGGAACCTTAACAAAGTGAATTTCTTCAATAGTCTTGAAGTTAATGAGGGGATATTATTTGGAAATGTATTGAACGTGAACCTTAAAATGCAAATTACACTTAAAATTCGATTCAAAACATATCGCGGGCAGGTAAAAGAACGCTTATTAGGATTTGCCACTCTTCAATCATTGGATGCAGGTTCGCTCTTTCTCGTACATATCAAAATCGAAGAACAACTTCCCACGAACTCCATAGGTGCCTGTAATTGTGTAGCACAGACATACGTTGGAGTGATAGAGTAAGAGTAAGTAATGCCAGGGTCAGAATATTTCTTAAATTATGAGATAACTGTAACCTTTGTCTGATTTTTTTATCCTGTGATAACATTTCCCTGAAAGGTGAAACACAAATTTTGCCCAAAACTCTTCAGCATTACGAAGATGGTTGTCCTTAAAATCTTTGAAAAGGCTTGCTCGAAACAGGATGCTGGATGCAAACTGCCTCATTTGGCTGTTCTTGCCACTGAGAAGAAATGTCAAGTCCTGGACGTACCAAAGGTGGGCAACGTGTTCTCCAAAGCACATAGAGCAGAATTCTCCTACAGGAGAAGTGCCTCACATTGTTTTTAATACTCAAGAAGATTCATTTCTTCCAACGTCACGTTTATTTTGCAAGAAAATTAAACTCTTCGAAGCATTTTTTCGTCATTTATATTATTATCTTATAACTTAAATATTTATATCAGTAGTTTCATCTCAAGAAAGACGATGAATTATAAAATTATGAATGTCTTCCAATACTGAAATAGGCCACTAGAGACAACGCAACTTACCAATAAGAAAGAAGTAATGTCTTTATTAAAACGAATCATGTGGAGATAAACTCGTAATCAAGAAGTAAATTAAGGCAGTAAACGTCCACTTGTGACAGTCAGATTTACCGTCATTATTATTATTATCATTATTATTCATGTATGTAGCGGTAAAAAGACGTGTTGATTCAAAGTGTTGAGTGTTTTAATTTGTAAGATTACATATTTGATTTTTGCCAAGCCGACGGGAGGTACGAGACGTTCGCGTGTGTTAAGGGTGAGCACCTGAAGGGTCACGCTATGCGTCTAAAGCTTAGGAAATTCGACCGTAATGACAAACATTTAAATATCTCGGTTTCCAACGGTCAGATTCATGTGAAACTTATACCAGCGCAGCGGCATGTGTGCAAGGACGGATGTGTGGAGTTTCGTCACGATCAAGCGACAATTACGGACGCCAGATCAAATCGGTTCTAATTGATCAGTTTGTGGACAGCGATTGCAATTGAGCTATGGGCGACAGCCAGGCGGAAGCTTAATCCGCACAAGTAAACTTCGGACACGGTCCGTCCTAGTTTGGAGACAATAGAGCGTGGTGGAATAACCTCTCCGGAAGCGTCACTCCAACGTGCGCCTAGCGTCCTTTTTCAAAATCCAAATAAAACGAAGAACATGGTTTTTCGATACACAGTCTTACCGCGATCCTTGTAGCGAGAGCAGCTCCGTGCTACCTCTCCATATACAGTTTTGCCGCGATTCTTGGAACGAGAGCACCTTCGTGCTACCTTTCGTGTACAGTGGACTTTGTTGTGTTGTGCGAACACCAGTGTGTGTGATAGGCAGTAAGTCTACACGAGTGCGCTTACCTCAACCGCTGGGGGAAGTTGAAGCGAAACCGTGTCTCCGTGATTACCTTACGCCATTTATAATTTTTGAGAAACGAGGAACACCGGAAACTATGGCGGGTTAGAGGAAGAAGAGAGATGAGGGCGTTACGTCGATTCGCCCGATGTCAGACGAGACTACGCCGATGATGCCTACCCGCCACGGAGAGAGAGAAAGATGAGCCACGCCGACGATGCCTACCCGCCACGGAGAGAGAGAGGGACGACGAGCCACGCCACCCTTTTCGCATCTTCATCGTCGTGACCAAGGAAACCTTTCGCGTGGATACTATGCGTTTTCAATCGCCCATAAAGACGCCAGGATGCACCCCGGAAGCTGAGAGATGGTAAAGTATTCATCTGTGTGAACCTTAACACGTGACGGCCCGATTGATTTAGAGAACGCCCTTGAAATTCGTCGACATTTTGAAAACGCCCACTCAACTCTATTCGTCTCAGGTCAATTTTTCTTATTCCTTGTGATATTTTTTTATGATCTTAAATTCATTGTTGTTTGTGCTCCTTTGTATTTGTTTAAAGTGCGTACTATTAGAGTAAAGCGCCGCCCGCTTAATTGCATATTCTACTTGAGGTTTGTTCATTTTTATGTGTCAGCGCTGTGTCGCTGCTAGCTATGTCAGGTCGCATATGTGATTATTTGTTAAAGTATTTGCCTGGTAATATGAATTGCTCGTCGCGGCGAAGTGTTTAAGTCCCGCCTGCTAGAGAGAATATGTTTGCGCCACTCAACGGAGGTTACTTGTTATGTTTGGAACCACGTGAGGTCCTGTAAAAGGAAAACGTCTGCCCACGTGAATGTAATTGCCGTTGAGACGCCTTTGTTTATACTGGTCAAGTAATGTATTGTCACCGCGCCGACTAGTTTCTTTTTTAAAAACAAAAGGTGAACTTAAGTAAGGGCTGGCTAGGATTTAAGTAGCACTGGAGCAAAATCACAAATGACCTGATTAGACAAAAAGTAAGATAAAATTAATTGAGAATGCAATAATTAGGGCTTGTCGTCATAAAACCTGTACATGTCATGTATAATTTCTTGTGTCGATGACCCCATGAGGATTGAATCTGAGAGAGAATGTGAGAGTGCAAGTGTGGGGACCTGTAATAATTCCACTTTTGTTGGTTACGAATAGAATATACTTTTTATTTTCATGTTAATTTTGGGCTATATCATTTTCGTATGCATGTCGCTACCCGTGATTTTCAGGTATGCAGCTAGCCGCTTCCCGGCTACAGGTAAAGAGGTGGTAATTTGAAAGTACATATGTCTTTGTTTTTATTCGATATGGCTTATTACTATGCACTGTTGGTCACCGGTTCCTACACACGAACTTAACCTGGACCGTAACGCTATTTCGCTTGTCCGAGGGAGATTTTGCCGCCTCTATCTAGGTAGTGGTAGCATTTGTTTTCCCGGGCAAGGGAGGGCGTAACATACACACTCTAAATGAAAGACAAACACAAAACACCATACATGAATATAATAATAATAATAATTATTATTATTATAAGTATTATTATATATGTATATATATATATATGTGTGTTGTGTTTTCGAGCGTTTTAATGTGACTGCCCCCTTACAATATTTTGTTGCACCCCCTTCCGCCCCCCCCCCCCGCGTCACATCCCTGGCACCGTCACTGGTTGTAAGTAAATTTATTAGGATGAGGAAAGTAACATTAGCTGTTGACAGTGTTGCACCAAATGACGTGATATGTGCTACTGTTTGTATAAATTATAGGAAATTGAAGCAAAAAATTATAATTGTTGAGACTTGAGAGTTGTTTCCTTCATTTGATCGTAGGATGAGGTTTTCTGAGACAAGAGTGGGATTATTTTGCACATGCATGAGAAAGGGTGGTTGTTTAAAGATAGAGACGTATTTTGCACATATTTTAAAAGTTCAGATAAAACGAGAATTTAGCCTTACTGTTATGAAAAGAAATAACGCAGTACAGGGAAAGAATAACTTCACATTTTTCGCACCTGGTGCGATGCAACATACATGCACAAGAGTATTGCAGGAAGTCTATGAACGAGGATGAAAAGGGATGTGAAATTTGACTTAGGTGCTGGTGAATTAGTGGATTCTAATATTCTTAAGGTTGATATTGTTTATTTAAGTCCACTTGATTCACAAATAGGATAAATCGTGAACCTACCTACAGTTTAAAGTGCGATCCGATCCACTTTGTGCCTCCATTGGATATCGAACGCGGGGACTCTTGATTACAAGACCTCGACGTTATTACAACGCCATCGGGGAGGCATCCATTTACACAATTTTTTGATTTCAATAACACGTTATATGCATAATCTGATAATGATGCACTTTTGGTGCATCTAAACATATTTTTTTCAACTATAGCATGTCTGAAAGAATCATTGAAGTTGGGATTTTTATAACTTCAGGAGGCATGGCTCTGTAAATGTGCGATATAAAATATATGCAGGTTTGCCTTCCATACGTGGTGGTTTTGTCACGTTTCTTCGCTTCGTACAACATACACTTTTGCAGAAACGCTTTCTTGCATCCTCCTGGGGCCTTGCTCTAGCTAAACAAAAAAAATATATTTGTTTAGCATAATCGAGGGTTACTTTTTCCTGCCGAACAACGTTGGCAGAATATTACTATTCTTCTACAATCTTTGTAACATTTCATGTAATAACAATAATAGAATTGATTAATTTACATATTCAAATGAATAGACCTATGAATTATATTAATGTATTAATTTACACATTTGCTTAATTGTTGTCGTTAATGTTATTATTATCATTTTTTCTGAAACACTTGGCTCGGACACCCTCCCCCGACATATATTTCTAGATGCGTGTCTGCCGAAGGATAAATTAGATCAAGCGGTGGTGGTACCAGACTTAGAGGCTAAAGAGAAAACAAAGAAGTATGTGCGTCATAAGCTGAGCATAAGAAACAGCACAATATCACAAAGAAACACTTTTTGAAACTTATGTCATAGAAGATGTTTAACAATGTTAAGAACAATAAATGTAATATACTAAGTATTGAAATTTTAAATAGTCTTTTGTGTTCGTACTACACATTTAAAAACTTTTTTGTTGCTCCCGAGTGCCAAGCTTAGAATTTAAAGAAGAAATGTACATTTTCATAGTGCACGGAAGTTCGACATTCAGAAAGAAAGAAGGTCTAATGGAAAACATTTCAAAACTTCCAAAAGGTATAGCAGTAATGAAAAGAGCACTCTTGTATGGAAGCCAGAAAAACCACAAGGTAGATTTTATAAGATACCTAGCAATCAGTAACCAACAAACTGCATTTTTAATATTAATGTCCTCATTATTAACGAACCTTATTTATTCTCACCACGCAATGGGTAAAATATTTGGAGCTTTATCCCACTTTCCGGAAAAATATTTCGTGTTTCTGCTTCTTTTGACTTTTGTTGGCATGATATCCCGGATCACTTTTTCGAGACGAGACAAAACGGGACGAGACGAGACAGAACCCTTCGAGACGGGACAAACGAATATTTTCGAGACGAGACAGCATTTTCACGAGACGGGACGGGACAGACCAAAGTCTCGTCTCGTCCCGTGGGCAACACTAGTTATTACAATTAATGATCGATTTGTGTAATTTGGTTGGAAGAAAATTTTCAGCAGAAAGTAACTGTAAAAGTAACTTACAGTTACTTTTGAAGTACATGTAACTGTAACCGAGTTACTTTCTAAAATGAGTAATTGTAACTGTAACTAGTTATCTTTTTAAAGGTAACTCTCCGAACAATGCTGCGAACCACATAAAAAGTCAAAGGAAAAACATTAGATTTTGAAGTTTGCGCAACGGGCGACTTTAAAAAGCAACAGTAGTGTATAGCCCGGCTAATACTAAATAGAAATGATCTAAGTCTGAACTTTCTCCACAGGAATTTTCGCTCACAAGTTTTAAAACTCTAAAGTTTTAAAATGTCATAGATCACTTTATGTAAACGATGAACAGATCTTTGGGTGGCACTCGTAAAGATAACGCGGTTATCTAATCTCACAGGCCCGGAGATATTTGCGTCACTGCACAGCACATCCCACCGATTATGAAGAGAAGCAGATCCGGGACAGCTTAGTCACCGCTGAAAAATGGCTACAGTCCCAGAATCCGGCAAGGTCGCTTTCGTTCTCCGAAAATAATGTTATTCTAAAGCATTCCGAATTTTATACAGTACAGCTTCTTGCCAGAAGGTTCTCTTGTTCATCGTAATTTTACAATGTTTAATGTTTCCCCACCACGAAATTTGCTTTCAAGCATTTCTGCTAAATGTTGTTCACATTTTCCTTTCTCCTCATTCTTCACATGTCCTTTTTCTTGTCAATGTTGGCTTGTACAGCACATACAAGAGAAGGTCATTAGTGGTACAGTCACATTCAAAGACATGTGGACGGAAATTGTCCATCCCCATTTACAATCGCTCTCCTACATCCTGAGATTACAATGGGGAGACTTCGTACTGAGGGTCTTGGGAAACATACCCTCTGCCTTACTGCTGGTTTTGTTTCAATGTTTGAAACACGCCTTGCCAAAAACAAAATGGACGAATTCTGAACTTGACTGTACAGTAGCAACAATTCACACGCTGATTAAATATGATAAGATTGATTGATTGATTTGGTGTTTTAAGTCTACTTTATGCACAGTAAGGCTAATCGGGACTGGGCCTAGAGTTTAAAGTGGGATCCGAACCACTTGTACCTCCACCGGGTATCGAACTCGGGACCTTGATTACAAGGCGACGACGCTACCACTGCGCCATCGGGGAGGCCCAAAATATGATAAGACTATTATGATTGGTAAAGACCCATTTAAGCTACGGGCGTCCACAGGGGAGCAGGAGGGGGCCACTTCCTCCCGGAAATGAAATGTAGGCGAATTTTCATTTTATACGTGTTTTCTTTTTAATGACTACACATTGCAGAACTATTATGGGGGAATCCTTATTAATTATTAATAGGGTTGGGAGTTGATGCCTTTAAAAATTACCTATAAAAAGACCCCTGAAAATTAATTTTAAATGGCCTAGAAATTACTTTGGTTATTAATATGCAAGCTTAATTTTTCATAAAGAACAAAAGAATTGCGCCCTTGTGACAATACTTGAACAATTCGACAAAACTGGGTGTTTTGTAGTTGAATTACGTAAGTCAAGAAAACTGAATCAAGTATGTCTAATTGTATTCTTCTATTTACAGCTGCCTGCAATGTTAGGTTTTTCCTATCTCTGTCGTTATCCGAATCAAAGCTCAGAAGACGCCTGCTTATTCTATTTCAATTTGCACCACTTTTCCATTACAGTTTTGGGAGAAGCAAATGTGACTAAGCGGCCGTAAAAGAGTAAAACCCTAAAGAAAAGCCTTAAAAAATTATTAAAATGCAATAAAAAAACTACCAACGCACTGAAAAAATGCAAAATATGTGTCCAAATGAAAATGACAAATAATCAAAATAAACGTGTCTGCTTCTAACTGAAGGAAAAGAAAACATGATTCTATTAGTTTTTAGAGAAGGAAAGGAAATGGGGCCACGAGAGAGAAAGAGGGAGTGACAAAGACAAAATAATGACAGTAAAGAGGGGAAAGAATCGGAAAAAGATTGAGAAAACAGAATAAAATGACAGAAGAAACATAAACATAAGAAGACAGAGAAAAGGAAAAACCAAAGGTGAAATGACATAGAGGGAACTGAGGGAGATCAAATGGTTAAAAAGAGAAAGACAAAATAAGCATTAGAAAAGGAGGAAGTGAAATGTAGAAGGAAAAATGAAAGAGAGAGGGAAAGATCAAAGGGAAAATAAAATATGAAGATTCTTGTCCGACATATAAAGGTAAATTTTGTGCATTGAGAGCATCGTCCTCAAAAGTTGCCACTTCTTCACCTTCTGAGCTCTGGTTATAAAATGACTCTCGCGTATGCTACACTACTGTCTTCAAATAATAATAATCTCGGTACGCTTCGTGCACCAGGAGCTTATGTAAAACACATGCACTATGAGCGGTGAATGAACTAAAGAAAAAAGGTGTTCGCGACTCGTAACAATGAAAGCTGAAACGGAACGCAAGAGTAAAAATCTTCCGTGTCTTCTGCGGCGTTGCATGCCAACAAACCCTACAGGTAAAGAAATGAAAAAAAAACATCAGAACAATTTACGCTTGTAGCATGACAATTAGAATAATTGCACTGCCGCTCTTACAGGTTGGAGTCTAGCAGAACATTATTATTGTTATCTGATGCCTCGGCAGGGAAGCTGCTGGTGAAGGAGAAGAGACAGATCTAATCTCAATGCGAGACTAATTCGGTCCTGTTGTTAGAAAAGAGGTCATCCGATGCTAAATGATATCCGGAACTCTTCGTAATCTGTCCATTCAAACGGTGCGTTTATCCATTCACACGATATACTACTACTTCTCTCGTTCATCACTCGAGACTTTACGGAACGATTGTCGCAGAAATCTGCCTCTGTAGCAGAGTGGTTAGCGTACAGTGCCACGACGCCAGGCGGCTGGGTTCGAATCCTACGTAAGTTATGATTGTGTCGTCATCATCTATTTCATGGTCACCCGCTGAAAATTTCCCGACGGGGTAGGATTGGAAATTTTTATCCGCAAGTGTATTGACGTAACTTATGCGTGTTATTTGAACAAAGAAAAGTAGCGGTTGAATTGTTGTTAATGATGATGTAGTGCACTTTACGTCGTTTTTTCACAACTTTTGGTAAATCGCGACAATTGGATGCAACTGATGAAGAGACACTAACAAAGAAAGCCCATGCCCACTGAGCAGAGAAGTTTAAAGTAAGATTCGAATTAAATTAAAAACCACAAGATTAAAGTATGTTGTATTTTGTATCGCACCTATCTACGCCAGGGAGATTATATTCTTTGAATAGTTTATTTGGCACGAGGATTAGACGAAATGTTTTGGAAACATTTGAAAATTTTAAGGAATATCAACCATTAAGCAACAAATAAATATTTACAATAATCGCATAAGATCCAGAAAAGAGTCTCTACCGAGGGATGGAAAGCATTGATTGACACACACAAATCTCTTTGTAGCTGGGAACTTCAGAGTAAAGCATCTCTCATAATCAACATTACTTGTTTTTCAATGGCTATGGAAACCGATTTTTGTCATTCAGACACAATACAAATTTTCAGATCAAATCTTCACTGTACTCCCAGGGTCGAGTCAGCTACTACCTCACATTCCAGTAGCTAGCTTCACAACTGTTTTGATTCTGTCAACACAGAAAATATGGTAATTTTCTTCAATTATCAAAACTCAAGGCGTGCATTGGAAGGTTTCATCAACTGTCTTTTGTAAGGGCGGTTTAAATGGTCCCTCCTGCACAACTGTGTAAGTTGGAAGGTCGGTGAGCACTCTGCCCTCGTCCAAGATAAAACGACTTTCACTACACAGCCATTTAGACACGACAACAAGTGGGATTGCGGTTAAGCGACTAGATGAGTAATCGATTCATGCTCCGATGGGTTTCAGTCAGCTGACTACATCGCACAAACAGACAGACTTATCAATATGTGAATCATTATGCTAATTTCAGCGTTTTCCAGTTATTTTCCGAGGTCACTGTATTTGAGTGCATGGATAACGTGCTTAGCTAAGAAGCAATATGCCATTAAATACTATAGGCCTTGAGCCAGGCAAGTTGTCGGTACCACTTTGGGGGGACGGGTTCTAATATGATTTTTTGGTAAGGTTGGGATGCCTAGAGATGAAAAATATGTGGTAGCATGTCATAACTCTTTGCCTTCTGTGTGTTATCACTCCATTCCCCAGATACCTTCATGTAAATGGAAAGTTTTGATTTTTTTTTTTACTTTTACTATTAGAAATGACAATTATAGTCATTCTGATCTAAATTATTCATAATCATGATAATAATTAAGATTATAATAATTACACTAATTAAACTGTGAATATTTTAATAATTCATTTGACAAGTTGGATGGGATATAACACCATTACTGAATTCAATTACTGCCGATATATCTGAATTAACAACTGAAGTGCGCAGCTGTGTGTATGACAGTAGCAGTCCAAAGACAGTGTAAGAGTTCATTGAGGAACGTGGCAAGTAGTACAATGCCTGTAAAGTGCGATTCACCTGAATCAATGGCGTGGAGAGCCATAGGAAGGATGGAAGCTGGACAGACAGCGAGAGGTGTCTCAAAGTGCATTTCTCGATTGTATATTCGGTTCCAAACAACGGGAAATGTGCGACGAAGGCAAGGTCAGCAAGCAACGACAGCAAGAGACAATGGGTACCTCTTGTGAACAACAGATTGGAACAGACGACAGAATGCAACGAAACTACAACATGCCATTCTCACAGCAATAGGGCGCAGGTGTCATCTCAAACTGTCTGCAATCGCCTTCTTAAAGGTGGCCTCTAAGCATATAGACCCATGGCGTGTGTTCCATCACCGCACAGCATTCAGTCCGTAGAAACTTGGCTGAGGAACATCACAATTGAGGCCACAACGAATAGGGTTGAGAGGTGTTCTCCGATAAGTTGCGGTTCATCCTCCAGCCTTATAATAGACGTGCCTAATCTGGAGGATATGTAGAACACGCTATAAAACTGCTTTTGTGCAAGGAACATTCTAAAATGGAGGTGGTGGACTGTTGGTGTGCATTGGAATCAAAATTGTGGCACGTACGAACCTCCACGTGATCCAAAATGCCAGTTTGATGGCCCTTAGATATGGGAACCAGAACCTCAGACCTCTTGCCGTGCGCAGATGCAATAGGTGATCGTTTCCTTTTCATCGGCGATAATGCTCGTCCTCACAGAGTTCTGTTAGTGCACAACGTGCCAGAGGACGAGGGAATAGAGAGTATGGAGTGGCAAGCGTGATTACTGGACTTAAATCCCATAGAGAATGTCTGGGATGAGCTTTGCAGACGCATTGTAGGTAGGATGGCACCTCCCTCAACTCTTCCAGAGCTGTAATTGCCCAAAGTGAAGTGTCGAGGAATCCCCCCGAGCTCTCTTCGATCACCTCATCGAGTCCATGCCACACAGATGTGCAGTGGTGTTGGCCATTCGTGATCACTCACCATACTAGGGGTGAGTTACTGATGTCACCATGTCCGTTTGAGCTGTTCTATTGATACACACATTACCCTACAATGACGCACATCATGTGAACATTGGATCAAGCGACTGTAGGGTCCTTCTGTTACCGGTACTAATCCATACTCTACTATATCCGTTCTCTGAATGTTCCTTCAGTTGCATAAACATCGACTCTACATGGTTTTCGTCTTTCTGTTTCTCTCTTGATCCAAGAAGAAGGCAGTTGATAGTAATGGCAGGTCAATTATCAGACAATGCACTATTTGGTCGAATTATTGTGACAGCACAGAATCGGAATCTTCAAATGGGCTTTCTCTTAGAACCATTATCATGGGCATTAGAGACATACTTGCAGAAAAATGTTTCCCTTCCCCCCCCCCCTGAGGAAATATCTAGAAATTCAGCCACGGAGATTGATGGTATGACCCTTATTCAGAGAATAAAATAAGAGGAGTCAAACTTTGGTGAGTTCAATCTGCCTTGACCATTGATTTCCAGAAGGAAATTCTAGTCCAAGAATCGATGTCTGTTTGATGCGTACAATGAGACGTCTATAAAGAACACCGAAAGGACAATCATGTGGGAAAAACTCGGGCATCAGTCACAGAGCATCTCATCTTCCCAGATTGTCAGAAAGTGAAGGAAATTCCTAAGTCACGTAATGAATAAAACAATTCTAATTGCATTTCTTGTTAACGTATGTAGGAAACCAGAGCATTTTGTAAATCTTTTGAATAAAACACTTCGCGAACTATGGAGATAAATGATGGAACATCACATCTGAAGGGAGCGCCAAAGTACTCAATCTCAACAGTAAACATGAAGAAGATATTGTAATTTGTTGGTGAATACTGCGCGCTGCTAATGAGGGTTATAAAGCGGTAATGAGAGGTTCAGGTGACACAGATGTATGTATTGTGTGTGTGAGATTCCATGAAAGAATCATGGTTAATCCTTTTTTAAATATAGTACTAAAATACCCATGTGGGTTCTTGAAATTAAGAAAATATCTTCAATTCTTATTAAAAATGTTTGTCGAGATATAAGTCTCAATGTGCAATTGCAGGAAAAGGAAAAGTAAGTGCATCCTTCCTGCCAACAGACAAACACAGGAAATACTTTCGCAACCTCGGAGATGAATGGGATCTCAATGAATTAGTAATGGGCAAACTGTAGTTTGCGTGCTTAGTGTATGCTCCAAAATCTTCCGTACATTGTGTGAATGACATTACATGTCGTCTAGTCTGTGCAAAGGAGGGTGAAATAGACATTTATAAACTTGCAAGAAACATGCATAACGTGCGATTGTCAATCCACTATAAGCAAGAGATGTCTTCTGAATGATTCACGTACACCTAGACCAAGTGGGAGAAGGTGGACATGGAATAAAACACGATGGAGCAGAGGAGCTGGTAATGGATTGGATGGAATGGCAGCCACTTTCTTAAACTCTGTTAGATCTACTAGCTTGCAACTCCATTAGAAACTGCCTCCTCGATGGTGCAGTGGTAGCGTCACCGCCTTGTAATCAAGAGGTCGCAGGTTCGATACCCGGTGAAGGTAAATAGTGGTTCGGATCCCACTTTAAACTGTAGGTCCAGTCCTAATTAGTCTTACTGTGCATAAATTGGACTTGAAACACCAAATCAATCAACCAACCAATTCATTAGAAACTACAAGCTGCGTCTTCTGTCTAAATAACATCAGGTGCACTGACAACTGCAGACTACCCACATGTGAAAATCAATGAACGATGGCAGCTGCTCAGGAGATGATGATGATGAATGTAAATAATAAAATGTTGTTATGTTAAATTATAACATACATGCGTATTTAAGATTTAGCCACTATTATTACTGAAAATTGTAAGTAAATTTTATGCATTTAATCTGTCAGTATATAAGCAATATAATAAAGTTTTATTATTATTATAAGGATTATATTAATATTATTACACTTAATAATTATGATCATTATAAAATAATATTAAATTTAATAAGTCTGTTGAAATTTAATTTATTTATTCAAATATTTTGATGAATTTTTATACTATTTATAAGAAAATATGAAAAACCATTATTTGTCGGCTATGGTTACTAATTCAATAATATTATATAAAAAGCAAAGAGTTATGAGATGCAATCACACATTTTCCAGTTCCAGGTATACACAGCTTACAAAAAAAATCATATGAGAACCCATCCCCCCCCGAGTGGTACCGATCACCTAAATTTGAGGTCCTGGCTCATGGACTACTAGTTATTTTCGTTCAATTATGGACAATACGGTCCATTCATACACATGGTACCAAGCAGGAGAGGCGATTGGGTGCCAAAACTGGGGGGCAAGGGCAATTTACTTTTATTCGTAGAGAAGGCTTAGCACTGAGAGGCCATAGGGCGGGGGCAAAAAGTGGGTGGTGCGGGGGAAATACCCCACGTTCCCCTAATCAACGTCACTGGTACCAACACCGAAATTTTATATGCATGAGGACTGTAATAAATTATATAAATAACATTATGCATCCCTCAACCAAAATTAATTTGGATTCTGCATTATTTAAAGTTCTATAAAAGTGGCGCAACAGTTATTTCAGGGTCAAGGCCTATCCAGAAAGTTTATCACTACGTGTCAAGCGAACAGCACGTCGACTCCCACTGTCGCTTATATCTGTCTTCCCAGGGTAAAGTCCCATCTGTCTGTAGATACGTGGTAATCGATGCAGTCTGAAATCGATTTCTCACGAATATTACGCTTCTTTCACACTGGACGCGACTACCTCGCGACACTGCTTACCACATCATGTAGCTCCGTCCAATCCACACGGACGCACGCACACACACACACACCCAAAAAAGAAACTTTGCCAGCACCAGTAATCATTGTTATGCAATCATAAGAATACATAACAAGTTTGTTGTATTTTTTAATCAAGTGATTCATTTTTATATACATTCTTCCCGCACTCGAGAAGAAACATCTACAAAAAAACAAGATCGGAGGATTACTAGGTAAACAGTCTTTGGTGCAACATTAGGATGCACAGAATATTTGTGAATACGTTAAAATTGAATAGTTCCAAACGATGCGCATCATATCTTCGTGACAGTTTAGCGAAGATTTTTCTGGTCTAAAAAAGTAAAAGTTAATGTTATGTTCTTATTGATTTGTCCATTATAGTCGAAATATTACGCTTAACTACAGTGTTGCGAAGTACGGACTTACAAAATTTAACCTCCTGTATCCGAAAATTCTGCGCCGCTATCACTGGTTTCGTTATCTGACGCACCGATGCGACAATTATGCGATGAAATACAGTAGGTTCATCAGATACTTGCTTTCTCTTGTTCTCTTTCTCCCCCCTCCTTCTACATTTTCGCTACGATTCAAGTGGATGGAAATTTCCGAGCTATCTACGTCTTATGTTTATTAATCTGGCTGTCAGACAAATCCATACCAAGTTATCTTTTACAATATATTGGAATTTACATTTCGAACTTCAAACTCAATCTACTGTTTATGGATATTTTATGTAATTGAAGGGCTCGGGGGTAAAACAGGGTGACATTTTGATCATTAATGAGTTTATTAAGATAGGTTATTCGAAGCTATACTGTAGATAGATTGCTTTCTTGTTGTGTTTACCATATTCAGAAGTGTTCAATGAGTCCAATGCAAATTGCATGGCATTGCAATTACACGCGATAATTGAAGATTGGCTATTTTTAATTGTAATTCAATAATGACCAAAATTACGCCATCACGCTAAGAAATATGCTTCTGGTGTCCTGTTACACCACTTTTGGTGGCAACTCAGTTGTATATTTTTTATCCGCGAGCCCTTCAATTATGAATGCTGTCAGCACCACACGATCTTCTTAAGCGCCCTTGTAAGAAACGCGAACATTGAAGCAAACTACCTACTCACAAAAAAGACAATAGTTCTGAAATCCTGGCTCACGAGTTGAAAGAAGCGAGACAGCACGTGACAACTCTCTATTACGCACTGTTTTATCATCTTCGGAACATCGCATCGGTCATGAGCGATTGCGTGAGGGATACGCATTTCCAAGCGCTTATGTGGAAAGCTCAACATTTATCTTATCACGCCTTCAGACTATCTTTATCACTCGTAACAGGACTTCTCGGAACGATTCAAGAAAATGCATTTCTGAGGACACTAGCCTCCAGTCTATCTATGAAATCCCAACATAAATTTCATGCATTTATATTTCATGTAATACGTCACGCTTTGATTATGATACCTCCATGTCGAGGTACATAAATCACATTAGCATTTTCAGTACTGGCTTCACTGTTTCCTCATCACAAATATAATGCGTACAGCCAGTGAGTTGTCTGTGATCATGGCGTTAACTATGGACGTAAACACACTTCTCACGGATTTGTTTCCGCAACAAGAGGCGTTTGGGGCAAAGCATGTTCATGTGCATTTTCATGTACGTATAAAATACGGATTATGCCAATCTTGACCCATTTTTTTAAAAAGTCGAACACTTTGGCATCAAATGAAATATTTAAATTAAGAGCACAAATATTAATAATAAATATAATTCCGGGTTTAGATCTCCACTAAACAGGTTTGGCAGCCCCGATGGCGTTGTGGAAACGAATTCCGAGTTCGATACCCGGTGGAGGCGCATAGTAGTTCGGATCCCACTTTATTTAAACTGTAGGTGCAGTGCACATTAACCTTTCTGTGCATAAAGTGGACTTAGAAACAAACTCAGCCAAATCAAACAAACAACATTGTGTTGAACTTCGTGTTTTGCCACGGTATGATATTGAAAGGTTTCGGATACATGTCCTTGCAGCACAGGACATTCCTATTGCACTGCGCATGAGGAAAAGGATCATATGCCCTACAATAGGAACAACTGAGTATTTATACGTGTTTATTGAAAGTTGTACACGTGGAGAAAGGAAAGATTGTGCAGTCATCCGGTGCGGTCGCACGGGCCAAGCAACATCGTTCCGACTCATTGCTACTTCCTGCAATGCCTCTAACGCCAACAGCACAGAGCCCGGGAGAGCGAAATGAATTGTTAATTTTGCATTCCTGCGCTCTGAATCAAGCAGTTCCAAAGGAATCCCTCTTGGAAGAGGCGAGGCGCCCTCATCAGCATGATACTTTTTTCACGAATTTTGCTTATGTAGGACTGCGACGTTCATGCATAACAGGTTCCAGGAATGCACTTGTATTTTTCTTACTTTATATCGCTTTTCTGCCTCTTTAAAAAGGGACAGGCAGGCATACAAAGGAACTACGACACCGGAATTCAAATCTTCGGTGACGAGTTCGTGAGTCGACCACTCAACACCCTTTTTCAACAAAGTGGCAAATTCTCCCCCACCGACATTTCCAAGAGGGCATTCATGGTACTTAAAACTTCTGAAATTCCAGGTTTTCTATCAAATGAAATACCAAACACATACAAGGACAGCAACAAACAGCACAGACTCTACTAAGAAAATAATCGCTTTTTTTGTCTCTTCGGTTAATTGCAATCCCACGTATACTAAAATTCATACTTCCATCCTTTTTTTGACAACAGGGACGCTGACAATGTTGATTTCATTATACGTCGCCTTTCTTCTACTTTTGGCTAATCGCGACGACGGCATGAAGAGGTGCAAAGATGATATGAATCATGATATCAACACATTATTGACGACACAACACGAGCCCCCACAGAGTATTATACTGACTGTGCATGTAGACACCAGAGGCAAAAGTGCAGGCCAAGGTGTACCACGTGAAAAAGAGCTTGCCATTCGGGTGCATTCAGCGAAGGACGCCCCAACAGAGATGATGACACATGGCAATAAATTTCTTAAAATCATATGATGAAATTGATGAAGGGACACTCACAATGAACACCCTTGCCGTGACCCCTGGCGTCGTAGAGCGTTCTAACCATTCCGCCACGGAGGTCTGCTGGGATTGGTATACGAAACTACTTTAATACGTTGCAACGACATGAAATTATCGCCAAAAAAATCAAAAACCTCACAAGTAATTTCCTGCTCGACTTACCACAGATGAAGAAAAAAATACTTTCACTCATTACCTGGTCACGGTATGTGCTATGTCGTGTTGCAAGAAAGTCGCCCAAGATTTCTGGAAGCTCTGCGACTGCCAGCACGCAACTCAAGATAACGGAAGAGGTTATTCCACTCATTTGGCACTTATCCCCAGGGTGTAAATGCCAATTTCCCACCGTCCTGTTTCTCTCCCAGTGTATCCCTCCCTATCTCCTTAATAACGTCCTTCCCTTTTCCATATATGTACTCGGCTTTTGTTGTTCGAGCTATACGCAACGGTACAAATGCGTGTAACAGTAAAGGCCCGATAGCCGAAAGTGACTGCGAGGTAGGCGAACCGGTATGCCCGTCGCCGACGTATATGCAAAAACCAGTGTTCGCAGCAGTCCATATCTTCTACTGGTGCCTGAACTGACCACCAGCAAAAAAGCTAAAGGATGCTACAGTCCACACATACCTCTACGCGTAACTTGGGGCATCTCAACACCTTTTTGAAAAAAGACAAGCGAACTACTGAACTAGAGTAAAACATAAAAAAATGCAAGTACTTCAAATTCTTCAATGTGCGAATTTAGGATTACTGCTGGATGGCATAATAAACCTCATTCTCATTTCATGAAAAAAATCTGGAAAATCAACATACATCATAATCTTTCAATTGGCAGACATCGACCAGATTAGGTGAGGAAAACGTAATGAATTTTAAGAATACAACAATTTCAACAACAGTATTATGACAACTCTTTACACATTGGAAGCATGATCATTGTTTTCGTAACCTAATTTAAATTACATAAGAGAGTTACGCTCTTCAAGTCCAAAGGTTTCCCGACAAATATTGTGGAAAAGGCAAAGTTTGCTTTAAGTTCACTTGAATGAGGCTGATCGAACCTGGATCTAGTTTGAAGTAGGGCCCACTGTGCAATGTTCCTCAATCGGGAATCGAACCCGGGGTCATAGATTACACGGCGACAGATTTACTACTTCTCCACTGAGGAGGAACCGCGCGTTAAAAGCAGACAATGAATGAAGGAAAATAAGCGTCTTCGGTCTTCGCGAAAGCACTACCACAGTATTCACCTAAAAAAAAAAAGCTAATTTGTCACTAACAACGTGCCTAACACAACAGAAAAACAGCGAACACCGAAATTGACAAAATCAAAGTTCGCCGAAATTTGCATCAGAACCGCGCACTTCCAAGATTGCAAGCCGAATTGCCTATGTCATTCACATAAAAGTAATTAACTTCGCGAGAAACAGGTGCACTCATTCATACCAAAATTCTATTGTATTTCCAAGTTCCATCTGGAAATCTCAAGCATTCGAACTATCTCAACACATCAATCGTGAACAATCAGGAACCAAGGTCGGAGACGGTTTCTCCTGTGACCTTCCGCGGTCAGGGAGTCAGTCCAATTTTAGCAAGAACGTTGCGAGACAGCGCCTCATTTCGTTCCACGTCTACTTTTAGCCGTTCCTCAACAGTCGGTGGCATTTCTCCAAGCACTTTCTTCACCTCCTCCGCCTCCCATAATCTCAATTCTTACCTGAAGCTCCTTTTGGAAGGCTTGTTCACCGTGTACGACTGGTTTTTGCTCCACGCGGATCCCATCAACATCACTCTGGACTCTTATTTGAGGCTCAACACCTGCCGACCCGCGAAGGACTGGCATGAGCTGCTCCAAGGAGGGACTTTCACTTTTCGGAACAAGTCAATTAAATCTTGAGTGGTGGACTAACGATCACGACAATTTATTGCCCACTTTATGGATTCCATCTCCTCCGAACCGTGCCAAGTGTCTTCCCCGCCTTGTATGCACAAAATTGAAACACCACTTTCCACTTGGTACTCTGTGTCCATGTAGCAATAAATCAACCGATAAAGAAATAGAAATGCAGGAAATAACGCCGTGCCCTCATAACACCTTCAATACTGCATAAGTCGATGTACACGGTACATATTACAAGCACACTAAAGAAAAAGGTAGGTCTCTCAGGAATGATCATGGTTGCCACAATGACGTGATCTGTAGACATTTAAACCAATCGAAAGACAAACTGGATCACAAATTTGCATTTATGCCTCATGAAAATGCAATTACTGCGCTAACAATAGTGACTGACTGCATGAGCACGTCACGGACACGGATACTTCTGCGAACAGAAGACACGAGCTTGATAAGTCTAGCAACGGTAACACATTTATGCTGGAACTACCGATTCCCCAAACTAACACATGTTCTGGACATTTGCTTTTCTATCCCAATCTAGTTTTGATCTAGCCACGAGATGAAATAGAGAATAATGACCAAGTTAAACTGATTTGACAGCACAATTACATGTTTGTATTATTATGGGGTTAAAATTCTCCCAATATATTATTTCGTATAGAGAAAGGGAATATTTACATACAGTTTTGAGTATTATTGCACGATGTGCCATATTTGATTTTTGTAATAAAGATACATAATTAAACCAAAATCAATTAAGGCATCAAAAATTTAAATAGTTTGTGCTTTAGATTTTACAAATAACTGATGGCGGATATGTGTGGATAGTTGTTATTTTGACGTTTTTATCTTCAGGAATCTCAAATGTTTGGCTGGCGATGTTTCCAAACAACGTGATGGAACAACCATCATTGGGGTATTGGGGGGTTAAATAACTTGGGACCACCAGCAAAATGTATCCCTTAAGAAAATATAGTCATGATTTGTTATTTCGAGTTTCAAGTCCCCTTTATGCACATACAGGCTAATCGGGACTGGGCCTACAATTTAAAGTGGGGCCTGAACCACTATGGGCCTACAATTTAAAGTGGGGCCTGAACCACTATGTGGCTCCACCGGTTATCGAACTTGGGCCTCCTTCGTTACAAGGCGATGACGTTACCACTATCCAGTCAGGGAAATCCTGGTTATCGTTTATTGCTTGTAATGAAGACACCTTCCTACAAATTGCAAATTTTCATTCCTAATTCACTGTACTTATATTTTGTAGGTGGTATTCCCAAGTAAATAATTGCGACGGCGCGGGGCTGCATACGCACTAGGCAACCATAATCGGCCTCCAAATAAAAGTAACGAATACGCCACTGACGACGTACGATGAAGTCCTGCTCAGAACCTATTCTTAGCAGAAGAGTGTGAACAATAAAAATACAATAATGATCTTTATAGCTTGTTCACGTCCATATTTTAAAGCAGTGTGCGGTGACCAGTCCAACCATGAAAGCATAATTCTCATCAACGTTTTTTTTTCTGTTACTTCTAAACGTGGCACCAAGCTTCCAACTTCATAAAACGAAAAAGATAAATTAAAAAAAAGAGGACGTATGTGGCATTCCATGCGGATGGAAACGTCGGTAAAAGTTTCCCAGCTGGATGGATAGAAATCGCGCAACTGACAATTCCCCTGCACTGTCCTGTTACGTAAATGGCTGTCACTATCATTCACTGTCATGTGGATGACCGCAATCGAAAACTTATGACAGGCAACCTATTGTCAAACATGCGTTTCGAGACCCGATAAGAAAACACTGGTACATACCCGTTAACACTGACAGGAGGTTCCTTCATAGTTTCCCGTCGCACTGCACTGGCTGCTCGCCTGCCAGCAGCCGAACGACCATTCTCCATTCACTTCACAAAGTATACTGACGGTGATACCAGTCCATGAACGCAGCGACCTTCTTTCCGACTCACGTATTATCTGGCAACGTTGCGCTGGCAGTTCTTCCGCAAACCTTTTTAGCAGCAGTTATCCACAGCTGAGCTAACTTTTATTCCATCCCCCTCTCTCTCGTTCACACGACTGATAGCAAAAATGTGTGGGAATCTCTTTCGCGTAAACAACTACACGTAATGTGGATGACTAATTGTTCTTGTCATTTGGCTGACTTGTTTTACGGGCACAGCCTGCAATGACGAGATCCCAAACGTTATCTCGCTACCGCCCACTTAGATAGGGCTACTGCACTTTGCGATAGGTAACCTTCATTACATATTGCTTCACCTTAACACGGCGATGTCAGCAAGCAATTAATACAGAACGAGCCATTCAAAAACGATTTTGTCCTTTAAGAAGCGTTGCAACTGGAGGAAGCAAGTTTAAGCACAAGTTTATCCACAATTGTCAACCTAGACAGGAGAGGCGGTAAAGTCATTTTTCGCTGGTTCATTTATTTAAGATAAACGAAATGGGTCAATAGAGTGTGAAATGAAAATGTTTTCAAGGAATTAATGAAAATAGATTTTAAACTTCATAAGTACGAGCAAAATATTCTGGCAAGTTTCGACAGATTATTTTACTTCGCTTTTCTGCCACTTTTGGCAGTTCGTAAAGATGACGATGAAATTAGTGAGATGCATGGACACAACACAAAACCAACAGAGCATTATACTGGCACCATAGCCTCATTAGTCTGGAACAATGCAGTCCAGAGTGTATTATACTACGTGGAAGGGAGGTTGACGAGATTGACTGATTGATTTTGTTTATATTACTTCATATTTCTTCCAATTTGGCTAATCGCGAAGATGAGAATGAGTGATGATATGATGAAATAGATGAAGGGAAATACAAGGAACACTCATTCCCAGGCCGGGACTCGAACCCGGGACCCCTGGCGTCGTAGCGCGGTGTGCTAACCACTCCGCCACGGAGGCAGGCAGAAGGCTGGCTATACGTGAAGGTTGACTTTTGGTTACCTTCTCAGAAGATCACCGCTTACACTCCGGCAAGCTTCGAGAGAAAGAAGAAATACCGACAAGTTGATGAGAAAAAAAACGGATATAAAGTGCTGAAGACGCAAGGTACAGAAGAGGTTTAGTTTAAGGCACCAAAATGAAAATCACCATACATCTTAGTACACAATTCTCGGGAGATGTCAAGAACAAATTTGCGAGAGGGATACGGTGATTTTGTGAATAAATCTCAGATCTGCACTAATTGCAAAACAGAAACCTTTAAATAACATCTCGCCAATCAACTGCCTACACATCCAACTCGTTAGGCCACCGTTAGGGAGATTTCAGACCGAGGCACATGCAACTTGAGAACGAGATAATCAACAGCAACGTTTCACACCGTAGCGGCATGGCAGGTCGCACAAGCCTGCGTTCGACTGTTACAATCCTTGCTTGTCGCTTCGGTATGAAATCTTCCTAAACAAAGAAATGGACGTAAACTGTGGTGCCGCTCAGTTTGCAGCTTTTAGGCACAAAACATATCTACAACTGCCAATTGAGCTAAGCAAATGAACACAGCTTATATCTTGTCGGTGTCCCGACAGAACGTACCAGCTACAAAATGTACCACCAGGGTTTCCGCGACGAAACGTACCACTCAGATACACACCTCCCTTCAAAATATTTACTCCGCGACAAAACGTACCACGGAAAACGCTTGAACATGTTAGGTTAGGTTAGGCTAGGTTAGAACTGACATAACTAAAATAAAGATCGAAAAAAGACGAAAAGATAAAAGAATAGAAAAAATGTGGACGACAGCTTAACCACAGCTCATTTTAAACACGCCAAAATAGCTATATATACGTACATTATATACTAATTTTGCCACTCCAAAGCCTGGATAAAGTGTGATCGAAATCAGCAAAACTAGAGAAAATCGTAATTTCGCTAAATTATTTTTGTTGCCGTCCCATCAAGTGGTACGTTTTGTCGCATCGCAAATATTTTAAGACTCATTAGAGGACCCTTCGCAGGTAGCCGGTCAGGTGGTAGGTACGTTTTGTCGGTGGTACGTTCGGTCGCTCTATCATCTTGCCGACCTACTTGGCGGAGTAGTTAGCACAGCGTGCTACGAATCCAGGGATCTCGGATGACAATTCCTGCCTGGGCAAGGGTGTTCCTTGTGAGTTCATTAATCAATTTCATCATATGGTCACTCATCCTCATCTTCACGATTAGCCAAAAGGGTCAGAAAAGCGAAGTAAAAGAAACCAAATTAGTAAAGCAACAGTTTAGATCTCCCTGCATACATAAATCAAGGGTACTAAAAGTTAAGCAGACCAAGAATCAGAGTGTACCGTTATATTTCTTTACATTGCACTTTGACCACAAGAAAGCTCAAATGTGACTTTCTGAATTTCGTTACCATGAGAAAAGTAAACGATGGATGTTTTGGAGCACTGCGAGAGGCACGACCCATCGCGACTGAAAAAATTCTGCTCCTCCTTTCTAGGCGGGGAAGGCTATACTCACTGCAGTCAGACTTTGCGTGCCAGTGCGATAAACGACATAACAAGAGCGTGCGTTTCATTCCACCCCCAAGAATATACCGGTGACTCATAAACCACGGCGGTGAAAGTAAATTTATCCTCCTACGCTGTTTCAGTTAAAAGGCTCTTGAGGCCATGAGTAAAAAAAACGACGACCACACACACACACTCAAACAACACGCTCAAGATTAACCAATTGACAAGATAAATTGTGTACCACCTTAAAAAATACAGTGTGCCCATTGAGTCTACTTATTTTGATAATCACTTACTTGATTGCTGAGACCATTACAGAAGGAATATATCTTGAGATGTTACAACAATACTTTAAATACACAACATAAGTGACAGCCATCAGATGTCTTTCGACGATAATAGTCATAAACCATGTCCTGGCCGATTTTCGACCCGTGCTACACCAATCACCTGCCTCCCCATGATCACCACACATATAATTCCATATCTTTCTCTTGACGAAGTTAAAAAAATATTTTATGTATGGGGTGCTAATGTTGATGTTCGTTTGTTTATTTTGCTTCGCTTTTCTGCGTTTTGGCTAATCGCAAAGATCAAGTTGAATGGCGACACGATGAAACGGAAGGTCAATCACAAACACATGGACAAAATACATGCAAGCCCCACCGAGGATTCCACTGGCTGAGAGTCCAGAAGCCAAAGTCTCGTTACTCTGCAAGAATGCAGACCAGGGTGAACGACGTGAAAAACAAGTTGACATTTGATATCCTAATGGTTACAATATTTTTTAAAAAATCTTTGACATCTATTAACTTGTAACAAAGAAAAAATAATTAGTCAAATTCGCGAGTAAGTCCATTCAAATCATTGTAGAAATCAATACGTCAGCAAAAGTCTCAAATATTTTTTGACCTTCCATCAAAATGTGTTTTCCTTGCTATACCTCAAAGTTCCGGTTCTTTAGGTTAGTAGCCAATACAAAATTGAGTGATTGGTTGAATTTCTGTTTTAAGTGCACTTTATGCACAGTAAGACTAATCGGGACTGGACCTACAGTTTAAAGTGGGGTCCGAACCACTATGTTCAACCCGGAACCCTTGATTACAAGGCGACGATGATATCACTGCGCCATCAGGGAGGGCGCCAATAAAAAAATAAATGACACTCAAAATCAGATATCGATATGAAATAAACGAGGAGGTTGTCTTCGGTGAGTTACAATGCTCATAATTTCAGAGTACCTTCGAGAAATTCAGTTTCCTTACGTGCAACAAAAATCACTTCCTTTTGTGTCAGAGAAGTCCCTTTACTTGGTTAATTAACACTTTTTTCTTTTACGATGAGAATGAATGACAAAAGTAAGTGTTTTCGCCGTATGATTGGTCAATATGTCATTTATTTATACAATTAGGTGAACCGCAACGCAAGGTAAGCCAATGAACAGAAAAGAGACAAGGAAGTTGAAGCAATATATGTTAGAGTCTTTCATTTTCGTCGCTTTTCTGCTCCGTTAAGTTAATCACACCTAGAAGATGAATGATTACATTAAATTCATGAATTGACACACAAAGAACAGCTATGCCCAAGTCAGGACTCGATCCAGTTCGGCACCGAGATGGCGAGTCGAACACTCACGGCCACCGAAGCGCTGAAGTTGAGGCATCCATAATCTTCGCTGAAGGTATCATCCCAGCAATACTTTCTAATGGCTGAAGAAAGACTACGGATAACACTTCAATCACGATTACTAAATTGCAAGGGCATTCAACAGCTACGTGCTTCTTGGGCGAATACGAAAGGATGTTTTGTTGAATACGTAGACACATGGCGATGTTTAGGGGGCGAGGGGTAATTCCCCCATCAATCCTTGCATATCTCCGCTCTGGTTGCAATTTTTTGCTTTTGCCTGGAGGGTTGCTACATATCTGTACATACAATATCCCAGTGCTTCGAAAGAAGTTACTGGATCTCCCCGTCCCCCTGCTATCTTCTATTTCGGATCTTTAAGTCACTTTTACAACCAGTAATCAAATGGTTCCAAATTCGATATCCAATGGAGACATAGTGGGTGGGATGCCACATTAAACTGTAGGTCCAGTCCCGTTTAGCCTATCTGAGCATAGAGTAGACTTTTAATAAAGCTTGGCGGTAATCGTGACAATGAAAACGAATGATGAACTGGTGAAATGGATGAGAGGACAGAAACAGATAATTTTTTTTTTTTTGGAATAGCTACAAAAATATGTCTCAATCAAATAGCTAACCTCCGTGGCGGAGTGGTTAGAATAGCTCGCTACGACGGCAGGAGCCCCGTGTTCGAATTCCCGCCCGGGCATCTGTGTTCTTTGTGAGTGCCACTTCATCAATTCCATTCTCATCCCGCGATTACCCAAAAGTGTCGGGAAAAAAAAAAAAAGAAAAAAAAAGAAAACCAAATCATTCAATCAATCGCTATCAAATATTGTTTAAATAGTCGACACACAAATAATTGTTCACCAGAGCAAAATTATTTTAATAATCGTGAACATTAGGTTAGTGTTACCCCCCCAAAAAAATGAAAAATTTAGTAAAGATTACCAAATTTTTTGTTCACAAGTACCAGAAAACCTTAACCAAACATGCTTTGTTCATTCGAAGAAATCGGTTTTATTTTTGCTGTGCATCCATGGTGCACCTACGGATCGAACCTGAGACATCGGGTTTCTAAGCGCGATACGCTTCTGACTCCGCCGCTTAGACCGGCCATCTCCCCCTCTTTCTCTAATACAATATACCAGAAAGAAGCAAAAAGTCATGTGATTATTAATTTCTCGAATATAATCATCATAACTAACACCTAACCCTATTTACATAAAATCGGTACATTGTGCTGATACTGAAGATTTATTTCATGAATACAAGTCATTTCCGGTATTCGCATTTGCATGCATCTTCACGGTAACCTAACGGTAACAAACAAGTACGCAAGGAGCTCATCATAAAATAAACCGAACATTCTCACACAGAACACACGCCTAGCTGACCCCCCTTGAGAAAATGTGCTTTCAGAAAGTACTGCTATTGAATGTGCTGATCGTATCTGCAACTTTTGTTCCCGCAGTGCTACAATCGTCGGCTGCTTTACACTTCCACATGCCTGCATAAAACAATACCAAGGAGGAAAGGTTCCTAAATATTCCCTCGAATTCCATTCAAGTTAATGAGCGGTTCTGCGAGCCGGTGAAACTGCGGTCCGTCCATCAACACTTTGTTTTCTTCCTTGAGATTGCTTTTCCCTGAAAACAATGCGTGTAAAACTCACAGGGAACGTAACGTGTGTTCGAATGTGGGGCAACGCGATTGTTTCCATTCCTCTCAACCTCTCCCACCCTTTCCTGACAATGTCTCAATCTGAGGTATCTTGCTCGACACGTTCGGTTATTTTCTCGGAAAACACCTACACGTCGTGAGATGTAACTATGCTGGACTCTAGATATACTGGGAGGTAAACTTGAGTTCTACTTCTACCTGCCAATCATCTTCGTGTGTGTGTGCGCAGGGGCTTTGTGAAAGGTTTATTCTCCATCCAACGGAAGAACGAAGTTAATAACGAAGTTAATGTAAACAAAACCGCGTGACTTCTGAAAAAAATGTTCCCTTCTGGTGTTATATTGCCTACAATAATAATGTTCGTAGCTGTGCAGCTCATAATACGAGGGTCACTATTTATATTTTGAGCCTAACAATGAAAAAACAGGAATTTGGCATTAAAAACTGCCTTATTGTTTTTCGAAGTATTCTCCTTTATGGTCAATACACATTTGCATTCGTTCGAACCATTTGTCAAAGCAGTTTTTCCAATCTTCTTGAGACGCCTCCATAATATGGTTTTTGAACGCATCAACGGCGTCTTCCGCCGACGAAAATCGTTGTCCACGCATTCGGGAACAAGAAGAAGTCATTGGGTGCCAAATCAGGACTGTACGACGGATGACCCATCAATTCGATTTTTTGACTGTTCATAAAGTCGGTTGTTAGACGAGATGTGTAACAGCTGGCATTGTCTTGATGAAGAATGATCCGACGGTGTTTGTTTGTTTTCCGTATTTGACCGAAGACCTCTGGCAAACAAATTGTTGTGTACCATTCAGAGTTGACCGTTCTACGTTCCTCTAAAGGCACAGTTGCCACATTACCAGTTTTCCAGAAAAAACAGGCGACCATTTGTTTCGATGTGCTTCGAGCGCGAACAACTTTTGTTGGATTGGGTTCATCTTGAAACACCCATACAGTCGACTGCTGTTTACGTTCCGGCTCATATGCATATATCCATGATTCGTCACCTGTTACAATCTTATATACGTCTTTTGAAGCACCACGATTGTATTTATTGAGCATTTGTTTGCACCAATTAAAGCGAGCGTCTTTTTGAGTTTTTGTCAAATTGTGTGGGATCCAACGAGAACATACCTTTCTCACAGCTAAATGATCATGTAATATTTTATATATGCTGGTGGAACTAATGCCTACGGTTGTCTCAATCTCACAGTATGTCACATGACGATCTTGCAGTATTAGGTTTTGCACAGCATCAATGTTTTCTTGAACAACAACTGATTTTGGACGACCTTTTCGCGAATCCCGTCGGTGAGCGAATGGCGGCCACGATTAAATTCGTTATACCAACGTTTCACAGTGGCAAAGGATGGGGCTTCATCGCCAAATGTGGAAGTAAGTTGATCGATGCACTCTTGTCTTGATAATCCACGTCGAAAATCGTAAAAAAATCATCGCACGAAAATGTTCACGAGTTAATTCCATTTTATTGTTGTCGCGCAATCTCCAAGGCAACATAAACAACACAAATGAAGCTATTGACAAAACATTTGAAGTACGTTATGGTCAATAATGCCAGACGATTCCGTGCAAACGTCAAATCGCGCCTAACTTCAATCAGTGTTGCCAAGGCTCAAAATATAAATAGTGACCCTCGTATAAGGACCAACAAATTCAGTACAGCAGCTACGTTGAGTAGTACGGCTTTAACACATGCACTATATTCTCACGCACCAACTTCCAGCACGGCTGTCATTGAAATATATTGTAATGTGACCAGGCGTCCCGTATTAGCAGGAACAGTTCCTTTTTTTAGTCTGTCCCGAATTTTTGAACGTAAAACGGGACACCAAAATGTCCCTTTTCGTGACAACTACTTATCGGCATAAAATTACTGCAACAATACACTTTCTCTACTATTACTATGAACTATGGCACAGTAACAGTCAGTTATTCATATCTGACTACAGTTCCAGTCATGTCAAAATATCATCGAATGACTTCTAATTCTAAAAGGACTGCTTGGTTGGAGTGCAGTACATATCACCGTATTATGTAAGTTATTTACACAGTAATTCTTTAATTAGCTTTCAAACGTAAGTATTTATGACGAAACAGATCTTGTATTAAAATGCATATATTTTGCCGTCCCGTTTTCACTTTAGGAAAATATGAAAAATGTCCCGTTTTGTTGCTTTAAAAATCTGCCTATCTTATTGAAATAACCAACAGGATTGACGTCGTTCTCACATCGGACAGAGAATAGGAACAATTTAGGCTGTCTTGACACAACGCCATTTCCATCTACCCCTCGCTCATGGGGATTCACTCGTAATCCTTGCGTCTACAATCGTGGAAGGAAGGAACTATGCACTTACAATAGGTTTCCCAACGTGAGTTGCCTACAGTGTTCGAAGGGTGGGAGGAGCGAACGGGGGTGCCATCCCCCAGTTAAGAAAATTTTCATAAAGCATCCCCCAACTAGGATAATTTGCATAGGCATCTCCCAACTACTGTATTGTCTCCATGTTAATCCGCCGAAGTGGTTAGCACAGCGCGCTACGACGCCAGGGGTACGGGTTTCGAATCTCGGCCCGGGCATGGGTTCTCTGCGAGTGTCCCTTCATCAATTTCATCATATCATCAGTCATCCTCATCTTCGCGATTAGCTAAAAGTGGTAGAAAAGTGAAGTAAAATAAACCCCAAACAATCAAACAAAACATGTGGACCCATGCAAGCACCTAATGTCTCCAAACTCTGACCCCCCCCCCCCCCAACTAGGAATTTCCACTTTGAGCACTGGGGTCTCCAATTACAGTTTCTTTTGCAACACGAGTGGCGATTGATACAGCGAGACACGGAAGTAAACGATGACAGCAGAACAAAATTGAACCGATCGCTGTTAAGTACTTCGACCCGCTAGTTCAAAAAGCGGGATTTAAAAAAATAATTAAAAAATATATATTTAATGCCAGCATTATTTCGTCGCGTAACAAATTAAATATACGAATTACACTAATAGGGCATTCATATTAACGTTTTTAATATATTCCAATCCATTCTACACATTTTCAGCGATTTTACATAACAATATCTATTTTAACTTTTTCTAATGAAAGTTTTGTAATTCGGCTGTAACTTGGGTCAGATACATAAGCAAAAAAATATTCTTGCAAGAGCTTGATGTTCACCAGAGGTAGTCTTGTTAATTCCATAGACAGGATATGTGGTGAAGGTCGGTTCTCTGTTGTCGGCGTTCCTAAAAGCACGAAAACTAGGGCGAGGTTTTGGGCAGGCCTGTAACTTTGATTTAACAGCGCACTCACGTCATCTGTAGCGGCTTTCGTTTTCAGCAATCATTACTTACTTATTTTGCAAAAAAAAATTGACGTTCCATTTCAACGTGACTTCCACGCATGCAAATTCGCACTACAATTTCTGACCAAAGGACGTCATTTTGAGGAAGTCGCAAATTTAGCCTTTGCGATTTCCCTTGCAAATGTTGTCAAAGGTATTTGTGACACGAATGTCTGGGGACCGTGCTCTGTTGTTTTTAGAAATAGAAAACAGTTGCATCAGAAAATAGAATACCGAAAGGAAAACTTGAATTTACAGATTAACTTCAAAAGAAGTATCACCATCATGAGGAAATTGGGAGCTACGAATGTGTAGCGTAACCCGGCTATAGAAAACCTACAACAACGAATGGGGATCGTCGCGTTGATCACACGTCATCTCGTAACCGGTTGGATCATCTCCCACACACTGGTGGGAGTGAGGTCGGCAGTCGGTAAGTAGACACTGGTCATAGGCGGAGTTCTGGAGGGGTCAGGGGGGCCTGCCCACCTCCCAACTTAAAAAAGATTAAAAAATAAAACATGATTAAGTTCAGTTACTACATTTTTGTTATGAAGCCATACCGCAAATCTTGACGTTTGGCATGATGTCATGTGCGGTAATTGCGCCGCAATAGCGGGTCTTAGACGATTTGATTGATGTGTACAGTTCGAAGAAAGAAAAACTTAAAATGACTTTGTGTTGAGTCAACAGTTACTGCTGAGACGTCAAAAGAACTTTTTAATTTAATTTTTCTAAAATTTCTAAAGCTTACTATTGTACCTTAACTTTTTAAAAGTAATACGAGTATTGTATCAATAAAAAATTAATGACATGCAAAATGCAATAACCGCACCGTTTTGCTTTTTTTAAAACTGACAACCAATATACTAAATAATATTTGTTTACTTACGCTAAGCGAGGAAATTTAACATTTTCAAATCTAAAAGGCATAGAACTCAGTGTTGTTGTTGTTTTTTTTAATTTCCGGGGGAAGGCATCCGGACCCCTTATAAACTAGGGGATATTCAATAACCCTCAGGTACATCATATGCTTCTCCCAAAGTCTGCCCCCCCCCTCCAAGCAAAAGCTCCAACTCCGCCCATGGCGGAGAAGATAAAAAGGTTTTTCTCTTTTTCACTGTACAAAATATGGTACAACCACAGATAAGTTAATAACCATGGATAAATATTTCTTATTGTGACTATTATTTATAGGAAGGAAGGATAAAATAATCCTTGGAAGGGATACTTAAGTCTACTCTGGGACGAGATCCCTGGCATTGCCTCCCCATTACTTCACACCCTGATCATGGCTGTTGTTTTAGGCTGTTGTTTTAGGTATTATAGCCCCTTTAACTTGATATGATGCAATTTCCAATACGTTCTGCGAGGAAGAGATGTTGACATTGCATTCATGAGAAATTACACAAATGTACTGTTGTTTTACGATTCACAACAAAAGCATGCGATAGCTTACGCAACTGTCGGTGGAGTGAAGGAGATTTCCAAAGCAAGGCAGCAAGTATCTTCTATTCAGAGTACCCTTAGAAGAGCGGTGAAATTTGAATCGCTGGCTCGTGAAATCGTCTTGTGTGGTGTGCAAACAGTGCCAAGCTCTGCCTGATATTTTTTTGTTTGGTGTTCCGCCGCTTTCTCCTTCATAATTACTTTGCGCTATCAGTTCACCTTGATGACATCTGTTCTCTCAACGTCACCTTAGTCACTGTTGCTAACCCGACTCATTTTTGAGCAAGATCTGGCACTCCCACTCTTCGTGTAGGTCCTATAAACAGTTCGCTAGTTCCATGACTGAAAATCATCTTCCTTACAGATCTGTTTTGATGTTGACAACAGTCTTAGTCTACCAGAAGCTTTATTTCTATGAACCATTGGAAGAGTCCCTTAAATACAGAGTGGTCACAAATAATTTAACGTATTTCGGTGAACAGTAAAAGAACAAATTAGCCTTTCCAAAGTATTATACTTCAAATGAGAGATATCTCAGACAGTTTTTTTGCAAATTTACAAACTTTTGAAGTAAAAGGAAACAAAACACGTGCAATATCAAGTCGGTATTGCTTCTCGCCATGCATTCCTCAGCAATTTAAGTGGTGGTATTCCAATAAATGACCTTCGTTATTCACTTTTTTAAGTTCAATGTCACACAATCTGCAAGTCTTTCGAAGGAAAATATAATAAAATTTCTCCGTCGCCATTTTAATGACTGCTTTTAACTATGAACTATAATCACGTAGTGGCGTAGTCAACAATCAAAAACTGCTCCTTATGACTTCATATGTATGATGTAAATAGACAATTTGGGCTGAAATGCGCTCAATAAATGTGTGACCACCCTGTGCATATCTGAGAAAGCAACTGTATTGCTCGCTCGTCAAAACTGTGTGCTTTCTCAAGTTGCACTCTTTGCCACCATTGGTTGTTTAATTTATTTACTTAACCGCTTATTTGTACCATTTGATTAATCGCGACGATTGCGATGGAAAAATAGTAACGGAAGTGAAAAACTGTGTCAGTAGCCTTCGTTGATAATACATTCCCAGCATTCGCCTGGAATGTCTGAGGAAAAGCCGCGGAAAACCCTTAAGTAGAAGCGGCCCGGGACTTCTCGAATATTGTTTTATTCAATGCTAAAATTTTTTTTAAGTGCACTTTATGCTCAGATAGGGCAATTGGGATTGGGTTTACAGTTGAAAGTGTGATCCGATCCACTGTGCAATGTGCGTCCACCTGGAAACGAACCAAGAACCCCTTGATTCCAATGACACAGAATTATCGCTACTACATCGGGAAGGCCCTTACAATATGGTAATATAATTCTTAGTCCACGAGAACAATTCGTTGTGCCTTCATAAGTCCATAATCGAAATTAGTTCCATTTTAGGCGTGATTCGGATCTTTACCGCTGATCCCATTTGGCAACTCTGCACAGTTTTCACTCAGGACAGTTCCGCAACGTGTCCTCAGAATTAGATGTTGCAGACATGAAATCCTTCTTTCTACACATCAGTTATGGCTCGCTTCAAGGCAGGAAATATTCTTGTTCATACCATTGTGTTTTGTCGTCGTTTCTCCTCCCACGGGGCCACTAACCCGGCCATGTGAATTCATTTACAGCAGTGTTTTCTCTAATGAGAAAATGAAAGCAAAAATATTAGTATGAATATGTATGACGTTGGAGGGGGAAAATGAAAGATTACATGCATTGTACAAATTGAAATGAATGACACTGATATTAGATGGACATCTTGAGATAAAGAACTAAAACATGTGAGAATATTGTTTTGGGGACGATTATCTTTGGTTGGCCACTTGAGTCGTATCAGTTGGGACTTTGAACCTCTCATTGGTCGTCAGCTTCGGTAGCAGAGCGCTTCCAATTCTCGACAGGTTCAAGTCATGGGGTGGGTGTTTCTCTCTGACTGTCCCCTTCATCTATTCTCATCACCATTCGCCCTTTTTGTTGCGATTAGACAAAAAGTGTCACAAAAGAAAGAAAATGTAATAGTTCGAAGCGGGAACTTTCGGGAGACAAGACTGATTTTTAGGGCAAGGCATTTAACGAACTAAAAATTGCTTTAAAAATGCAAAATAAAACATGCATTTATGACCTAAAAATAGTATAAAAATGATTTTAAAAAAACATTTCCCTGTTATTACTTCCTTAAGTAATGAGTTGATTTTGGATGACAGTGAAAAATGTTTAAATGTAACATAACTCTTTCTGGACACTCCCTGTAAGAAACTCTGATACTTTAAAGGGTTGACAAATATATGCAATTTAAAATCAATTTATGAAAATAATTCTATCGTGTATTGTTTTTGAATAAAGCAATAAATTTCAATTAAACTGAACAATAGCAATTCTTTAATAAATTTGATTGCCTAATGGCTAGTAAAGGTTTGTAAATGGAAGAGCTCCTCTCTACTTCCATGGAAACTATTGGAGCACACTGAAACCAAGCAATGTGGTACAAAAAGTGGTACTGCCTTCCAGAAAACTATCGAAAATGCTCAAAATGACCTATCCCTCAAAAATGACTAAAAATAAATATACGTATGTAAAAAAAAAAAAGCCCAAACAAATTGCCTTTATTTAACCAATTATTACATGAAACACGTTGATAAGTGATGGACGCTCACGTCGCAAGTGAGATTGCCACCCGCACCAGCGCATACAACCCTCGACTGACAGATATAAATAGTTCCCAAAGTCATCCGCCAGCAGATTTGGCTTTTGCTATAGGCCTATCTTGCTGAAGATATTAACGAATAAAAAGACTGTGTCGCTGCAGCAGTCAAGCTACGGGTTTAGGAATGCCAGAGTTTGCTTCACACCTACAATGCCTTTAGTCAGGTACACTGTTGACACTCAAGTTAGATAAACGAGTGCATGTGCAGTAGCCTTTGACTGGCGACAGAGAAAAATAAATCCTCAGGCGGGTTTCTCATGTGAACGCACAGGGCTGCAGAACTTGCATGAGACCGCACAAAAAGAGGATACCGCGGAAGTTATCGAGTTAAAAACATTTTGATCCACTTGCCAGGTATGGCGGGAACAATAAACAAAGGCGCCTAACAATATCCACTGTGGCATTCAGAGCAGAACTGTTCTCTTACTGGGGCACATGCATGCATTACAATGATACATCTACGCCCACATACTTTATAGGCCAAGCAAAATTTTGCAAAGCTTGCTAAATTTGATGTTCATGGAATTTGAGTATTTTCAGGAGTAATTCTCCCCTAGCAAGGATATGAGTAAATAGAAAATAATTGCCAAAACCGCTATAAGAGAATGAAGCCAACGCCAGCAAGACATGAGACTGTCGTTTGGAACTCAAGACGAGGATGACAGCGAGACGTACTGTCCGGGACTCTCGTCCCGTTCGATTGATGAGTTGGTATTTTAAGTCCACTTTATGCACAGTAAGGCTAATTGAGACTGGACCTACAGTTTTAAAGTGGTAACCGAACCACTATGTGCCTCGAGCGGGTATTGAACCCGGGACTCCTTGATTACAAGGCGACGACGCTACCACTACGCCATCGGGGAGGCCCTCGTCTCGTTCGAAAGACTGGTAATAAATAAATAAATAAACAAATAAATAAATAAAAAGGATGTACTTATCGAGACCTAGCAGTAGGGTGGCTAATTTATTTACAGATGAGTCATATCTCATAAATGTTTTTAATATGATTCTTTGTAATTGGAACTATTTGTTCTGTTAAGGATCATTTGCTAAATAAATATACTTTGTCTCTTGCTACTGCAAAATTAACTAGTAGAGACAAGTGTGAATCTGCACACAGTGATTGCATACCAATCAGGATAACACGTTCTCGCAGGTACGAAACTACGCGCTGTTTCGAGAGACTGAACGAGACAGACTATACACAGATTATAAATCTAAAAAGGAATTTCCAACTCGGTGTTTAAACTACTGAAAAAATATGTGCGAGTGCAATTATGAACATGAAAATTGAGTAAAATAAATATATTGCCACAATTTTCTTCCCTCGGGAAAATTAAGCGTAGCCGTCTCCCTCCATCGTCCTTCGGTACGGCCATGACTATCGGTAAGGTGAATTTTAATATTATCGATAATGTTAAAATTTCATGTGGGTCGATCTCTACTATTATAGGCGCGGAGTCCTTTTTCTGATTCCGTCTGAAAACGAAAAAAAGTAAAACACAAATCAGTGATCCCACTTATTTTGCCAAACCAAATTCCATGACTTCCCCATGTCATCCAGGTTATTTTAAAATCACTATCCAGGCCATTTCATACTGCTATGAAGAAATAATATATAAATACTAAGTCTTCCACCTTGTTGAAATTAAATGAAGGAAAAGTGAAATACCAATATATTTTTGCACAAAATAAAGCCAAATGCTTTTTTAACAAAATACCATGACTTTTCAATGAACTTTTCACTCCTAAAGCTGATTTTCCTGACTTTTCCAGAGTTTCCAGATCAGTGCAAATACAAGATTCCTGAATTTCTGAAAAAAGAAAATGTCCAATATTCTGATACAATTTTATCTAGATTTTGCCACCTACTTTGTTTTACAAAAGCCGTAAATTTCTTACAGCTTACATTGTTTACATTGTTGTTTTGATCGAAGAAAGCATTCCTTGGTAAACCTTGAGTTGACAAGCGAGACAAGAAACTTAACAGAAGAGGACAAGCTATGAATTATTTCCTCATTAAAACAACAATGACTGCGGATGCAAACGAGCTTCCCGATTTCACTTCCACTGAATATGCCGGGAAAAAAAGGGACTAGAAAAATTATCCCCCCTCGGCTCGAGGAAGCGAAGCGTAAAGCCAGCAGCTCGTGAATTGGTGAAAACCACAATCGACGTTGCCACATTTATTCGATGATTTACGTCCATTGTTCGCTCGTCTTTGTCCACATTTCCTTGAAATCATATTATTTAGACTAGTAAACTGCGCGGGACGTGCCAGCCAATATCTTGTCCCCCTATACATTATTATAGGTATAATGGAAGGACAAATGTCATTTTTTGCGGAAATAAATCGTTTGATTGACTTGGTGTTTTAAGTCCACTTTATGCACAGTAAAGCTAATCGGGACTGAACCTAGTTTAAAGTGAGATCCGAACCACCATGTGACTCTACTGGGTATCGAACCCGGGCGGCGACGCTATCACTACGCCATCGGGGAGACCCGGGAAAGAAATCGTAAACGAAATTGAGTTCTGAGGGTTCGACTACGAGGCAGGGTAATTTTTAGGCCTAGGTATAGCAGAAAATGGTCTAGGTGGGAGGGATGGAGGAAGAGAGAGTGTATGTTATCATAATTTTGTGCAGTGATCTGAGGACAGTTTTTTTCTATCTTTTTTTTTAATTTCAGAAAAAAAATAATGAATAGCGTTTCTAAATCAACATGTTTGTTTATGCTTCATTAGAACTTTGGAACGGGCTATCTTAACAGCGTCTTTTGACAATTTAGTAAAACTTCACACACAAAAAAAACTAAAAACATTATTTAAAACAGCGCCCAATCATAATAAATAACAATATAACAACTCGCGGCGCCATAGCCCTTGAGGGCCAAGGTCTACCTAGAGACTGACAGCCTCACTCCCACATGCCTCAGCAAAGGTGGGCGATCATCCAACCAGTTAAGAGACTACGTGTGGTCAGCACGACGAACCCCCAGTCGTCGTCCTAGGTTTCCATGATCGGGTTACGCTACTCGTTCCTAGCTTCACAATCTCTTCAGGATGTGGGTGGCCCCCGGTCTCATGTACATGCCGAAATCTCTGGAGAAAAGTGGTTACGCTTCCTCCCAGGAGACTCGAACATGCACGTGTCCCGTTATCCAAGCCCAAACGTATTTACCTAAATGTTTCGAAAACAACTGTACTTGTTTTTAAGTTAATCTACAAACTTACATTTTTGTTTCTGCAGTGGTCGCAATTAGGAGGGGGGGGGGCGGAGCAATTGCAGTCGGTTTAATGAAACACATACTTGTATAGTGAATGGTGACTGTAAAGACTACGATTTCCCCGCTCTAAGGCTCGAAAAGTGTTTTTTTTTTCTATGGCAATGGTGGGTTAAGTAAAAGTTATTTTTAGGGTTTTGTTATTGTTTTATAATTGGGATCAATTTAAGATATATAAATACATTTTGGACAGAGGCAGAAACTACAAAACTGTTTAAATTGCTTAACAGCAGAAAATTAAGACATCAGCATTCTCCTTGCAGTGCAAATGTTTTGAACTTGTCAACAGGGGTACAAATACGGTAGACAAGAGCACCTTTTGATCGGCAAGAGATTCCAAATTATGAGTGGTTACTGGACACCATTGAGTGGTAGTCAATATAAAAATAATAACTCGAAAAACAGAAGAAAGAGGATAATGGCCATTCTAAGTGTGATGCAATATTTTAAACATGTGAATTGCATTTGGATTTGGTAGTAATTGTGGGAAAGGGGAAGTTGTACTGACCTAATAATGTATGGAGCAACCATAACCCACAACTCTTTTATAGATTGAAACATGGAAGTGGTGACATTTTTACATTAGCCTAAGGGCATTGATATTTTAAACTGGCTTCTGTTAACACTAATGGTTGGGGAGAAGAGAGCAAATTTATCACTGGAGAGGCGGCACGCCTGACAACATTACTTTGGAGCTATCTTTGCACACCAAAGTAATCAGTTCAGAATTGTTTTAAACGTGGAAGATGATACACATATTGTGGTGATACTGTGTGTTTGAGTTTTAAGTCCACTTTACGAACAGACAGGCAAATTGGATCTATAGTTTGTAGTGGGATCTAAACCACTCATAGATGTCTGCAAGATTTTTCGAGGAGGAGAAGGGGGGGTCAAGGTATCTCTCACAATAGTGTTGCCCCTACTTACCTTTGAAGTTATCATGTTCCTTCAATGCCCTTAGAAAAAGTAACATAAACAACTGTGACTGAAATTAAATTGTGTGTGAAATATATTAAATATCAAGGCTTAAAAGGTGATGACATAACCACTATGCTACAGGGGGACCCTTCAATTCTAAGGTTCAGATCCTCAGGGAGAGGATTTCACTAGAGCACGAAATAGTTCAAACAGATGAAGCTAGATAGCATACGGAATTCAGAGATTCTTCACTCGAGCAAATAACACTTGAAAAGGCATAATGAGCAGTATACACTCGAAGCCCAGTAGTATATGTATAACTGTACTGTAACGACCCTGCGTGGTCGCCACATTTAATGATCCTGCACGATCGCCATATTCTTTAATGTATAATTATTAATACTTGCGAAATGCCCTGCGAGGCTTACACTTTTGGTTCATCTTTATCTAATTTTGAGTGCATTGTTGTTAAGCATGAAACATACATTGTTGTGCATAGTTTATTGTAACACAAGGGTTAAAGAAAGCATGCTAAATGCCCTGTGAGGCTTAGACATTCAGTTATCCTTTGTTTGTTTAATCTTATGCACAGTAGTTGTTGCTTAATATGTAACTTGCATTGTTGAATCTCTTTGTCTTGTGCATAGATTGTAAATTCATTACTGTAACGTGTTTAGTTTAGCACACACGTGTTAAGTTTGTATCACCACATACTAGTGATTTTTAAAATGAAAAACATGATAATTCTTAACGCATGAGTTGCAACTCGTAAATTGAAGGGATTTGCAACGCTGCAGCAAGCTTAGTTCCGATATCTTCTCCACCCGCCTCAGTGCTGCCACTAGACAGTATATAAGCGAAGCAGCGAGGCCCGGAGTTCAGTCGACTGCCAGATGACGACTGCGAATGACCTGGTTCCCAGATCTAATCTGGATGCTCCCCCAACCAGGTTCCAATAGCCGAGAAGCCAGAAGGAAGGAAAAGAAGAGAAGCAGATAACCTACCTAACTACCAGGTCTGCCCAATACGAACTTGGATTGCTCCCTTAGGTAGTGGCGGCCTAAGCCCAAGTCTCCTGGGTGCTCTTGAGCCTATCCTTTGTACCCTGCCATCTCTTGCTACTGCCTGGACATACCAAAGGACCTGTCCGTTCCCCTGCAGTAGTCCGAGTGACCCGCAGCATCCTTTGTTCCCAACTCCTTTGCGATTCCGTAGCCCCGGCCCCTCCCTCGCGATTGCTTTAGTGACTCCCTCGGGCTCACGTCCGTCACTCGCAATTAACTTGGGCACCTTCCAACGTTGTCCCCCTTGTCGGCGTGGCACGTGACTACTACAAAGGCTGCTATTGGCTACATGAACAAATTGATGCCCCTAAATTAAATAAGGTCCGTAATACCTCCCAGGCACCTCACTGTGAGGAACAAATGAATGGTCCCTGTCCTCCCTTATCTTCTAGACCTTCAGAGCAGTGCTGACATCTGGTGTAAGTGTGCTAAACAGGTAATTTACAGGTGTGGGTAAAGATAAATAAAGTTTTACTGGTTGACCTTTTACCTTTCCTTACTAAACCCTGCAAGCCCTGAGATACTTTAGAGTACATGTCTACGGCTGGTTACAAGCTAGCATACTTGGGTACGCTTTTGCTTCACCTACTGGTGTAGTGTGTAGCACACAGGTGGAACTTTGCAGTACAATACAATGATTTCCATTGTATATGCTTGAGCATAGTGGGAGACTCGAGCAAGTACAAGCGAGCGAAAGTGGTGCCATGCAGTACTCTAGTTCAGATATTTGGGAGCTACTGATGCTACTGAGAAGTGATTGTGGTCAATTTTGGTCTCAAAAGCCAGAAAACAGCAGCAATGGGACTCAATGTGTTCACACCTAACCCAATGAATAGTTGTTTGGCAAGTCTTGCCCTCTAAACTGTTGTTGCATCAAATAAGATTAGTTTAAGTTACAGTATATTTATTGCTGTACATGACTGTTACTAATACATTCAACAATATTAAAATAAGTGACATATATTTAGATCACATCAGTTAACACAAATGCCAAGAAAGCATCAAATATATTTGATATAGAGAAATCTTTCCCAAGTACAAAATATAATGAGAAAATAACTAACAGAAATAAATGTTGGTAGAAATTATTCCCTTCACACACTTCCTGTTACAACAAATAACAAAGTTAATCAATAATGTAAGGTAGGTGCATTTAGTTCCAACTAGTAGTGGATTTCTTGAAAAGTATAAACCTGAGGACAATCCCTAGACAGTCCTTAATCCAGGACTGAATACTTGTCCTAGATGCAGTGTTCTTGCATGTTGGCTTCAGTTACATTTTGTTTATAAATACAGTAGAGCGTCGATTATCCGAAGTAATTGGGGGACATGGGTGATCGGAAAACTGGTTTGTTCGGATAATCGAACTGTACATGTTTATTTGCCAAAAAGAAGTACTGTACAGTAAATTTATTCATAAAAACAGGCATCTCTTTAAGTATGTATTACAAAGTAACATACAAAGGCAACTTTAGTAGGAATATATAGTATGTGGTACAGTTTATTAAACAAAAATATGTACATATTACATACGCATTTTGCATGAACAATACACACAGTACACAAAATTAACGTTTAAAAAAATCCTTTATTTTGGTCTGTCTAAGCAAGCCTACACGCTTACGAGCAGCTAAGTCACGTACTTTTTTCATTACAGATATCTGAAAGTGAGCGAGTACACAGTTCGGTTAAGCGGTCGTTCGGTTGACCGACGTTCGGATAATGGACGCTCTACTGTACTGAAAAATTCATGAATGTTCAATTCTGTGGATCTTCTTGTACCACAAAATGCATTTACAAATCCATGACTTTCTTCTATTATATGCTAAGCAGGTCGCATTTGTGTTTCTCTTTTCTCAAGCATATTGCAATATACAGTGCAATCATAATATATAATCTAGATATCAAGAGCATATTTGGAGTATTAAAGAAAATGGAGAAACAGGACTCACTCAACACATACAACAAAAATCATGTACTGGTTAAATGTAAATTTATGAATAGTGCAAAAGTAAACACAGAATTGAAAATTATTAAAGAACTGTTCAATATTTTATTAACAGAATGTAACAGACAAACATGCATAAGAACTGCTTACGGGATGGAAGAAAATCACAGGAGAAAAAATACACCACTTCGGTGCTTGAAACTGAATAAACAAACAAGATTTTAAAAAAATTAAATGTAACTTATATTAAGAAAAACAATAAATATTAAAACTCACGGTGTTACAATGCAAGACAAAATAATATAAATAAAGGAATAAAGGAACAATGAAGGGAAAAAAGGGAGACAAATATCAAAACTATCTTCATCATGCTCCCTGATGGAAGACCTTCTTGATGCAGTCCAAATATTTTGCATCTATATTATACCAGACAAGGACACAAAACAATCTAGGGTTTAACTCAGAACAAATTAGCTCCCAAAAACTATCTTTCACAAAAAGTGTACAGATACAAATGAATGCTAACAATACAAAAGCATAGGGATGGAGTTTACCTGCCCAATCACTATATTCAGGCATCCTCCATGAGGACATTGGTGGCATTGTCTCCAGTCCCTACTATATTTGATATGTCCTCATGATCACTATTGCTACTGTCCCAACCCTATCTCTCTTTTATTCATAATTTTCAACTGTAAGGCCTGCTTTAGCATTTCCCTAAAACATTTTTGCTAGCATAAATGCGATGTAAAGGCTTCCAAAAATCTTATAGTAGATAGTACCTTACACGGAACCCTTTCATGTGACATTTCAGTTAGCTTTGGCGATTACAATGTATAATGTATACAGCACGAAAGGCATATCGAGTTACACCATCTATGGTGAGTGCAAGGTGTTCATATTTGAAACAACTAAAATATTTTTTTCATATGTGTACTGTATATGTTATAAAGTATGTATTTAAGTAGCGCCATTGACTTTACCTAATACAGTTTTATAGGAAACTTTATTCCTCTTGCGACTGTCCAATATTGACATTCACAATTATTATGAACTTATTGTAAAAAAAATTAAGGTGTTTTCAACACTGATACATATTTCATTTGTTTAAAAATTTGTTGATAAAATTTGAACATCTAATAAATGGCTGGGAATACTATCTATCATTATGATTGTACAAGTCTGTTAATATAGATATATAATCGAAATTATGATATATCTACATTTTTATTTGTGCATTCAGTGAACTTAACTAAAAGGTTATTTGGGATTAGGCAAAGGTCAAGTCTCACTCTCGGTTCAATAGTTATCAGCTTTTAAAAATGTGAGTGATACATTGTTTACATCTCAAGCAGCCACCATTACATCTGCACTCGTGACCTAGAGGTTACTTCTGATTGGGTATGCTACGAAAAATGCTACAGAAATAGGATAGATCCTATCTTTGAGAAATGCCATGAAATATGCCACGGCATCTGAAATGCCATAAAAGTTTTTAACTTTACATGGTAGCATTTTGGTCATGGCATAAATAACAAATATGCTAAGGAAAATGCTTTCGTCTACAGTGGGACTAATCATGACAACCCAAAGCAGAACACGGAGCAGTGTTCTCAAAATGAGGTCAACTGCTTATACCCACATTCTCAACAAATTTCAGACTTGTAATCAAGGGGTCCCATTTTTGTTACGTGGTGGAGGCACATAGTGGTTCAGATCCCACATCAAACTGTAGGTTCAGTCCCAATTAGTCCTTCTGTGCATAAAGTGGACTTGAAAAAAACTGAAACTCATCAAAATTTCAGCTTCAACCATCCTCACTACCAGGTTCATCAAGAGGTTCCACATATATATTTACATCGGTTCATGTCCTACAATATCTTACCGTGGCACAATCCAAAAATTTTCAGCATTTCAGTCAAATCACCAGTGACCTTGGTTAGGAGCAGGCTAAAAATTGGAACAGTCCTGCAATCTTATACTTTTAAAAGAATGAAATATTAGTCTGAAAATCTGGTACTGTTACACGTCACATAACTGTGCAAAGATAATTTTGACCAACAGCTAATTTGTGAAGACACTGGGATTTCTTGTTAGTTGTACCACAGCAAAACATGCAAGGGTAAAATGGTCAGGCTACCTCCTGCAGGATGCAACATATCATGAAGGCATATGGGGTGGGAGTGTGAGGTGAGGAGGTAGGGCTCCACACATTCACAATCTTGTCCATTTGGATCATTGCAGCTCTACCACAGTAAAAATAAACATAGTGTATATTACTAATATCTAAGCATATACCTTAAATAATGATCAACAGAGATTGTGAAAGGAAAAACAATGAACATGGGTTAAAATTAAGTGGTTAAAAACAGTTTAGAAACTTAAAACACCATGTCCAATTGGTTCCACCTTCACTGACAGACGCAACTTCCTGATATTGATGGTGCTTTAAGTTTCTAACCCGTTTTTAATTTCTTACCTATTTTCCTATTGCAATCACTATTGAAGAACCCAGGAGGATTCAAAAATTTAGATTGTATCTACATGTTAGTCTTTTACACTATTTATGATGTTGCCAGCCTGCTGATCAAGTGCATTAAGTGGTCAACTTTCATTCTTCTCACTGAAGTTCCAAGGTTTGAAACTTGCCCTTGGCACTTCTTTGTGACTGTACTTACATCAATTTCACCTAATCTTCGTTCATCTTTATCATCGCAATTACACAAAAGCAGCAGAACAGTGATGCTAAATAACAAAAATACAACAACTATCATGATGCTGGCAGCACATGGCACTTCAATCTTTCATTATCACAGTAACTTGTATAAATCTTTCTTTTATATATAATGTAGCCAGCAGACAGATATTAAAACAAGTTGTAAAATTATCTCCAAAGAAAAAAACAGGAAACATGGAAATAACTTGCAGAGTAACAGGACATTGAAATTCATAGAGAAGTCTAGAACTGAATTCACTACAGAAACAACACCAAATGGCACAGAGTGAATTGTTACAGGAACAACTTATTTATTCCATTCACGCAAAGCAATTGGGAATATTCATCATTACAACACAGAAGATTCATAATGAACCAATCCACAACTATGCACCAAATGACTGTTCTACAATTGATAAATCATGAGCAACTTCACATAAATCACAGCAAGCTGACGATTGATAACATGCAACATTAACTTGATAGTGTGGCATGCTGCCATTGATAAATGATATCATAGCATGCAGAGTACATCAGAAGAAGGTTCCTCATTCCCATTATTGTCTTTTCCCTGTTCTATTCATCCTCCACATGGCACACACCTTCCTATTTCACTCCACCAATGTTGTAGATGTCCCCGCACATCCTCTTCAGGCTCTCCAACTGTGCCAATTCATCTGCAAACAAGGCTGCCACAATCAGCTACACATAAGGCACAAATGGATGCATACACACAGTTTTTGAAGAGAACAAACTCTGCATTGAAAAACTGGGTAACCCACAATGACAGTAACAGTACATACAGTATATAGCTAAAGAACAAATTTGGAAAAATATATGAATGAAATAGTTAATCTGCCAATTCAACTAAATTTGTAGAACATCTTCTTCTGAGTACTCTGCATAGCTCTTAAACTGGGTCTCTTTGTAGTTATCCCCTTTTTGTTTGTTTGTTTTAGATAACTTTTCTACTCTCAAAATTGGAACAAACATGATGAATTGTGATTACATGAAATGAGCAACACACACATGCCTTACTAGGATTCAAACCTGTGACTCTCGGCATCATACCATGATACCCTTACCACTCCATAACAAAGAACGTCAGGCTTTTTCACAGAACCTTACTTTACCAGATCGTACATTATCTAAACTAGTACTTTGCTTGATCACAGTGAACAAAAGAGTTTAAATATCTTACTACACTATTACATCTGAATACCAATGATCTAATTTTTAAAGATATTGTACAACATGAGAACACTATCGCTTGCCATAAGGCAACAAATATTTTCTGAATTCTACAGCAGCAAACATAGTAATTCCAGCAGTACAAATTCAGAGGGGGCTTATACAAGTATTCACAAACAAAACTCCATGGTGCAACAGCGATATGAGGGTCATGGTTGATCAAGTGCTTTTTTTCTTCTTCACTGGGTAATGTGCGATAATCAAATTGAGTCACATCCCTGTTGTTATTCTTAACGAGAGAGTGAGTGCTACTTCTTTTCAAGTAGCTCCCTAATTCACGAGTGGGTGCAAAGCATTTTAAGGAAAAACTGTTCCTTAGATTATGGGAAAGTTAAAAATAATATCCTTGCACATGTATAGGGTGTTAAGTCAAATTCTGCCAGTTGGCATTGTTCATAATGGACCATTTCTCAGTATTTGAGAACATATTCATGAAACTAACAACTCAATTTTTGTTTCTAATGAATTCAACCCAATTTACACACTTTCCAGAAAATTGTTCTCACAATGCTCTTTCGGTATCAACATTTTCGACTCCCACCGGAAATCAAAATTCAGAATGCTCACGGCAAAGGTACAAAAAACTAACCATTCAGCTACAAGGGAGCAATGAATTAAGTGTCACCATATGTCCCTTAAAATAGTGGAATATCGTGTTTTTCATTAAGGTGTTCTGTTTCTATACAGGATTCGGTACTGTGTTTGTCTACTACTTCAAAACATGTGATTCTTGTGCATCTTTCTTCCTCTTACCAGTAATTCTACAGAAATCATTTCTTCCCATCAAATATAATCATGTCTACTGTTTCCATACAGTAAGTTGCATGTGCATCTAATGTTTTCCAAAAGTACTATCCCCTATTTTCTCTTAAGTATCTTGGTCTCTTCCCCTTCCCCCTTCCCCTAGACAATGCTACAGTACTGAGCAACAGACTACAGACTTGAAAGTCAGAAATTAAATCATCTCAAAAATGTTATTGCAGTGTTCTTATTAGTACAAATAATAGAAAAAAGTTATTCAGAAGGTACATTACACAACATTGTGCAATATCGTACTTTAACTTTGAACAAGAGTTTTAAAAAATCAATAAATAAGGGAATTACAATTTCTAAAAAGACCATAAAAGATTGTTCCCCAACTTGAGGAGGTGGGAGATATCCAACCAGTTACGGAGTGGCATGTGGTCAGCACGAAGAACCCTCAATCATCGTTGTAGGTTTCCATGATCAAGCTATGCTACTCATTCGTAGCTCCCAAATTTTCTCACGATGATGGGAGGGTCACTGGTCCAATACACAGGCCAAAATCTCAGGAGTAAAGTTGTTACATTATCCACAGGAGACTCTAAACTCCACACGTCCCATAGATGGAGCCCAAAACATGATACCTTAGACCAGGCATGTCCAAAGTGTTGATATAGACTCGAATCGACCGGTCGATCGCGGGACGTTTGTTGGTCGATCACAGTTATCTATTGTAATTATACGAATATACGTTATTTGAATTCAACTTCTATAATGTATAATGGCTGAGTAGGTACAAATTTTTGCAAAGATTAACGATTAATAGTAGCTCACTGCCTGTTGTGACAATAAAAAGATCACTACTTGATTGAAGTTGGACATGCCTGCCTTAGACCATACCGCCATAGTGTGGGACTAGGACAGGAAACTAGTTGAATAAAAACATTATATTTGGTGGATATGTATCAGAGGAAACATAATCTTTTGTTGGAAAGGTTCGTGGCTCTAGTTCTAGAAACTGAGAAAACTAACTTTTTAACTAATAGTCCCCTTCAGAGTAGCCACTTCAGCTGTCAACAAGCTACAGTGAGCATCTCTAGAGATTTTAGAAACAGCTGGAGAAAGCATCTTCCAGTATCCTCATCAGCTCATTTGTTGCTAGCTTTTGGATTGCTCATATGAATTGCAGCAAATTGTGCATTTGGGGAAAGAAAAAAAATCAGATGAAGTTCATTTATTTGGTGCTTAGCATAAAATTCTCACACCACAATAACAATGTGTGGCCTGGTAAGTATCATGCACCAGGAACAAAGACCAGATGTCAACAATTCAGTCTTCTATTTCCTAAATCTTTCCGTAAAAATGCATGAAAAAGAGAATGATACAAAGTTCATCAGAACAAAGGTATTGTCACATGTTCCTGTTCTCATAGCCTCTTCCTGATGTGAGCCACACTGAAGGGAGTATGTGCAGTTGAAGACCACTCAGACCATTACCCACAGATTCCTTGCCTTTAAGGAAGACCTATTGTGCCATTCAAATACATGTGTTGGTGAAAAAGCTTGGTGATGAGGTCTGTCTCCATGGCCTGCTGTAAAAGCCTCACATTTTCAGTAACTATCTTTCTTTCACAAAACTTATTATCCACTCTCTCCCTCCCTTCTGCATCCATTGTCAACAAATAATCTGCTGCTCTGACACACAGTGTTTCAAAGAGCCCCATCCATCTGGCAGAATGTCACTGAACAAACATTGAAGAACCCGATAGTGAGACCACATAGTCCATCTCCAAATGAAGAAAAATGGATTAATTTGAGTAAAACTGTGTCACGGGTATTACACAGTTCCAGAACTTGCCTAACAAAGTAACATAGACCAAACATTGCTTATTGAATGCTTTCCTAATGATGCATAGCAAAGAGGTTCTCTGGGGTTACTGTATTTACACGTGTATAATAAGCGTGAGTGTATAATGTGCACCATGGTTCTTGATAGGAAAAAGTGACAAACAATTATATCTCGTATATAATGCACAGTGCAATCCAGATTCAAGAAATGGCTTTCTTAGTTGTAGGTTGTAAAGCTGTTGCTATGCCGATCAACAATGAATTAAATCATTCCTATTCAATGAGTCACCTTTTTTCTATGTGGACCAAGCAGAGAACATTACAGTACAAAGTGAAAAATTGTGGCACATGGCCTTTAAACTTTTATAAGTGGTTTTCCTCATTTCCTCTTTACATTTTCTAAAAAACTTCAAAATATATACTTTTGCTATGACTAATGAAATTAGGAGGCACATTCAGGACCCTCAAACTAGCAGTTAGCAGCACAAGATTTTTTCCATTAAGGCATTTACACACTGCATGTATGTCATATTGTTTGGCCAGTAATACATTTTAATAATTTTCTTTCTCCTTATATTTTCTCTCTTACAAAGTACCATAAAAATCAGAATGTAATGGGCTTATTTCAACTGCATTGTACATAAGTGTCACCATCTTGAATGGAATACTCTTGCCATATTCAGAAACTGCAGAATTCAAGCTTTACAACGATATACATATAACATGATAGGGTTCTGTAAACATTAAAAAATTATTCCGTGCAAAATACGCACCACACTTTTTGGGTCCAAAAATTTTGGAAAAAAGTGTGCATTATACATGAGTAAATACGGTATCTACCAGGGAGTTCTAAAGATAAATCTAGAAACTTCCCTACAACTACTGTGGTCAATAAATAATCTCTTCACGTATTTCTCATACAGTGAATGTACATGCCTGATTTCAGATAATATACCATTAATGAAGATTGTTTCAAACTAGCATTCATTGTTTCAGGCCAGAACATGTAGGCCACCTTCCCATCTCAACTTTCCACCCAAAAGGTCCAGTTCATTATGTTTTTGTATTACATGTCACTTCAAACTTGTCTTGAATCATTGTTTGTAAAAACATGGTAGTTTCCAAGAAAGCATCTCTGTTAAAATACTCATAATAGTGGGCTTCTGCTCTATGCCCATCATCATAAATCAAAAGAAGATCTTATCCCCAGCTACCATAGATTGAAGTTTGGGGGACACTTGGTTGAATTTGGAGACAAGTGGGTGGATGTTTGTTGTATGGGTCAACATGGAGACAATACAGTAGCTGGGGGTTAGTTTGTGAAAATGTTCTTTACTGGGAGACACCATCTTCCTCATGTTTCCCTCACTTTGAGTACTGCCTGTTACTAGTCCCCAATTCATCAGAAAAAAAAGTTTATTTTAATCAAGCTGGGTGGCGCTTTTTGTCAAAAAAAAAAAAGTATTTCTGGGTAACCTAGAAAAACAAAACTTTGGATTCTGGTAATGTCCGACCTCCTCTTCCAGGAAAACAAAGAGTGAGCACACTCAAGTGGCGATTAGTATGATAGAATGCTAAAAAATGGCTGATGAAATCTGGCTAACCCAAACGTTGGGATATTTCTTGATTTTCACACACGACGTGACTGGAGCGAGTTGACACTTTTATTACTTAGAAGCAGAGGTCCGACATTACCAGAATCCAGAGTTTGGTTCTTCTGGGTTAACCAGAAATACATTTTTTGAGCAAAAAGTGCCAATCCCAGCATGTGCCGAGGCCTACGAGTGGTAGCATCGTCACCTTGTAATCAAGAGGTCCTGGGTTTGATACCCGGTGAAGGTACATGGCACAGTGGTTCGGATCACACTTTAAACTGTAGGTCCAGTCCCGATTAGCCTTACTGTGCATAAAGTGGACTTAAAACACCAAATCAATGAAGCTGCCAAAGCTGCCAGACAGGTGACAAAATTGATTTTGATTTCCATGCAGTTTTTTTTAAAAAAGTGAATAGTAAGTTAATTCAAATAGATTACCTCTCTCCATATTCCCGCCAAATGGATATCTTTAGATACTACACTTTAAAGTGGGATTGAAACTACTGTGCAATATGCCTCCACTGGGAGAAGAACCCTAGACCCCTCTTGCTTACAAGGCAACAGCATTACCACTACACCATTGAGTAGTTCCAGTTCCAAATTAAAAAAACGATTCAGAAGTACTGCTCCAAATTTATTATTCTGCATACTCTTTGATCTCCTGTATGGTAATGTTTGTCACCTCTTCATCAAAGAAAATACAAATGCATCTGAAATATTATCCAATTTTTTTTTAACCCCTGATTAACCTGTAAAATGTATATTTTGTGCTTTCAAACTCCTTTCAATGTACACTTCTGCTGCACAAGTCAGTATCACCCTGCTGTCATGGAAATTCAAATTTATCAATATTTCTTTTTCTATTTGGACTAATCCATGTTTATTCACAGGTCAGCTAAATTCTGCAGATTTCGAGGCTTGTATACAAGAAATGTAGCTTGTTTTGTGCACAAAAGTTGTGAATTTGCAATGTCATATAATCCAGTTGTATATTTCTCTGTCACCCAAAACACAATATTCTCCTACAATGTTAGTATAAGATCCAACAGAACCTAATACAGATAAAAATTAACATTGGACTCCAATAAATATTGATGGAACACAAAAAACTGACAGACAACAAGATAGAACCTGAATCTGTAATGAAAAGGCAATCAATAAAAGCAGAATATTACAAGAAAAATGAAAAGAAAGATCAATTTTGAAAATAATTAATATTCCTACATGTGCCAAGATTTCATGCCGCAGCATCTACTTTGAGATGGCTTATCGAAGTAAATTAATTCATTTTACTTTGTTAAATTCTTGCATCTACTGTAAGTATTAAGGGAATTTTATGAGTTTGAAATTGTCTTGCAGGTAGGAACATCAATTAAATTCAACACAATTATGAAAGCATCTCTACTTACCCATCTTTTGTGTGCATGTCGAGTAAAGTTGACCATTCTCGAAGGAGATCATCAGATGCAGACGAGCGACAATCATCTAAGTCAAAGGCTTTTCGTAATGGAGAAGCTTCTCCCAAAGAAACACATTCTAACCTGAAAAAAAAAGCACATGAAAATGTATATTTGAGATCCAATATATCATGCTAATATACGTCTATGTATTATTTTAGAAAGTAAATGAAATGTGCAATAAAAGTTGGCATCAAGAAACTTAAAAAGTGTAGTTCTCACACAGCCTGATCATGCGTGAACATCAGAATTCAAAACGAAATAGACAAATTTTGTACAGAGCCTTAGCATAAACAACAAAAAAAAATACAAAACCTTGAACTGACACTTAAAAATATGGCATGCAATAAATTATACACAATTAGGGTTGAGCCAACGTAAATGACAATGTATCTGAAATTTATTTACAGATACCGGACCAATACTTTCTGGTATTTTGGTCCTTCGCGGATCCTCAAAAATGCCACGCAATACTTTCACAGTCTAATTATCCTGAAAATTATGCAAAATTCGAATTTTTATTTTACTTTGCACCAGTTTTATGAGAAAAACTGGATTTGGTGATAACATAACATGCATTTTAATATTCTGATGTAATTCTTGAATATTTGGTAAATTCTTGGTAAAATGCTGCATATAATTGGAGTGGGATACTTACACACTAATATTGATCAACATTTTGAACAACTTTTAATTATTACAATCAGTAAGAGTATCAACATCAGTATCAGGATCAGTTCCAAGTTCTATCGGCTCAGCCCTATGTACAATCAAATGATTGACAGCTTATTTTGTACCTCTAAATCATCGGTAATGAAGGGATGAATAATATGATGAAATTGATGAAGTAACAAATATAAAGTGATACTTATGACCTGAATCCAGAACTATAAGGTGGCAAGGTCATGAGTTGACCACTCAACATGCTTTTCTGGCTCAGTGAACAGAAAAATGTGTTTCACCACCAAAACCAGTATCTGATTTTAATTTGTTGAAGGCAGGAGGTAGCGGAATGCTTGCTCATCTCTTGATTCACGAAAAAGTAGAATATGGTTCTTCTCAATTGTAAGCATCACTTGCAAAATCACTTACTAATTTCAACTTTGACTTCAAATGAAGGAAGGCAAGAAGATATCAATTTGCAACACTAAAAAAAAGGTAAAGTGTTCCCCTGTGCATAGCACCATGCCATGAAGGCGTATAGGGGGTGTGGGGATAACGCCCCACACTTTCTTGATCCGGTCGTGAGTGGGGGTGATGTGATCAGCATCACGCCCCTGACCGCCTTTACCCCCCAGGGTTTCCCCCAGGTACCCATGTTATTCGACGCTGGGTGGGCGCCGGGGCCGCTTTCACCGTTAGAAAAGTTCCCGGATTTGAACCGGCCGGGGATCGAACCCGGGACCTTGAGCATGGTAGTCAGACGCGTTACCGACTGAGCCACCGCGGCCACAATTTGCAACACTAAGCAAGAAATATAAGGAGTGGGCAGACAACAAAGCAACCATATATGCACATCAGGCACAAGGTACTGTCTATGGCTTGTTCAGGAAAGTGCAATATATTCACTTTTAATATTATCACAAGCAATGAAATTTCACCAACTTCTCGTTCATATCAGAGTCAATTGAACTGAAAGATCAGATCTGATTCAGCACAACGTGTGTGTGATTAATGGTACTAGTTTCTTCTTTTAGCTCCACTGGGTCTGATAACATGAGAAAATTTTTTTTTTTAAATATCAACTTTGGTAATAAGAAGCAAATGGCTGCCCATGATGTTAAATAGTGTATGAAAAAGTAGATGTCAATATGCAGAAGAATAATTGTCTAGAATCAATTTTATTATTTTTATTTTCATTCTTTAACCAATTCTTATGTTGTTCTGATTATTATTCGAAAAATCACAGTGATTACAATTGAAGGAGTCAGTAAGTGAAATTTTGGTCATAATTGAGGTTATTAGAAGATGTACTGAACATAAATAGTTTTCATGTTCATGTTCAATGAGTCCAATGCAAATTGCATGATATGGCAATTATACGCGAAAATTGAGGGATGGTTCTCTATACCTTGAAAAACTCAATAATGACCAAAATGTCACTTTCCATGTTTTATTCCCAAGTCCTTAAATTATCTAAAATATGGCAAGATCCGTGTGTTGATCACACTTCTTCAATTCATGGTACTGGAGAAAAATGTATTAATTGTTTTTCAACAGAATAGAAACAAAACAAACAATCTTTGTGAATGGCAGCACTGAAATTGACAGGCAAAATAAGAAATATATTGAACGAATAACATGGATTTAATATTTATTTCTATTAGTAAATTTTAACTGTTCTTGTGCTATAAATTTAACTATGTTAGTTTTGCTAGTAATAAAAGTTGTACAGTTTAAAACAGATAGAACTATAAAGTGAAAATAACGTCTTAAGCCACTTCCCATTCCACTTGAGAATGGCGTATCTTCCTTGATATAGTGCATGAGTAAAAAGGTAAAGTGCTCCCCTGTGCTTAGCACCATGCCATGAAGGCGTATAGGGGGTGTGGGGGTAACGAGTATTCATCTAAAGAAGTAATGTATCTAATTTATTGGAGTCCCACCACATTTGAACTATAAAGGACATCTACATTCAGGAAGGTAACTCAATTAATAAACACCCATAGGATTTGATTACAGAATGAATAAGGAAGGGTTCTACAGACCATGCGACCACAGAGTCAGAGCATGTATGACTCTCAAAAAATTGCATAGAAGGTAGCCATAGGCATGTGCAAACCCTCCGATTAGGGGGATCAAAAGACTTGAAAGTTCAGTCCGGAAAGAAAAACTTCAATTTATTTCACCGTTTTAGCTTTATTGCATTGATGTGTGTGCGTGCACATTATATAATCAATTCATCCACTCCATAAGAAACAAAAAACAAAAATGATATAAATTGTCTCTGAAATGTGCACGCTCCTTTTCCTCCAAACGAAACTGTTATAGCAGCAACTGTCTGAAGCACTTAGTTGTTCTTACTTCTCTCTCTGGAAATTTCCAATGTGTTACAGAGAACAAATTGCGAGCGAAGCGAGCAAGCAAATTTTTCTATGCAATTTTTTGCAAATTGGAAACAGTATTGATTTAATAGAGCGCAAAAAATTTCACGGGATGCCAGGATATTCTTTTTTACAATTTTTCTCATTCAAATTGTTCGGCGGCCAGGGATAACTCCCGCCGCCCCCTAGCTATGGCTATGAACTTGACAAGACTGTAAGAAAAGCAGATAATGGGAGTGAAGCGAGCAAGAAAATTTTACAAAATTTATTTGTATAAAATTTGAAGTCAAGGAGGCAATTGCCTTTCTGTGGATTCCTGCAGGTGCTCCTGGCCGTCTGGAAGAAAGAATTCAAGATATACGTGAAAACTAATTCCATCTTTAGTATCCTCTTGTCCTGCTACTCTTGCTTTCTTTTACTTCAGTGTTTGCCCCCCCCCCCCACCTAGAATTCACAACTTCCCCTTCCCCTGAATTGCTTTGAACTTTCATCGGGTTGAAAAAACTTAATTTTCTCGTATAATATCGTTTAATAACAGCGATAAGATTCCTCTACACTAAATTTCTAGGTGAAAGTATAATGTATGGCATGGAACATCTGGAAGGAGGGGGCAAGGATGACCACACCTCCCCCTTCAAAAACGAATGTCAGCCTGAAAGTATATATTTCACACGTATAATTTGATTTCAGTCATAGTAATTTACATTAATTGTTATGTAATGGAGACGCAGGAATGCCATAATTTGAAATTCAAGTAGTGTTTTTTGAGAGGGCAGCACTATTATCTTGGGAAAAATCTGCGAATCCCCATGATTAGGGGGGGCAATTGCCGCCCTCACCTTGCCCACGTCTATGTTCATAGCCACTGGCAAGATATGCCACGTAAAAGCATTCTTTACTTGTGAGATGGCTGACGTTAGTTTCATATGGTAAGGTTGAAATTCTACAAGAAATATGAAGGATCAATGAATGGCTGACAGAGGAGGGTAGAGCTTGCTATAAGCTGAAACACTATTGAGAAAAAGGGGAAGCTTGATCTTGAAGATGTTAACATTGTGGCACCTATGGGAATCTTAAATTTAAAAAGTGATCAAAGTGAAGGGTGTTTTTGACAAAAATTTGGATTTTAACTTTTGTTGCTGTGTTTTCTACACACAAGATTTAATAATGAGGTACTCTTGAAAACACCACTCTCCTTACCTGTCAAGAGATTCATTGAATGTACTCCCATCACTTTGCTCATAGTCCAGCATCATATCATCTGATGTTATGCTTTCACAAGGAGACAATGTGTCAAGAGATGTCGTTCGGCTTTTAGAAGAAGGCCGAGCAGGACTATCTTCAGCACCAGAACATTTTGCTGTGAAATAAATAAGATAATTACTGTAACATATCTTTTCATTGAACTCCAGAGTTTTTAATTCTAATTAAACAATCATTGCACATAACTTCTATAAAAATTATGCCCTAAACATGATTATAACATGCAATTTACTCAAGAGGGTACCATTACAAGAATACGTTGTCAGGAAATACAATAACACCCTTTTTCTTGCTTTTCATTGCTACAATAAATTGGATGGCCAAAATATCCAGATGGCTGATATTATCCAGAATATATTGCAAGAGCAAAAGTAAATCTGAATGATCCAAATAATCCAGTTGTTTGGTGCTGCCAGATTAATTTAAATTAATATATTTGGATGACAAATATATCCAAAACAATATATGAATACAATTAAATCTGGATTTGGCAAAATTTAATGTATAATTCAAACCAAATTTTACAAGTCTTCCATCTTAATTTTTACTTGTTAGATTTTTTAGCATAATTTCTTTATAACTGTATCTGCTATTCAGCTCTTGTATTTAATATTAAGGAGCCTGTACAATTAGAAGAAAAATGAATTTGTAAAAATCACCATTAACATGCCACTTTTCCTTCCTCAATGTACAAGATGCACATTAAAGATTGCCTTTAAGTGAACTTAATATGTTTCTAACTGCTGCGGATAAACTACTTTTGTTTGTTTTACATCATCTCTGGAAGAGCCTAAGTTCTCTAAAGTCATGTTGTTTTCAGAAATAGTTTGAAAATGTTTTGTTTGACCTAGCTGGATAAATCTGATGTAGGAACTATTCCTTCTGACAAAAAATAATAACTAAACAAACAATTATTATGGGCTGAAATTGTTATGGGCTGAAATTGATCTCAATAAATATTCAATATTCCATAAGGACATTACACATACATATATATTTTGATGATTGAAGAACTCCAGGAAAAGTTCACTTTCAATTAATTTACTTTCATAAATAATACTATAATTCCATGTTGTTTTAAGAACAACATATTACTCACCAAAATCTATAGACAATTAATACGTTGAAAGTAATATGGAATTGTTAACCTATTACATTATAAAAAGAAGTGAATTTTCGACTTCTTTTTTGCTACAAATATAAGAATTTTAACCTTAAAATGCTTTAATATTATCAAATTCTGACTTCAAAAAATTCTGAAGTATCACCTAAATATTTTGTTTATAATTTCAGTATCACCATTCCGTTTTCTCGAAAAAATGCAATAATCCACTTCTTTGTAAAAACAGTGATGATAGAAATAATTATTATTATTACTTTTACAAGGCAGGAAATTTTAACTGTGTTTATGCCATGAGTATTATAAGACAAGATTGTTTTTACTAAAAGAAATGAGCCAATGTTTTAAGTGCAACAAACTCTTGAAACGGAATCTTGTGGTCAACTTGAAATTTGATGCAGTACCTGTTAATAATATTAAATTGTGTAATTGTTGTGTTTGTAAACAAAAACAGTTATTTTTCTTTGGGTTAGCTCAGTGACATCGTAATTTCAATTACATGATGGGATGGCAACTGCAGTTTCATTTAATAATAATCTAAAAATAACAGTATGCAAATTTACCACTCACCAGATTTTGAAAGTTCCACTAGTGTGTTGTCAGTCTGTAGGAAACTTTCTGCATTTGGCTTACTAGAGACATCTTGCTGCCCAAATGTTAAACCAGGTTGATCAGCAATCTCATCGTCTATCAGGAAATCCCTTTGATCAGCCTCCGACAGTGAATTGGATGTTGGTGAAGGACTCAGTATGCCAGACTGTTCCCACGAGTTTTCACTGCCTCCTGTAGGGGGTGAGATCACTTCCAATGTAGCTGGTCTTGGAGGACTTTGACCTGTACCCTCTGATGATGAAGAAGACATGGCATCTGTGCTGCTAAATAAACTGTCCACTGACTTTTCAAGGGGAGACACAACAGTAAGAGCAGAGCTTGGATTCGAAGGTGGTATTTCAATGGTCAAATGCACTGCATGAGGACCGGGATGTTTCTTCCCACTGGGTGCTGCTTCTGAAGGAAATTCAAAGGCGACATCTTCGCCTGCCCCATCACGGAAAGTAACTGTCTCGGATGTACTAGCACCGACTGAAAATGCACGACTATCTTCACTGAAGTCATCTGCCATGGCTTCCCCTGGTCCCCAGTCTTCTTGATCATCACTTGGAGTTCCGTCACCTGATCCCTGCTGTTCCGGCATCACTGTTATGGACTCATCTTCGTCGTCATCATCTTCAATAGGTGACTTTCCTTTTTCCGTACACGAGCGATCTCTCCAAGCCTTTTCCTCCTCTCCAAGACCTTCATCCTGATTATCACGTTTCACACTTGTCAAATGAGTAACGGGTGCACCCAGCAACAGTCTTCCAGTGTCGAGAGTTATCTTATTAATTTCATCACACTTTGTTGCATCACGAGGTATCTTCTTTGCAATACCTACTGGTTTATTTGGTACTTCTGTAACTGGACTGGACTTTTTCTGATATATCATAGCTTTTTGACGGACTACTCCACTATTTATTGGTCGTGGAACACCACATTTGGCTTCATCCCTCTTGATCCCTCTCATCAACCCTTGCTCCTGCTTCTCCCGAAGTTCAAACACACCTGAATTGTTATGTACTACCATCTCCAATGTTCTTGGCCGTCTCTTCGACGGGCTGAGAGCTCTACCGGAATCTCTTAGCCACAATTCAGATGAATCTATCTGCTCTATGTCAAGAAGAGTGTCTGTTTCTCCCTCACCCACACGTTCACTTTCCAATGTTCCCAAACCAGAATCTTCGGCTTCATTAAGCGAATCTAAGGAACCATCTCTCTGTTCTTCCTGGGCCATTTTCCTGTTCGCTGCTGTCTTCGCTATTTTCGACACCTGGCTACCATCTGCATTAACTAACCTATTTGTCGATGGTGATATTAATGGTTTAGCTATTAGCGGGACTTGCGGTTGAGGCAGTTGCCTGCTCTGTAAAGTGTATCGTGAGGTTTTAATACTTTGAACCGGTCCTGGCACTTTTGACTTTGCGTTACCACTACAAGGTGAAGAAAGAGTTAAACTTGCGCTCGACACTGTTGGTGACTTTCCACTACTCTTAGGACGTTGTTTCACAGACAGCTTGGAGTCAGTTGACTTGTTTAAGAGATTCTGCACATCCTGGCTGGATATCATATTACAATTGGCATCTGCTACTGTCTCCTTCTCGGAGGATGAGATTACAGTTCGAAATCCAAAACGATTCACACGACTTGGGACCCGGTTTATGTTTTCCCTTGACCTTGACTTAGGGGTGGATCTCCCTGAAGAGAGTGGGCTGTCTGAGTTGAGGGAAGCTTGTGAAGTTGATCGTTGTGGTGGCTTGATTGCTGATGTCGGCTTTGGCTTGTTAGCAGAGTCTGTTGCCGGTGTCTTCATGACTGCTGGTGGATGCCTTTTGAAGCCAAAAGATGTGGCCTGACCTCTAGTGTATGGTGTTGACCTCTTCGAGCCTTTCTCACCCTAAAAATTGAAAAAAATCTGAAATTACCACAGTGAATCATAGAAGCGTAGCATAAATGTGTACTACGAGGGGCGTTCAAGTCAATCGGGGACTTTTTTTTCTTCCAGGTTTAAATAGACGCCTAGGCTGGAGGTTTTGTATGCAGTAGGAACTGGCAACTGTGTGCTGTTACTGGTAGACGACGCTCATATCCCACGCTTCTGAATAGACCGTTATTCAAGATGGCGGACAACAGTATGAACGTCTACATGGAACAGCGTGTTGTGATGAAGTTTTTAGTGAACGAGGACAGAAAACCTGCTGAAATTTACAGAAGACTTCAGGCTCAGTACGGTCATGAGACACTCTGTCGCAGTAAGACATTTGAATGGTGTAAGCGCTTCAAAGATGGCCGTATCTCTATTACTGACGATCCCGGTCGTGGTGGATCAGAGCCACGGCAGTCATTCCTGGGAACATATAGCACGTGGAATGTGTCTTTTTGGATAAACAGGGGATTATTCACGTTGATCTTTTACCCCATGGTGTCACTATCAACAGTGAGCATTACTGCCGTGTTCTGCGTGATGTGCATAAGAGTTTACGGAAGAAACGTCCGGGTTTCATCACAAAGGGTGTTCTCTTTTTTGCAAGACAATGCACGACCGCATACCACTCAACGCACATTCCAAACATTCCAGGAAATCGGCTGGTGGATATTACCACCCCCACCCCCTATAGTCCTGACTTAGAGCCAAGTGATTTTCACCTGTTTGGACCCCTGAAGGAATTCCTTGCAGGAAAACATTTCAACACTGATGATGAAGTGAAGAATGCTGTCCTACAATGGTTCCGCCGTAATGATAAATCTCTCTATGCCGAATCATTCCAGGCGTTAGTTAAATGCCGGGATAAGTGTATAACTGTAGCAGGAGGTTATGTGGAAAAATAAATCCAGTTACCACACTTTGAAATTTGTTCTTCTATTTCTTAAAAAAAAAAGTCCCCGATTGACTTGAACGACCCAGGTATATATCGATTATTTAATTTTCTACTTCACTTTCTCATTTCTGAAGCATTTTGCAAATTGTTCACTCCTTTTTACACACAGGGTTGCAAAATATATCATGTTCAAATGCTTAATATCCTTGGTGGAAAATAGTTAAAATCAAATTGCATACCACAAACTTCTTTCTAAGCCTTGTTCTCAGTCTGACAAAATAGGTACAACACTTACACTTGTTAGCATATATATCTAGGTTGGCCGCAGGATTTTTTCTCAGGGAGGCCAGAGTAAGATTTCATATCTTGTCCTTCAGCCATAGAAACTTTAGCTATTATTATTATTATTACTTCACAAATAATAAAATTCAAATTGAATTGAAAATACTTTGGTGGTGTATACACGTTCAGACTTGAATCTACTATTTAGATAGAAAACAGCCCAGCGGTTGAAAAACACTGGCACTAAAACTGAAGTAGAAGCAAATAAGACTGGCCACAAATGGCAAAATAATAATAATAATAATCTGGCACGGACCTACAGTTTGAAATGAGATCCAGAGCACTCTACCTCCACTGAGGATTGAACCTCAGACCCCTTCTTATTACAAGGCTACAGCATTACTTTATTCCACTCCAGAGACCCATTCATGATTATAAAAGGAACATTCTATCAAAGAGCAGGCCTTTTCCATCAACAGTACTTGCAATTTGTTCTCTGTGATTTACAGGCTAAATGAAATTTAATCTCTGATGAAGTAGCTAACATATTCAGACCGAAGCTGAATACATAAGCAGTTATTTATTAATTATAATAATTACAAAAATTACTATCATTAATAAAAATAACCAATTATTGCATGTGTCTGATATAGGCTATATTTTTTCATTCACTAAAACTCACAAAATACAAACTAATTTTTATTAATGCTTTCTAGTTTGCAGAAGTGTATTTGTTTATTAAATATAATAATTACAATAATTACTATCATTACCAACCAATTATACACTTTCACTTGCATGAGTTTCTCGAATGACACATTCAAAGATGGCGCCTGATATGCTCACCAAGTGCATTTTGCCTCCTAATTAAATTACATTTATGTTTTTATGTACAAAAGTAATAAATAAATATTGGGAACATCCTAGGAAACAATGTAATTTATTATTTTCAAACAGTTGAAAAATCTAAAAAAATAGAGGTGGTGGGCTGCGAAGCGCCCCCCCCCCCCCCCAATAACTCCTCAGTTAGCTTTGGTTAAAATTGTATCTGAACCACTATGCAATATGTGTACACTGGAATTGGCCAATATCTGTCTTCTGGTTGCTACATGATGTAATTTCTTTTAGCTAGTTGTAAAATATGTCACTACAAACCTGTAAACTCATAACAGTAACTTCAAGTGAAATAGGTTACCTGTAATTGGTAAAAAGCAAAAAAAGCCAAAATTTCAGTTTTTTCCCCCAAAAAAGCCGACTTTTTTGCAACTCTAGTTTCCACATATGCCATATCTCGCAAGTTAGGTCATTATTATTTTAATGCTGATGTACAAAAGCTTTCCTTTTTCACAATGGAAACAAAACGCTAATATTCATAAAAATGAAAAGTTGTTCCACAACTTTAGTGAACATTTCACTCTTTTAAAACTGTCAACAAATGTGTAATTCGTTGATGGTTTTGCCTACTCGTGGTGAAACGGACGGGGTTTCAAACACAGAAACGAGGTCAGAACCCACGGAAAAAATATATATTGTCGATAAGCATCGAGAGAGGAAAGTTCAAGTGAGATAAACACTATAGATGAAACGAAACCCGAGTGAAAGTACTCGCGGTAATTGGAAGTTGAAAGTGTGTGAACATCAAAACTAGCTTTAATATAATAACTTTCATCTGATCACGATTTCATTTTACTTTTAACTGGAAGGATTAATACGTATCTGCGCCTGCAAAAGCAGGTTATATTGAAAACATATAGGATTTGAAGTATAGATCGCAGGAAGCGAAAAACGTTCTTCTGGAGAGTCAATCGAATGCGAGGTGTATACCAGTTACTCTTACATTCCCACTCGACATTTGAGCGTGATCGTTGATTGTAGCATATTTACTTGAGCCTCAATTCACAAGACCGACGATATAAAGCAATTATTATGTATCAACATTGTCATAAGTTTTATCGCAATTGCCAATATGAAACGTTTATGTTTATATGGAGACCCAGGGGGAAAAACGATGAATGTCGATTTTTCGCCCATTTTGAGATCGCAGCGCCATTTGATAGTTCAGAAGCTGTACTATAAGAATGAGAACGGCCTTGGTTGGGAAACGATGAGAAGTGCCTGAAAAACGCATTATTATTTTGGCATATATTAAAGTACTTATGAAAAGAAATACTTTGTTTTTCATTTCCTGGCAAATCGTCTCGAATGAACATTCATCGTTTTTCCCCTGGCCCTTCATATATTATTCAATTACGTTTTTAGGATGCTACAGTGAAAAGAAAAATTCAAGTATAATTCCAGGTTTTCTAGAAAAAATCCCAATTCGAAGGCTCAATACGTTATAATTAGTAAATAATTTAGAATGCTCCTTGCAAAAATGTTTTCAAGTCATCAACTACCCACCGCAATTCTTACGCCGTACATTACGGTTCAGACTACCGAGGTTCAACAGTCGCTATACATACACAACAATATTTATTTCCCTGTTCAGTGGCCTCCAAACTCACCCGAACTAACCCCGTTGGACGTAGACGGGGAGCCGGAAAAAGATCCAGTACACACAACAGCTGGAAGAAAGAATTCAGTAGGTGTGCCGTGTCTCAGTACATAACATGTTCGAGAGTAGTCAAGGACACGCATTTGCTTTCAACTCAGAAGTCTCCGTGACTGACAATTGCGTGTGGTCATATGTATTTGGTGAGCACATCGAATAGATACATTTTCTCCAGTCATATGCACATGACGACTTTTGTGCCACCCTGTAGTATAGTTTGAGAAGTAAACTATACACTATCTTGGGAATCTCTGGGGCAAGGCCGGTTAAAACAATAGAGAAGGGAAGAAAGCGAGTGGGCGGGGCGAAGCAAAACACGCTGCTACCAAAGACTGGTACCTGCAGTCGCTTTCCCCCCTTCCGCGCAATCCCGTTCCTTCGCACGTGTTCATTGGTCGAGCCTTCTCGAGTCACTACTTGCTTTCGTTCACTCGCTCCAGAGATTTCCGTAACAGAGTATGTACACTGACCAAGTTGGTTAATAAAAGTTCATAGCCCAGTCTAGTTGGCTGCACTTTTTAACACTCGGTGCAGTGCACGTATCCAGTGTCAAAGTGGTGCAAGGAAATTACGTTCAGCCAACTAGACGGAAAGCGGTGTTCGAGTTGTATGTTGCTTTAAACGGTCATTTGATTAGTTAAAACGCACCACGCGACCATACACCAAACATACACCGGTCCGAAAGGTAGTGGAGAAGGTGCAGACAACCAAATACATTACTTAAATCGAAATCAACGACTCGGTGTTGCACCGTGCAACCAACTAGACGCTTCGGTGCAAACAGTCAAAGCGAGTCAAAAACTGCAGCATATGTTTGATGGATCGTAATTTCCTTGTTTTGTTGAAAACCTGGCATCCTCAGAATAGTCAGCAATAACAAAAGACAAGCTCACAACAGGTAGTAAAGATTAGTTTCGTAGTCTCGTGGTACTTTCTTGTTAACACTTAATGCAAATCATATTCCAATTTGCTTCTACTTAGCTACTTTAAGATATTGCAGGAAACGCCCATTCCCCCTCACGTTTCCGCAACGCGCATTATACCCATACACTCCTAGGCACACACACATCAGCATAATCACAACCGTGGCACGTCCGTAACTTTTCCAGCATTTACTTTTAAATCAAAAGGCAATCTGCAGCCCGATCACGCATAGGCTGCAAGGGTGGAGCTGGTAACACCGTGGACATTCGACCGTCAAGTCTTGCTGTCTACTTCCAGCGTAGATGGTTGGAACTGTAAAGCATAGGAGTGCGCAAGAGGGGGCAGTTGCCTTCTAATACTCTCTCACTTAGAAATTTAGCGTAGAGGAATCTTATTATCGTTATAAAACAATATTATACTGTTAAATTGCCCATACATTGGAAATCAGTAGCGGCGATTGGGCGACAAAAGTTGGGAAGGGGTAAGGACAGTTTCACTTTCCCTTGTCGACAATGTTTAGCATTAAGAGACCATAGTGCGGGACAAAAAGTGTGGGAGACAACTGGCCCGACGGTCCCCTAACCGCAGTCACTGTTGGAAATTAATTAATTATGTGTAGTTATTTTGAATCTGCTGTGCGAAACCATGTTTACATGTAAATTAGTCTCTGAACCACAGAGCGGGGGAAATAAAGGAGGGCAAAAAAAAATTGTGCCACGGAAGTTTGAATTCTTCTAAAACAGTGATTTTCGGCGGGTCCGGACACACACTATAGGCCCGTACCCAAACGGGGGGGGGGCATGGCCCTCCCTCGAGCCATGAAAATTTTTAATTTGAACGTAAAAAACCTACAAAAATTAATTTGATGGTTTTTCAAATTTTGCACGAATTTCGATTTTGTCCTTGCACAAATGAATAGTTTTTTTCTGGAGAGAGGCAGGCTCTACAAGTCTGCAATATTGGGCTATTTTAGTTCTATAACCATTGATGCAAGGCTATCAGATGTTCCGATTTAGTCGGGACAGTCCATTCCTTTTAATCCATGTCGCGACTTGCTATAAAGGAAGAAAGACTCTTGCGCCACTACAGACATTGCACTGGTTATGTAGAACTTTCTGTAGAATACTCTGTACATTTTTAAAATTGTCTGAACTTTTTATGAGTAAAAAACAGTTCTTTGACGACATTCGACAAATAGAAACCCCTTGATTATTGAATGGTTTCTTCTATTATAGTGTCACTAATGTTTCACATAATTAGAATAGAGGGGAATTTTCTATACTCTTTACATTATGGAAGAAAGTTTCCTCAATGACTGCAATGGAAAACCAACCATACGAGGGTCACTATTTATATTTTGAGCCTAACAATGTAAAAACAGGAATTTGGCATTGAAAACTGCTTTATTGTTTTTCGAAGTATTCTCTTTTATGGTCAATACACTTTTGCATTCGTTCGAACCATTTGTCAAAGCAGTTTTTCCAATCTTCTTGAGACACCTCCATAATATGGTTTTTGAACGCATCAACGACGTCTTCCGCCGACGAAATTCGTTGTCCACGCAATTTATTCATGACATTCGGGAACAAGAAGAAGTCATTGGGTGCCAAATCAGGACTGTACTGCGGATGACCCATCAATTCGATTTTTTGACTGTTCATAAAGTCGGTTGTTAGACGAGATGTGTGACAGCTGGCATTGTCTTGATGAAGAATGATCCGACGGCGTTTGTTTGTTTTCCGTATTTGACCGAAGACCTCTGGCAAACAAATCGTTGTATACCATTCAGAGTTGACCGTTCTACGTTCCTCTAAAGGCACAGTTGCCACATGACCAATTTTCCCGAAAAAACAGGAAAACCCATTTGTTTCGATGTGCTTCGAGCGCGAACAACTTTTGTTGGATTGGGTTCATCTACAAACACCCATACAGTCGACTGCTGTTTACGTTCCGGCTCATTTGCATATATCCATGATTCGTCACCTGTTACAATCTTATATACGTCTTTTGAAGCACCACGATTGTATTTATTGAGCATTTGTTTGCACCAATTGACGCGAGCGTCTTTTTGAGTTTCTGTCAAATTGTGTGGGATCCAACGAGAACATACCTTTCTCACAGCTAAATGATCATGTAATATTTTATATATGCTGGTGGAACTAATGCCTATGGTTGCCTCAATCTCACAGTATGTCACATGACGATCTTGCAGTATTAGGTTTTGCACAGCATCAATGTTTTCTTGAACAACAACTGATTTTGGACGACCTTCGCGAATCTCGTCGGTGAGCGAATGGCGGCCACGATTAAATTCGTTATACCAACGTTTCACAGTGGCAAAGGATGGGGCTTCATCGCCAAATGTGGAAGTAAGTTGATCGATGCACTCTTGTCTTGATAATCCACGTCGAAAATCGTAAAAAAATCATCGCACGAAAATGTTCACGAGTTAATTCCATTTTATTGTTGTCGCGCAATCTCCAAGGCAACATAAACAACACAAATGAAGCTATTGACAAAACATTTGAAGTACGTTATGGTCAATAATGCCAGACGATTCCGTGAAAACGTCAAATCGCGCCTAACTTCAATCAATGTTGCCAAGGCTCAAAATATAAATAGTGACCCTCGTATAATGGGCATTTAGCCCTCCACCCGTACCGCAAGGTCTGTGATCCCTTTTCGCCACCACTGAGCAGAAGGATAAAAAACATTTTCTTTCTCCAACTGATGTCCATACTGCCACTCAATGGCTTAGGGTTAATTAATACGAGGGTGGTTTGAAAAGTTCTCGGAATGGAGTAGAAAGAAACGACTTACAACAGTGATTTTTTTTTGATTTTTCAATGTAGTCTCCCTGTACACTAATGCACTTGGTCCAGCGATGTTCCAATGCTTTGATCCCATCTCGAAAATTAGATTCCTCCAGGCCTGTGAAATACGTGTCAACTTCGGCTATTAGTTCTTCCTTTGAAGAGAATCTCCGTCCATCGAGGAAACTTTTGAGTTCGGGGAAAAGATGGAAGTCTGAGGGAGGCGAATAAGGCGGATGTGGCAACAATTCGTAACCAAGTTCATGAATTTTTCCCATGGCAACGACACTTGTGTGAGGGTGCGCATTGTCCTGATGCAAGATGATTTTCTTTCTTGCCAAACCTGGCCTCTTTTCCCGTATCTTATGCTTTAGTTGGTCGAGGAGATTAGCGTAGTATTGTCCCGTAATTGTTTGACCAGTGGGAAGATAATCGATCAACAGAATCCCTTTCGCATCCCAAAACACTGACGCCATTACCTTTCCGGCCGACCGTATTGCCTTTGCTTTCTTTGGTGGTGGTGAATCAACATGTTTCCACTGCTTTGACTGTTGTTTTGTCTCTGGGGTATAGTAGTGGACCCACGTTTCATCTGTCGTCACAAACCGGCGCAAAAAATCTGTTTGGTTTCTCTTAAAACGAGTCAAACATTGTTCGGAAATGTCCACTCTGATGCGTTTATGGTCCTGTGTTAAAAGTCGCGGCACCCATCTTGCAGATAATTTTCTCATATCCAATTCAACTGTTAAAATGTGATACGCCCGTTCGGATGACATTACTATAGCTTCTGCAATTTCACGCACTTTCAGTCGGCGATCCTCCATGACCAATTTATGCACTTTTTCAATAATTTCTGGGGTAGTAGCACATTTTGGGCGACCACTACGTGATCTTCTTCTAAGCTGTCCCGACCAAATTTAAACTCGTTTGTCCACTTTGCAGCAGTTGAATATGAAGGAGCAGAGTCCCCCAGTGTGTTCAGAAAATCGGATGAATTTCCTTTGCTTTCATACCTTTCTTTACGAAGTACTTAATCACCGCTCGAATCTAGATTTTTTTCCATCTTCACAAAGCACTGCATGGGAACAACTACAAAGTGACGTCCGCACCACGGATCTCTACCCAGAACACTGACGCGCCACGTGTTTATTAATAAAGGATGGCCTATTACTATGCGGGAACCTCGTTGTCCTAGCACTGATTTCTGGTGGTGATTCCGATAACTTTTCAAACCACCCTCGTATTATGCAAATAGGAGAATCCACTTCACAGCAGAATCGTTGCTAGATTTTTGGAGAAAAAAATTGCCTGAAGTATTTATTGCCTTATTTGTCCAAAACACTCAAGAAATTAAGTACATTATTATTTACGAAGTTCTGTCGATTGGAATTTGTTTTACTGCAACTTTTCTTCTTTTCTACTTGTAATTGTCTTGAACATAAATACACAGTGGTGTGCCTGTACAACAGACAACTTTCACAGTGTGCACAGGACATCAAGGCCAAAAAATTCGATGCTACGAGCCGTTGATAATGGCATTTTCTATCACACATGTATGCATCCCCATTTAATAGCTTCTTGGTTGCCACTGGTATTTATTTTTACTGTCGAATAAGATTCTAAAAGCGAGAACACGCCATGGAAACAATATTATGCCAGCAGACACACTGTTAGAGTGAAGTCACTTAGACGTTCCCTTATTTACAGGGTTCGCACTGACTCCAAAGTCCTGGACAACTGGATGAGTCAAGGCTAGGACTGAGGTTATTGGAAACAAATGATTTTTTAAAAAAAAGCTTTCAAAACCTGGAAAAGTCAGGGGGATTAAATGATTTTTGCTTGGCAGAATTTGTAATCGGAAACACGTTTCATTTTATCTTCCCAACAATCTTCCTTTTTGGGTAATATTGCTTATAAAAAGGTTTTCATTTTATTTTCATTTATTTTCAAAAGTGTTTAGCAAACGTGATTCATTTGTGTAACTTTTAAAGTTGTATTGTTTGCATTATACACACATGTAGTCTACCCGTATCATATATATATATATACCGCGTGAGGCACCTAAAAGTACCACCTGAAATAGCGAAGAAACCAGAAACAGTAGCGATGTGAGGTTTGCGGGAAACAATAATATCAAATGGGGCTCGTAAATCGGAGGTATGGGGTGGGTCGAAAAATATCGACAAATGGGGCATCTGGAGCAAAGTCATATTTTTTTTAATGGAACGATATACAATAACATGCATAATATAAAAGAGCACACGCAGAGAAACACAACGCCGTTGGTCTCATGCATCTACTGCACATAGGAACGAAGATATGGCCATGTGAAAATATGTAAACAAACTAACAAGGGGCCCACTTGACCGTCAGTACCACGGCATGTAAGACTTCTCAGGTGCCTGACAGAACTGCCTTTACGCAGAGCAAGTTTTGATAGCAGGTCCACGAGATTGTGTTAGTTCATAGCAAGCAGTCGTAGTGGTAAGAGCGAAGATTATGGTGTTCACAAACATAGAAAAAGCGGACATGATCCTGATTTATGGGGAATGCCGAAAGAATGCCTCAGAAGCCTACCGTGTGTACGCAGAGAGATATCCGGACAGACGACAGCCATCTCGACGTCTGTTTGGTAAGTTATTTATTAAATTAAGAGACACCGGAAGTGTAACACCACGAGGACGTGTGCGGAACAAGCCAACTACAGGTGAGGCAGGTGCAACAAATGTTCTCGCCGCTGTTGCTGTGAATCCGCACGTTAGCTCCCGTGAAATTGCCAGGGATGCTGGGATGAGTCAGCGAAGTGTATTGCGCATTCTGCACACACACAAGTTTCACCCATATCATATCTCCCTCCATCAGGAACTTCACGGGAATGATTTTGTGGACCGTGTTCGGTTTTGCACATGGTTGTTACGACACGACACACCCGATTTGTCACGTATCCTCTTCACTGACGAGGCAACTTTTACCAATCATGGAAATGTCAACCTAAGGAACATGCACTATTGGTCGGTGACAAATCCACATTGGCTTCGCCAAGTGGAACGCCAGCGCCCATGGAGTGTGAACGTGTGGTGTGGTATAGTGGGTGAACATCTCATTGGCCCTTTTTTTATACAAGGGACACTGAATGCTGACCGAAACATACAGTTTTTACAACACGAACTGCCTGTACTATTGGAGGACATACCACTTCAGACAAGGAGGGACATGTGGTACCAACATGACGGGTGCCCAGCTCACAGTGCAAGACGCGCTACAGCATGTGTGGAAAATACATTTCCAAATCGTTGGATTGGACGTGGAGGGCCTGTCAAATGGCCGGCTCGTTCCCCAGATTTGACACCGTTAGACTTTTTCCTGTGGGGAAAGCTGAAGGACATTGTCTACCGGGATGTGCCAACAACTCCAGAGGATATGCAACACCGCATTACTGCGGCCTGTAGGGACATTCCCTACGAGATGCTACATTCTGTGCACCGATCTTTGCGTGGGCGCCTCGTTGCCTGTATCGCAGCTGACGGCCACCACTTTGAACACACACTATGACAGGTTTTCGCTTCTTACGCAGTGGTTCTTCGACATACTGTCATGGTCATTTTCATTATGCTGTAACACTGTCAAATACATGGTGCTGACGATGTCTACTGTATTTTTTCTTCCTTTAACACGTTCTGTCTTCATCTTGTCCAATGGCTTCCGACATCTCATACTTGTACATGCCGTGGTACTGACGGTCAAGTGGGCCACTTGTTAGTTTGTTTACATATTTTCACATGGCCATATCTTCGTTCCTATGTGCAGTAGATGCATGAGACCAACGGCGTTGTGTTTCTCTGCGTGTGCTCTTTTATATTATGCATGTTATTGTATATCGTTCCATTAAAAAAAATATGACTTTGCTCCAGATGCCCCATTTGTCGATATTTTTCGACCCACCCCATACCTCCGATTTACGAGCCCCATTTGATATTATTGTTTCCCGCAAACCTCACATCGCTACTGTTTCTGGTTTCTTCGCTATTTCAGGTGGTACTTTTAGGTGCCTCACGCGGTATATATATGCTCTGACAGAAACGAATGTCAGTGTCAACTGCAAATGTTTGTCAGGTGGTTGCATAGGTTAGAAAATGCTGTTTTTCAACATTTCGTAGCAAAATGAGCAAATTTCTCTACCCACCCTCTCCCATACACCCCTGTCCACACACACACACACACACACACACATATATATATATATATATATATATATACAGTGTATAATATACGAGAAAATTCATGAAAATTTGCCTCTGGGTCTGCCCCACCCCTCAAAATAATCCTGGGTACGGGTCTGAAACACTACATACGTCCCTGTTCCATACCCCCATCAATACAATAAAACTGAGATGAAGTGAGTTTTTTTTCCTCCGATTGAACTTGCATCAAGGCTTTTGCCATAGATTCTGGGCACGCCTATGCTGTAAAGGATTCAATGAGTTTAAAAATTACTCTGTGTTTCAGTCCGACTGTGTGACAACAAAATTACGGCAGAGAGAGGCACCTTTTAAAGTGTATTGTCGATTTATTGATTTCGCTTTTTGTGTCACTTTTGGCTAATTTGCGAAGATGCGGATGAATGTTGATATGACACAAACATCAATGCCCAGGTCAGGATTCGAACCCGGGATCCCTGGCGTTGTAACGAGATGTGCTAACCACTCCGCCACGGGGACCGGCTGTCTTTTCGAAGTCTGACTCCTAATGCCGTGCATGTTTTAATGCTGACGTTATTGTTAGAAATTGTGTGAAGGTATGCAGGTGCTTTGCCCAATCTTCTACAATTTGCGTGACCATTATCAGCTTCAAAAAGAACGCACCCAGACCATTTTAAGCATTTTGCTACGTGATTTTAAAAATATATATATATAAAAAAGTAAATTTAAAGATGAATAATGCATGTACAGTGACAAGAAAATTACTGTTGAATGGAATCGCTGTCACACCCTACCATTCCTGTAGCCTAATTATATTTATCAGACAGGCCAGATAACAGTAAAATGTGTACCGGCTTAGCTTCACAGGGTGTAGAGTACATCAAGACGAACAGCTTTTCTCACCGCTTTCCCCGCTCGGGCTTCCCTCTGTGTTCAGTTTTAATACTGCATGTATGCAACCACGCGGCACAGATTCGATGTTACCGGACAAGGGGAAGCATATTACTGACAATAACGCGCTAGGGACTCAGTCAAGATGAAGTTGCAGGCCTGACCAGCCCCAACCCCCCCCCCCCCCCCCTCAAATCAATCTATGTTGCTTTTACAAGACAAATCGCTTGGATCAGAGTTACCTCGAAAATCTAATGGACTAATTCTTGGCACGTAACACCACCTTCTTATATGCAACACCTGCGCAGATACTGTTGTTTACATGCACCGTCATCAGTGGTAGGTCATGAATCACAACACGATGTTAGCATTATAAATACAAATGTTTGTTAAATAGCAGAGATACTGGCAGTAGGTGTGTGCCCGCGCGCGCGCGCAGAAAGGGTAAACACGTACATTTGGGACTGTAATGTTGATCTTCATATAATCCTTCCACTTACCACTGACCTGTCGCTGCAAAGTCTGTGCGCAGGGCACTTAAGGTGTTGAAAGTGGTCTACCATTTCACACAGTCAGTGGCGGCGATTAGGATGGAGCGAGGCTTTTGCCCCTGCACTGTGCTAAACCTTAACTACAAAGGGCAATATACTGTCTTTGATTCCCCCCGGTTTTGGAACCCAATCGCCGCCACTGCACACAATGTTAGGCCAGATAACAGTCCACGACTATTTTTTACACGCCACATACAAGAAAACCTTGCTGAAAAGCAACTTTCTTGACGGAAGTTATAAAAGAATTGATCGCTTTGGAAACAGCTAAGAATCATTAGGTTGACTGGTGCTTGCATGAAAGTTCTGAACACGGAAAAGAAGGAAGAGTACGTTTTTATTGCGCATATTATGTGAAACCAATCATTAAGTCGCAGCTACGCACGGGCGAGGAGGGTATTGGCGTCACTTACCTCGGACAAGAGAACCTTGGAGTCGAATCTCTCGAAATGTTTGATCACAATATTCCTTCTCAGGAGTCGCAATAAAGTGTAAAATAACATATTCGCTGATACAGAATAAATTATGATCACGAGTATTTTGTTCGACCCATAATGTGTCTTTTCCCTTCAAAACTAAAAAAATTAAGGCTGCAAAATATTTATCTTAAGATAAATCTCATTTTTATTCTAAATTATTGCTCTCATAAATAATTATCTCTGTACGCAGTACAAATGTGAGTTAAAGAGTTGTTGGATGACAGTTGAAGCGATAAAATTAAACACTATTTAATAACAATAGGGGTCTCCGCGATAGCGTTGCGGTAACGTCGTCACCATGTAATCAAAAGGCACGTATGGTTCGGATCCAGCTTTAAACTGTAGGTCCAGTCCCGATTAGCCTATCTAAGCATCTATCTATGCATGCGGACTTGAAACAAAGCTCAAACTAATAACAACATACATATATTGAAAAATAATTACATTTGGGGGAATATGTGCGCGCGCCCGAGTACCAAGTGCTTATACACACATGCAAAACTATATTCTTCTTCTACTGTGAAACTACGTAAAAATTGTGGTTTTAAAGCAGTCCCAATTGAATACAGGTAAGGGTAGGATAAGACGGTAATTACTAAGAGACGAATAATCAAAACAAGATTTCCGATTTCTTACCAAGCAAAAACTGACTTCCAATTTATACTATACCTTGGAACGGACGAAGTCTCTGACACAGAACACATTATACACGACAATCGGCAATCAACTTGTAGCACAAATTACAACAACACAGGATGCAAACTGCACTGCACGAACTTTCACTCAGGAATGCTCCTTTCGCAAGATACAGTCAACAGAGCACATAGGCATCCTTCCTGGCCACTGCTAAAAGAACAATCTGCTTTAAGTGCGGGAGCCTCCCAGTTTCTTGCGACCTGGGAGGAACAATGTGCCTTCCTTCCTTTGTCAATGGAATCTTCAGGGTACCCCTTGGAAAGCTTTCTCACTCGCGGTGTTCCCCATTGAATAAGCCCGTTTCTTACACCACCGTCTCTGGTCGTGTTCCCACGATTTGAAAAGCTTCTTCGCAGGTGAGCATCATTCCGAGAGCAGCGATTGTCTTCAGAACCCAATCTACGCACGGTTATTTCCCTGACAGATGAAGATAAGGTCGAGAATGTTTACAACCACAGGAAAAACAAAACGAACAACCAGAAGGATCAAAGAAGCTCTTGGGGATTACTCCTGCCTCCCTACAAATACCAGCTAATCGGACACCAAAACTGCACTAATTCGTTCCACTCATTGCGCACAATTCTAACTCTATCACATCTTGATGAGTCCAATGTCACTGTGTGCCATAACATAGCTCATAGGGTTTAAAGAGGTCAAAAGACTAACTTCTGAACTTTCACAACATTCTTAAAATGTGATCATTTGAAAAAAACTATTTGGGCGGGAGCTTTGGTAAGATATCGTGAAATATACATGTGAGTAGCCAATGTTACATAATGCTGAACTGCATAATCTTTATTCAACTTCTAATGTTATTAGGGAAACTGAATCAAGACGGCTTCGGTGGACCGGTCATGAAGCACGAAAAGGACTGGAAAGAAAAGTTAACAAAATCCTAGTTGGGAAACTTAATGGAAATTGGAGAGAAACCTATAGGTTGTCCAAGGAAGATAGATCTGGAGGAACTTGGCAAGCATGGTAAACAATGGACTGTTCTTGTCAAGGATAGGTATAGATGAAAAGCTTGTATTGCTGTCGCAATAAACCTCCTTGTTAAGGTATAGCTAAGAGTTAGCTACTCTTTCAGTAGTTGGTTTAGTTTGTTAACAACAGAGCATAAAACAGCGTGAAATAGCATGCAGAAAATTAACTCCACGTCTATCGCTCAAGTTTTAATTTTTCGTGGAATTCCGGGCTTTCCCTTCTTCCCAGAAATTTCCAACTTTCTACATATTTCGTGCTTCACGGAAATAAAGGCATTCATTCGAGAAGAGAGTATATTTTATCAATTCTCTTGTGGGCTTGACATGCTGAATCAATACACACGGTGGTCCGGTTGGTAGGGCATCTGACTGTCGCGCGGGAGACCGTGGTTCGACTCTCAGGGTAGACATTTTCCAGCAATGTCCCTGTTCTAATAAAGGGTACCTTGTGGCGGTAAAGGCGGCCGGAGCGTGATACTGATCACATCACCTCCACAAATGCCAAATATTGCGAATGTGTTGGGGCCCTACCTCCATGTCATGAAATGTTGAAATGTGGCGAGGCGGGGGGATCTTTTACTTCTTTTTTACATGATATATTGAATAGTTTTCCTTCCAACGCGAAGAGATTTTTTACCAACAGATTGAATATATTGCAAGAACACAAAACCGAGTGACTCAAATGGTTGTGCACAAACTGAAGAAACGCACAGAGCTTGAAATATAGCAATAACAGGAATGGGGGCCTAGGAAGTGATTCTGACTTAGTACATACAAGCCTGTGAATGTCAGGAATCACATGCTAGCGGGAAGTAAGTTCGTCCATGTGATCGCCGTTAACCCCTGCTAATACGTCCACCGGAACTAACTACTCGAAAGTGGAAATTGAGCCCGGGGGGGGGGGGGGGTTGCTGTGTCGAATTTGGGGATAGGATAGGTGCGGGGATGCTTATACAGACAAACATGGAAACAGTGCACAATGCAGTATGGGATTCTTATGCAAATTATTGCAGCTGAATTCATGAAAAGTTTCTTAACTGAGGGGCAAAACATTCCTCCTCCTTTTCGAGCTTTGCCGAAACCTCCGTTTTTGGTTTTGAGAGGAAGGTGATCCACCCAAGCATGGGTGTTGCGGTAATTAAAGAAGCCATGTCTTGTGAATTAAGTCTCGCCCATCACCAACATTGATCAAAAAATTGGTATCATTCGGAAAATGTGCTCTTTCAGTTTGTGCACAACCTTTGGTACAGCCTTGCGATTTAAACATAGCGAACTTTTCATTCCTTGTACTTTTGAGGAGGGTGGCTATAGCAGAACTCTTTTCAACCCTCTCCCCCCGAAATGTTTTTCTGGGCAAGCTCATGCCTTCATGGATACTATAAAATAGTAAAAGCCAAGAACTGATCTAACGATTTCAAACATGGGCGTTGCCAGAAATTTTTGCAAGGTGTGTCAAGCCATTAATAAAACTTGAATAGTAAAAATAATAACAATTTTACCCATTATTATCGTGGTTATGATTTTGATTTTTATTATTATTAATGTTATTATTATTACTCAATAATAGCTATTGTAAACTAATAATCATTTTTATTCCAAACGTATTATATTACCTATTATTACTACACAAATGGGGAGACTTTCTACTCGATTCACCAGATGTGAATAATTTTTTAACGTTTTATACAGTTAGTGAACTGAAATGCATGTTATTCTGTTTTGAACTTTTACACACTTCGTTCAAGAAAAAGCTTTAGAACTTAGGGTGAAATTTTAGTGATGACATGAAACTCTAATTTTTGGAACCGAGAACTGTGGAACCATTTGTTCAATGGAGTAAACGGTAGAATATGTGAACATCAAGTCTTGCATTTTACATTCAATTTTTTGATCTAATGCATTTTCTATTTTGTCTATTCTGTTGTAATACTAATTACTGGAATCTTATTTGTCATTAACATTAAAAATAAGTTTTCTGCTTTCTTGAAACTGGAAATTTTGATTTGATTTGAATTTAAAATTTTGGGTGCGTCAGCACTAAGGCTATTTTGCACCCGTCACATTATACGGGGTCCAGCTCCTAATCGTTACAAATAACAACTCAAACGTTGCATAACTAAAATCTTGAAATTTTCTGACTTTGGTTAAATGCTGAGGCTGTAAAGGGGCACTCAGCCCATATACCGACAAAACACAGGACAACACACAGAATTACACTGGCCATAGGGCCAGTCGCCAGAGCCTCGTTAGTCTGCAAAATGCAGTCCAGGTTGTACTCCGTGGAAGTGAGGTTGACAATTGGGTGTACTACGTGGAAAATGACCCTTACACCCCTTGAAACTGGAAATCAACTATGCTAATCTCCGGGGGGGGGGGTAGTCCCCTTCCGAAGCCCATGATTCTGAACATCACTATCAACGACGCTGTCGTGGCTCTCTCGTGAAGCGTCCGTCTCCCTCTTCTGTGCTTGCCAATCCAACTCCTATCTATAGCCGGGCTATATGTGTTATGTATGAGCAGTTTCAAGCATTTTCAGGCGCTTGTTGGGGGAAGGGGGGTGAATAGACTCAATCGCTTCGTCATTCGTAGAAACAATCTTAATGCATTTGTAACAACACGTGTTGCGCAATGTGGAGAAAACAGCGCCCCCATCTAGACGCCTCCACAAGGACTTCTGAAAAGCGAATCGATAAGTTAGCTGTCTACACGCTTAGCTCACGTAATATAAGGTTGCATAAAGGTTTTCGTTTTCCAAGGATAATGGATATATTGGATCATTTTCAGAAACCTTTATGGCAACCGTTAAAAAATTCAAGAGGTACAAGTGCAAGTCATATTCTTTCAGAGTTCAGTTTTACCTGGGTCCCGTAACCAAAATTCTTGAAATCAGTGGCGTCGAAACGAGGGGTACAGGAGATGCATTGTAACCCCTCACATTTTTGGAAGGGGGTACAGTACTCCGTAAATTATATGATCCGAACTGTACACCCCTTTCAAATAATTTAACAGACACACGATGCTGCCGTTCAAAGAATATCATTTTTAGTAGCTAATCGCAAAAAGGAATTAAAACCTCGCTTGATATGTGCCTTATTTTCAAAATAGGCATACAATTTTAATAAAAACATTTTTTTTTTAAATATATATATTTTGAGAACAGTGCTTCCTTTTAAGTGGCAGTTCAACGTTATGGAGATTTTACTTTAAAAATAAGATGTATGTGACCTGTTTTGAAATGGAATGGCCCATGTGTTGTACAACACATATTTGGAGGTTGAACTCAGTACCCCCCCCCCCAAAAAAAAAACTTCCTAAGACACTGGTCGAGATGAATTCAAATATAGTATATCACCAAATATACACCCAATTACAAAATTTAACACATATCCCTAAGCAACCAATGTAGATAAAGATGTATAGTTACCAGTAGCGTATGCAGGATTCTATCAAGGGGGGAGTTATTTCTAAAACTTTCTCCAAATTCACATTACCATTGCTTTATTATACCTTAATTAAATAATAATACTCATAATTAATTATTAATACTTAGTATAATTAATTAATTAGCTGAATTACTACTAATAATACTACTAATATCACTACTACTATTAAGTAGTAGAGATCTACAAAAATATGGTATTTATGAAAGCAATAGAACAAAATTACTTCCTAGTCATTCGATTTTATCAAATTCTGGGAGCATTTTTTTGTTTCTTTTTTACGAAATAATTGTCTGGTCAACAAGGTGAGACGTTTTAAGTGTTAAGAAAATCCATAAAAACAAGAAAATATATTAAAATAAATTGAAATAATCAAAGTATGGAACTCATCCAAGGAGCTGCGGTGGTCTGGTCGGTAGAGCGTTTGACAACCACGCGGGAGATCCGGGTTCGATTCCCGGACTTGGTTGGAATTTTCCCGGCTTCTTCCCCGCATTAATGTCCCCGATAATTCGCATCTGGATTGTGTCTTTTGTCTTGGAATACAATTTTAATAGACTGAAAAGCTCCAAAAATACGAAATATATTAATATGCATCCTGCCCTCCAAAACGAAGCTATGCTATCCACATTTACTATTCCAGCCCATCCCGAAAAAAAATTCCTGCGTACGCCAGTGTATTGAACATTGTTGCAACTGAGATACAAAACAACTTTTCTCTTTTTTACATCATAGTTGCCATTATATTTTATTTTCAAGAATTCGTGTTAATTTTCACAGCATTCACTCTGAAAGACGCGTGTGTTTGGAATGCTGTGCTTTTCTCCGTGCTGCATGGAAATAATAATTCAAATTATTATTAGTAGCAGTAGTAGTAGTAGTACAATAGTAGTAGTAATAATAGCTATTGTCCCAGATCTTTGACTGATGATTTACAATGGTGCTTATGGAATAAAATGCTTAAAGGAAGCGACTTGAAATGATGTTGGATTTTCTGACGACGAAGCAAGGGAAGAAGTTACAAACATGGCAGCATTTTCACTGCTTTTTGGGCACTTTCTAAGGATGTTCCGAAATCGTTGATTTCACGTGTGTTACACCTTGCACCTACTTGAACTTTATCGATCTCATCTACCACAATTAAAAAAGTTACATTGGTATTTCAGACTTGGGATAGTCTTTCATTTTTTACAGACATTTTCCAGCTTCAATCCTTTAGAATAACTAAAGTAACACGGACCTATTATGAAATGTATTTGACTTACTAACTGGAAAATAACTACTTGCAATTGTCATATGAGAAATACATACTGTAGAATACAACGGAGATTTTTCGACAGAAATAAAGTAAATGTGTACCAATCCTAGCCCCTTAGTATAGGAGTAACTGGCCCTTGTCCTCTAAAGTAAGAGATTCGCCCCAATGAGAAAGGTGTGTTTGTGTTAATATGTCCCTTCCCTTAGTTTCAAAACAAATATCGGTGATTTTAAATGTATATCCGCCATCCAGATGTATTTGCCATGCCTATGATGCACGATCCCTTACTCAATGGTGGAAACTAGTCAATGGGTCAAAATTACTGACTTAACTGACCAAAATGCAAAAAATGACCAAATATTAATTACCGACCAATTTAATTACAGCCTAGCGACAATCTAGCACTTTAGAAGAAAATCTGGACTTTCATTGAGAAATATATTTGCATTATTGAACAAAAACAGTTATGGTAAAAAGTAACCCCATTTAAAATAACAATTATCAGAACGAAAGATAATTATTACCGGTATAATGTGTTTAAGAAAAGAAGTTACTAACGAATTCATACATTTATTTCTCTATAGTTTTCTGCACCGCATCTGTATCACCAGTTCACCACTATCCTCACTACGGTAGAAAAGCCACATAAAATAACAAAATCTTTCCGTACATCTTGCCTGGTTGAGCGGAAAGAAAGACACAAAAAAGATAAAAATGTATGCATGAATCACCCAGCTGAGTGGCTTCGTGAATAAATCGAAAGTTGAAACTTCTAACGGAGCCTTCGCAGACATACACTGTAAAACAGGCTGCGCCACAACAGACAATTTTTTTGTTTCACTTCCGTGGTGAACAGCTCAAAATGGCAGGCAGCCAAGATGATGTGTTTGCTTGAACACGATCCAGAATTTTGATTCCTTTCTCAACGCTTAAGAGCCATTCTCCCGGTAACTCTCTTCCAAGTCATCCAAGTGTTAAATATACACCGACGATTTTTTCACCTGTGACATGCAGGAAGGCTAACAAAATATTCAGAATGAACATAAACGATTTTGCTAATTGTAATAAAAGTTGACGTGCAACCACATTAGCGTGTAGTCGGAGGTCCTACAGAATCGAATCCTGAGCAGGGCATTGTTACTTCGCCAGTATCATGAATTCAGCATTCATCTATAAGGTCGCGACTAACCTATAGACGAAAAAAGTCTAAATAATGGATGGTCCAGTGCAAAAATATCACCAAGCGAATTGTTGAACATGTTTATTCTAATTGAGCTTGAGTTTCTGTTTTAAGTCCACTTCATGCACAGAATCGGGACTGGACCTACAGTTTAAAATGGGATCCGAACAACTATGTGCCTCCACCGGGTTACAAGGCGACTTTATCCTTGTTTCACACAATAACGACTTCAAGAATTGAAACAGAACGCTACACAAGCTGTGTACTACAAACTCTGCACCAGCATGCGTAAAAATCCAGTTCTTTAGCGATTGATTGAAATGAAAATTTTGGGTGTCAGCACTTGGGCTATTTGCAACCGTCACGTTATACGGGGTCAAGACCCTAGCATGAGTACAAAATCAACGCGTCTCTCTGAGGACTAAAACTCCTTGGTTAAAAGCCACAGGACAACACAAAGACGATTACACTGACGCAAGAGTGTTGGCCTACAATACTGCAGTTACCGGGTGTACTACGTGGAAGTGGGATTGACTTTTGGGTGTCTGGGTGAAGGCCACCCCTTAAAACGCACGTAGAATGCAAGGGAAAAATTAATGAAAACAGTCATGGGTAATTTGTCGTGAAATTGTACCTCTAAACGAGACCTTCGAACATTAGTTACCATGGATAATAATATTAAGGAGGAAATAAAACCAAGAATTACAGCTAGTAATCGAAGTTATTTCTCACTGTTAAGAGTTTTCAAATCTCGCAGCCTGAGTAGAAATTTGAAAATCAAAGTAGGCTATATCAGGTAGTGGTAAAGCCAGTGGTGACATATGGAGCAGAGACATGGACTTTGGCGCAAGCAGATGAAGAACTTTTGCGAAGATGGAAAAGAAGTTTACTAAGGAAAATATACGGGGCATTAACTGATAGTGGCGAACATAGGCGTGCGCACGGGGGGAGGGGGGCGAAGTTGCACCCCCTAATAATGGATGTTCGCAGATTTTTTCACGAAGGGACAATCAAGGTATTTTTCCATGGTGCATATTAGCCCGATAATAGTGATGACCCCCTCAAAAAACACCACTTGAATTTCAAATTATCGCATTATTGCGTCGTCGTCCTCATTACATAATAATTAACGTAAAATACTATGACTGAAATCAAATTATACGTGTGAAACATACTTTTAGGTTGACATTCGTTTTCGAAGGGGGAGGAGGTGTGGCCATCCTTGCCCCCCTTCCAGACTTTCCATACCCCTACATTATTATTCTTTCACCTAGAAATTTAGTGTAGCGGAATCTTGTCGCCGTTATTAAACGATATTATACGAGAAAATGAAGTATTTTCAAGCCAATGAAAGTTCAAAGCAACTACGGGGGAGGGGCGTGTAGTAGCGCAACCACAAGGAACAGAGGGACATTGCTGTTTCCAACCTTGGATGCAAATCAATTCTAGGGGGGCATACATTGAAGTAAAAGAAAGCACGACTAGCAGAATCTGCTTTTCTTAGTCTTGTCAAGTTCATAGCCGTAGCTAGGGAGCGGGAGGAGTTATCCCTGGCCGCCGAACAATTTGAATGAGGAAAGTAAAAGAGAATGCCATGGCGTCCCATGAATTTTTTTGCGCCCTATTAAATCAATACTGTTTTCAATATGCAAAAATTTGGATTGAAAAATTTTCTTACTCGCATCGCTCGTAATTTATTTTCTGTGATGCATTGTAAATTGCCAGAGAGAAGTAAGAACAACTAAGTTCGCATACTTCAGACAGTTGCTGCAATAACAGTTTGGTTTTGGAGGAAAAGGAGCGCGCACATTTCAGAGACAATTTATATCATTTTTGTTTTTGGTGTTGGTTTGTTATGGGGCGGATTAATTGATTATGTAATTTACTAAAATAATATGTTATAAATAACACATACATACACACACACATATACCCATCAATGCAATAAAACTAAAACAGTGAGATAAAATTAGGTTTTTCTTTCCCGACTGAACTTTCAAGGCTTTTGCCCCCACCCCTAATCATAGGCTCTGCGCACGCCTATGGTGGCGAATAAGGAGGAAAGATGAAATTAGAGCACTCTTTAAAAAAAAAAAAAAAAAAAAAAAAAAAGATATAGTTTCCGATATAAGAAGCATGAGACTGAGGTGGTTGGGACATGTGGAAAGAATGCCTGAAGACAAAGCGGTTAAGGCCTCAAAGGAGAAGATTAAGAGGAAGGCCAAGGAAGAGATGGTTGGAGGATGTTGAGGAGGTCCTCAGAAGAATGGAAATAAGACGGTGAAGAAGTAGAGCAGAAGATAGAAGAGAATGGGCTATCATTGTGAGAGAGGCCAAGGCCCTTCAGGGGCTGTAGCACGTAGGATGCAAGGGAAAAATTAATGAAAACTTTCACGGGTCATTTGTCGAGCAATTGTACCTATAAACGAAAAGGAAAGAAACCAGTCATAGTGTCCCAGACTCTAGTGAAAATTTTAAGTAAACCAGAATTACTTTGCTATCTGCCTTACACACACACACACTAAGCGAACACACCACCTGGTTATGCAGAGACTGGCCACGTGTTATGTTCATCGTAACTGCGTAGTTAATTCAGTAGTGGCAACTTTGACCCTGTACAGCGTGGTTGCATGCATACAGGGGGAAAACAGTTTCTCGAGGGTTCATAGCATCGCAATGAGGCTTGAAACAGAAATTTTAGTAAGTTGTCATGGTGGCATCCATACACTGTGATAAGCTTTATATATTGAATGCATGCAGTACAAATCTCGAGAAATGCCGGTCGAGATTGAGACGAGTGTTTACAAATCAAGACAAAACAGGCTTCTTCTTCACAAACAATGGTCGTCTAGTGTATGAGTCGGCAAACATTTTTTGTAAAGGTCCAAACTTAAATATTTTACACTCTGCGGCCCAAGAAGCAAACTGGATGATTTTTTTTTAGGTAGGTCTACTTAAAAAAAGTTTGCACATGTATGTATGTATGTATGTATGTATGTATGTGTATGTGTGTGTGTGTGTGTGTGTGTGTGTGTGTAATGTAATAAAAATACTCAGTAGACTACAATTATTGTTTGAAACACAGCTTTACTAATGAGATGAATGAAATTGCTTTTTTGAGACATTTCACCAAATTGGGGGTCACAGATAGGTACTACCAAATACAGAGATCAAACCCCGAGCATATGATCATAGTTCACGATACCATCCCTAACGTGAAATAGTAAAAAATGGAAAATACAAAATAGTAATAATGCCTTGCTACTGTTTTCTCTTACACGTACCCCACGACGCATGTCTTTAACTAGAGCCCATTTTACAACTTGTAAACAATTTTGTAAAATATATGTAATCATAGAGGAAGTGAGACCTGCAACTTCTGTAGTTCACTTGAAGTGTTTTTCCTCCTGGCTCTCTTTTACCGCAAAATTTTAATGGATACGCAGTAGTCATTTCATCTGCATGCCGTTTCATTCCATTTTCTAAATTGCATGTTAATTAGTGCCGAGGGGAGGATGTGGTTACCTCGTTCATCATGTATAACACGAATTAGCGTCCTGTTTCTACTAGCGCGTTTAGCAACGGTTCAACATGCAAAGGTTCAAACTCAAATAGAAGGGTACATGGGTATAACGCGAGGAAATATTTTAGATTCAAATAACATTATCAAATGAAAGTATCGTCACATTGTTGGAAGATTAATATCAGAATAATGCACGAGAACATGGAAGCCACGGCTCGGAAAATTCCTTTAGAATGGAATTGGATCCAATTCTCGTTATTCCATTACTTAAAGGACATACTTCCAGTTTCTGCACTTAGTTTTTCTCTTGACTGTCTACGGTTCTTCCCTGGCTGAAATGAATTAGTTTCAGTTCCTTTATGACCAAAAGAAACTACTTCAGTTTCCTCTCTTGCTTAAAGGAACTAGTTAAAAGTTATCTTCCTGAGAGGAACTACAAAATTTGTTAACATTGCAAAGGAAAGGCTTTGTGCGTGATAATCAGATTACAGGCCGAAACAAAGTATAAGGTAATAATCAAAACCTAATTACGGAAATAACTTCAATCAGTTTCTACTTTAAAATGCTTAGGAGTAATATGAGCAAATACAAAACGATATTAAAGGAAATTAAAAGCAATTTAATTCAATTCGTTATATCAAGAATCCAAAAGTTAAAATGTACAAAACAAAAATCATGCCTGTAGTTTTGAATAGATGCGAAACGTAGTCACTTAAGACTTAATCGGGAACATAAATTGGGAGAGTTTCTGGAAATACAATCTCACATTCGGACCTAAACGAGTGGGAAAGGTTACATAATACTGAACTACATAATCTGTAGAATAATTAATTCAAAAAGACTTCCGTGGGCAGGGCATGTAGCACGCATGGGAGAGTAGAGAAAAGTTTATAAGGTTCTTTTTGGTAAACCATATGGAAAGAGATATGTAGAAAGACCAAGATGAAAATGAAATGACAATATTAAGAAAGACCTGAAGGAATCTGGTAAGAGTAGTCAAGATTGGATTGATCTTGCGCAGGTTAGAGACAGATGGAAGACATTTATTATGTCACTGCCGCAATAAGTTTTCGGGTTTAGGAGTACCAGAGAGTAATTTAGTTAGGATATTCAGAACTGAGCATACGATTTACAGTGGAATCAGAGCTGTACACCGAATTGAACACTTAGATCAGAAGGCAAAATCGTTAAAAACTATGCAAGTGAAAAAATAAAACACAGCAGGGGATCAAAATATCTCGTACACTACATAAAAGCTATTAAGTTCGGAACTTCGCACTACAAAAAACGGACACGTTATTTCTAAGTATCATCGAAATAAACACCCTGTCTAAGCAGTTCTCAAAACATTCGACGGTATCCTATACCGTCCGAAATCACTAATATTGGTCCAAATTATTCGAAATTCACTTACCAGCACTGGTGGGTTGACTTCTTTGAAGAATACATTCTTCGCTTAACACAAAGAAGTTAGTGTAAAATCTTGCTCGATCGTTAGAGATTGATGTTGAATCTAACTAATGCCGATATCTCGGGAGTACACAGAAGATTACAATTGAGCTTGCAAACGAGTGTTTATGATCCAATTTTATGATGTCCTTTACGCTTCGTCAACAACTCAAGTACGAAGTCCACACAATTTGCTATAATCGGGTGCGTTGGCTTCATCGGTGTTAAGACAAGGTTCCTTTTACTAACCCTAAGGCTACTGCAACCAGAGAAGCAAACTCAATTTCGACTCCTTTGAATTGTTTCTAAGGCGAAAATGATCACTTTTAACCACATAAACCAGATTTACATCCGTACAAAATCTCATCGTGATTTAGGATCAGCTGAATTTTATAATTTTCCTTTGCCTTCCTCGTATGTAAATTAGAAATTAGGAATGATACCAGTGTGGTATTTATAAAATTTCCAGGGGGAACTCACCACTGAAGTACATTATGTATGAGAGCATCGTCAAATTTTGAAGCTGACTCACAAAAAAAAGGAACAAACTTCAGATGACAGGTGAAATTCTGTTCAGTTACTGAGAGTCGCAAAGATTTAAGTTCATTTTGTGGTGTTTGTAGTCCGAAAACGCAAACGCATTTTTATAGTGCCTATAAATGCCCATTTTGAGGGTTAGTGTCTATTTTGCTTAATCGTGCCTAAACATGCCTATTCTGACATTTTTTATAACCAGCTTTTTTTATGCGTCTTTGCCTTTGTTTACATTGAAGTGAATGAAATCTGGTATTCACAAGATTTGAGGGTCTCAAGGGATGTCAGATTTTTGGAAATACCAAATGTCCTTGAATCAGAGTAAGCAAACTGGACAACCTGTTGGTGATTCATACTTGGACAAAACGACGCCAACCCACCCCTTCCTTTTTTCCACCTGAAAGCCTCTAAGAGTCAACCAGTACTCATCTGCTATGTTGTGCGTGTGAAAGGAGGTTGGCAGTTATGTGTAGAGATATGGTGTTCATATGTTTAAAAATGCCAAAGCACAAGGCGGCCAGAAGTGTATTAATCAAAAAATGGATTGCTGCAGGTTGTTTTACTGCTGACGGAAAACTTTATTTTTGTTATTTCGCGCCGCTTTTCTCCACATTTGGCTAATCGCATCGATGAGGATGAGTGATATGAAGAAATTGATGAAGACACACTCACAAGGAACATCCGCACAGGCCGGGATTTCAACCGGGGATCACTGAGTTGTAGCCTTGTTGCGGGGTTCCGGGTTCGAATCCCATCCTGGGCAAGGATGTTTGTAAATGTTCATTCATTAATTTCATCGTATCATCACTTATACCCATCTTCGAAAATTAGCCAAAAGTGGCAGAAAAAGCGAAGTAAAATAAAGCAAATCAATCAACAATGCTAAGTTATGTAAAAAAAACTTCGTTTAGTGGCCTTGTGTTGAATATGGAGAATTACACTAAACAGAAAGTCTTGGGGTTAGTTGCGAGGATGCCATCCGCTCGCATGCCCATTCACTTCGAGCACTGACACTAAGTCAAACGAAATTATTGATTCTAAAATTTTATGCGCATACAGAGATACACAGCTCGTCTACTTGTGCAAAAGATGCAAGTAAAATACATTCAAATAAATAAATTAACCAGGTTGTGTTATCCTAGCTTTCCTGCAAATGAGGATTTCATTCAAACTATTATCAATTGTTTGTGAAGCATTTGCGCAATTAGTACAGTGGATAACAGAAATTCATTTCTTCGGAGAAATTTTAATTGGAACATCCTTTAAAATATTTTTTGTTAAAATGGTGCAAATCGTTTTTTTTTCATCACTTGACAATAATTATTCACGTAACAATCGTTGGCACAAGTTCTTTTTGCGAGAATTGCTTTAACTGACGATTCCCTGAAATTTGTGAATGGTTAGCGCACTTTTATATGTAAACTGGAATGCTAATACATTATGCATGTGCATTGGAAGTAGAAAATGTCTATTTTAATGTCTTTTTATTTTGGGTGCCTTTTTAAGTGCCTATTTTAGTACCTTTTCTTATATAGCGCCTTTTTAAGTGCCTATTTACATCATTTTTGATGCCTATTTGCCTGCCTATTTGAGATGTTTTTAGTGCCTATAAATCCGCACCCTACTGATTATATATGATCGAGGGATAAAAGGGTTTAAAAGAAAGATGAACAGAATAAAATTAACTGGATCAACACAACTCAAGAGAAAGGGTACAAGTATCACCTCATCATCCCCTACAAATGCATCCGTGGACATTCATTATTATCAATCTTTATCCTCGTATGCAGACAATCCAAATTACAGTAAAAGGTACCAAGTTACAGAGCCGCGAAATATACGACTTGCAAAAATAAAACAATGTTTCTTTAATAGTAAATTCAATTTTTTACTGTTGAACTGCAATAAATTTTAGTGCCAAATGTACAAATAATATAACTACATAACCTAGAGAGGGACACTTTCGGTATGTAGCTGGAGGACACACCATCCCTTTAACTAAAGAGTTTGTGAGTTTGTGTTTATACACAGTAAGGCTATCGGAACTGGACCTATAGTTTAAAGTGGGATCCAACCACTGTGTGTCTCCACCGGGTATCTCTAACTAACGAAATTTGCATCAACCATACTATTTTTTTTTCAGTCATCGCTTTGAACCATGTAAGCACCCCCCCCCCCCTTTATCAATTCTTGCTCCAAGGCTCGAGCATGTCCCCACCTCCACCTAATAATTTCACAGTACAGACTGCTAGGCTATTTTCTATTGCAAAGATCTAGACAACAACAAAAGCATTAAGAATATTTCGCACAAGAAGTGCTCTATAATGATTTCCAAGCGGATCCAATGGTTCAGAATTTAGAATATCGGTTAGGTCTCTGAAACGACACATAGGCCAAAGGTACAACGGAACCTTAAGGCTCAGAAAACAATCTTCTACTACATTCACTTTTTACCTGAAGCAATCTTTGAGCATTAAAACAATTAAGACCTTATTCTGGGCAAAAATCACATCAATAAATTTAAAATAACACATGAAGAACGCATACTGGGCATGAAACGCAATTAAACAAACGAACGGCCAACAACAATGATTCATGGTAGAAGAGAATGAAGTTACAGAAATGTATTTTTCGTGGCTTTTCTACTTCTCTAGTCAATCGCGACGAAAGGCGCGCAGTTAAATATTCGTAATGTTGACATTTTGCCGTAACTGAAGCAAAAATTCGAGCTGATAAAGCATGAATAACGTCGAATCTATGCACGTAAAAAACTGTTCCAAGCGTCAACTTAATGCACTGTTCTAATACTTGCGTCGTTTCATGGCTGGCCATTAACCTACAGGTCGATGACACCGTTCGCGAGAACAGGGCACCTTCATTTAAGTAATACCTATATTACGTGTACTTGAAACAGAAGGAATATATGTATGTGAGTTCATGAGATGCCAGAAATATATATGTTTTCTATCTAAACAACTTAATTATAAGTGAGAAGGAACTTATTATAATGCTTCTGTAAGAAACATGCAGATGTTTATGAATAATGACGACTAAAATTAAGTTAATTTAGTCGTTACTAGTAAGTGAAACTGGGGTTTAGTACTTCACTGCATATGAACTTGATATTGCTAAATTAGAGAAATTATCAACGTATGTACATATATCTTATGAATGTATGCGCACACCAGCACACATACACACACAAAAAGCACACAAGGTTTATTAGACCAAAAATATGTTCATACTAATATATTTACTAAAGCTAAGATACTATAATGGAGCAGTTGTAATGACTTATCCATACATGACAATAAGTATAGCAATGATAATAATTCGAAGTGCAAAGCTGAGCGAATGCATGGACTTGAAAGAAGGTTGCATTGTGATATATCATAATAACTATTACATTTACTACATGAGCAGGTCTACTTTAACGAATCGCCAGGCAGTTCGCCCATTTTGTGAAAAAAACTTACCGTCGCGACGGCATCGAAATCCACACGCTCCATGATGTCGGGGGAAGCCTTGTGGGAGGTGTGGGCGGTGCAATGCCTCCACAAGTTTGGTCACCCTGCAAACCGCACGATCACAACACTATCACGCCTCGAAATCCACAAGGGCAGGAAGCCTCCTCGAAAGAGGGACCGCTTATTCGGTTGCGTCGCCTCGGTGCCATGTTAAGGATAGCCATGTTCCCGCGCTTCTCTTGTGGCACAGCCCTGAAATCGGGGCGTTAGTGGGCAACATTGATAGGTGGAACGGGGATGGAAAGTAGGAGCATTGCCAACTCTAAAGATCAATAACGAGCTAGGTCACGGTTCGTCGTATTCGAACTTCCCTATGGTGTATTCAACGAAATTTATGCTCGCGAAAAAGAAAAACAACAAAACACTGTTCTGGCCATTAGATAAAAGGTTTCTTTTTTTTTTTCAAACGAAATATCTCTGTCTTCTTGACCCAAATGCTCAGTGCTTTCTCCGCATTTTCATAATTCAGAGGCGCAATTTACGAAACGCACATGCAAGCTTTGCCAGTGCAAAGTTGTTTCAGATGATCGACTGTTTTCTTGTAATGTTTCTCTCCTTAGGCGAAAGATTTTTCGCCAACGGGCGGGTCTTTCCTCCACTCGACTGACGCTTCGAGATACAAGGAATCGATTACGTGTCGTCTTTGATTACGGGAGGGTGGAGCGAAGATTGATGGATGAAATGACCTTCTGGTGTCGAAAGGGCGGTAAAAACTCTCTAAATCGGTCATGACAAATTCAATATTCTACCGAGATAAAAGTTTCAGGACCGCAATATCATTTTTACACTAATTTCTCTCTTCGTTTTCCACTACTACTAATATCAATCACCATACATTAATTCCAATGGGCTACATATAAACGAATTTATTAATTCACTGAAATTTCTATAGTACATCTGTGTGTGCAAGGGCGCCCACGGGATTTCTTTCTCAGGAGAGGCAGAGTAAGATTTCTGTCATAAAAACGTATATCTTACCCATTACTATTATTGTATGTACAATTGAAATTGAACTGATAATACTTTGGCGTTGTTGACAAGTTCAGACTTGAGTTCACTATTTAAATAGAAACTGGATTCGCCTTGCTTATTTCTCATAAACATCTATAAATTGTTTATGAATAGTTCTTTGTCTCTTTGTACTTTTTCATGACGTACAGATATCAAACAGAGACCACTTAATCTATTCACGTGGGCATGAATTATCAAGGTCAGATGGCGACTTCGGGAAATAATTTCCGACTTTTCAGGATCCCGAAAAGATTGTATTTGGAAGTGGTTTTTGCACTAAAAGTTTCTAAATTTTCTTGAAAACATCAGTTTTTATTCCAGAAGTGCAAAACAATTACTCAAGGGAGAGGAAATAGTGACAGAATTCGAGATTTTCCCGTCCCGAAACTGGTCCGATAATGATTTTCTCAGTCCCGAACGAAGGGATTATAAAAATTTAATTTCCAATCCAGCCCAGATCAAAAAATTTCGTCCCGCACACCCTAGTTAAGGGATTCAGGATGACTCGAATGCCTGTGGCGAAAAAGTTCTTTCCTGATTTTGTTAAACATGGCAGTAATTGCTGTAGCTTACAGCCTGTACGTAACTTAAAACCGTATTATATATAATACAATATCACCATTCGAATACATTGTATTTTCCCAGACATCTCGGGGGGGAAGGGGCAAGTGCCATCTAACCCCCCCCCCTGCGGGCGCCCATGTGTGTGTGTCAAATCGTAAGGTGTTATAGCATGCATTTTAATCCTAATGGTTAAAACACTGAGAAATGGCGTGTGACACGCTCGCCACAACGCGGCTAACAGCTCAGAATGCTGACAGAACATTTTGAAAAATCTTTTATGAGCTTGTTTCTTTGATAATGTAAGAAATGGGTGTTCAGTCATTTGACAAAACTATTAAACTGATGCTACTAGTGGTGTAAGAGCTACTGGAAAATGAAGAAACCAATCTGCCCGCGGAGAAGCAGAAAAGCACGAAACGACATCAAAAGAAACAAAAAAGAAAAAGAACGAGAAAATCTTCACGCTGGAAGAACCAACGGGTCAAATATCCTTTTCAGGAGTCCATAACAGCCTTCAAAATATATCCTGCGCCTGCCTATCTGCACAAAAACTTTCTTGAAAACAGGCTTGGAAACAGGACATGGAGATCAAGTTTCATGGGATGAAAGGCTGAGAAAAAAGCAATGTAGTCAAAACTTCGGGGGAGGGGGGTTGAAAGACGAATGAATTTGGAGAAACTGAAGGACCTCATCTTTTTGTGTCCCCCCTGAAAAAATTATATTCGTTGGGGGTAGAAAAGCTGGGTAGTTGTAAATATAAAAATACATGATGCAAGGTTGTCTTTTGGGACGGGATACATAAATTTTAGGGTGTTTTTCAATATGTCCCTAACAAAGGCAAATTTACTCATGACAATTTATATAATAGTGCCTGAAGTCCTGAAAATATACACCCACCAAGTAGTAGCGTGCCCAGGATTTTCGTAAGGGAATAATGTCTTCGTTTTAGCAATCACTCCCATAATTTGCCATCTTTTCCTGCTTTTTTAAAACTAATTAACTATTTTATTTAACTAACATTTTCAATTGCGTGCGGAGACTTCCCTATATTGGGTGAATTGGTGCATTCATTTGGAACGTGGTAGTCGATTGATTGCATTTGTAACAAGAAAGGTTTAAGGCATAGGCCTATGCGTATAAAATAAAATGAATGATCATTCAAGTAAAGCGGACTTCTTGTTTCACCACTTATTTGTTGCAATAATATTGATCGTATGACGCCCGGGGTCCTGGGTTCGAATCACGCCAACGAATAAAACAGTTGTAAGCCTTCTTATATATATTACAATTAATAATCACTGATTGCGTTTAATTTGTTTGCAAGAACATTTCCAGCAGAAAGTATGTAAATGTAATTTAGTTATTTTTCAATTTACAGGAATTCCAACCGAGTCACTTTTTAAAAAAAAATAGTATCTGTAACTCAGTTAATTTTAAAATGTTACTTTCCGAACACTGATACCTGGAAGGCGGGAAAGAGGGTTGATGCACCCGGAGTGTTGTGATGATCAACTATCAACTATGGTAGTTTGATTTGATTTGGTGTTTTAAGTCCACTTTATGCACAGTAAGGCTAATCGGGACTGGACCTACAGTTTAAAGTGGGATCCGAACCACTATGTGCCTCCACCGGGTATCGAACCCGGGACCCCTTGATTACAAGGCAAGGACGCTACCACTGCGCCATCGGGGAGGCCTCAACTATGGTAGTAATCAAGAATGCACTCAGCCCTATGTACAGTCACCGGAAATAAAAAATCGGGACATACAGATCCTGGAATCTCGCTTATCTGCAATGCGTTACGTGTTGCCCCACTCTACGGCGATGAGCAATCTTCAATAGCAACTTTTTATCAAAAATGTCGGCTACCGTCGTATAGTTAGGCAACACGCATAACGCTTTGCAGGACACGAGTATTTCAGGATCTAAGTATAGCTTCTTATGTCGGTGACTGTACTTTCATGGCAGGGTGTATATAAAGAGGCCAACTTTAAATTTTATTCAGTCTTAGTGTTATTTTACGTCGCATTTCTACCCTTTGCCTAATCGCGAAGATGAGGATAAATAGTGATTACAAAAAAATGATGACAGGGACACTGACAACGGGAGAGGAATCGGAAACCTTCAGTGATGAGATCGTGAGTCGACCACTCGTGTTTCTGCTATCGAGATAGTATGTATTTCAGTCACATCCAACATTTCTGTGAACATGCTGAAAATATTGGTCTGTTTCCGCGGTGTTGAACGAACAATTAAGAAAACCCTATTCTCCTGTATTGATTATGTTGACCTTCTGAGAAAGAATTTTCTAAGGACGGGAGAGGGGGACATGTATAACCTAAATCAAGGCAAAGATGAAAATTAGTCTTCCTCAAACAATACATGGGCTGCAGGAGCACACGAAAGACATAATGCTTGTACCCATTCTTCACGCGTTTAAAACCTATTTTTAGGTTTTTATATATTTTTAAAGGTTTTACAGGATTTTCATGTCACACAGAGGCATTTGCTTTGTTTGGTCAAGAAAAAGTTGAATGACGAACATGTTTGAAACGTACTTTCTGTCGATTTCCCTTCCTCCAAGTCCAAACAAACTTGCAAATGTCTGGTGCCACTGTTACGTGTACAGTCCAAACTGCAAACTTCTGATCTGTGTGGTCTTGCTATCTTTCGCGTCACTTTGGAGCTTTGTGGCATTCACGCCTTGCAAACTAACATTTCAGCATTGAAGATTGCACCATTCACTGTGACTTTGTTGGAAGATTATTTTTAGCATATAAGATGATCCTCACAGACAAAATTGCGGAGTTTGACTGTCGATAACATGAAAATAGATTGTTGCCTAACTATAAGGCGAAGAGTGGTTTTTAATATAAAATTTCCAATAGTAGTTTTGCCATCGTTGTAGGGTTAGGCAACACGCAACGTTATGCAAGACAGTGCGTATTTCAGGATATAGGTGTCCAATTTTCATTGCCGGTGACTATACCTAATCAGTCTTTCTCAGGAATTTTGAAGTATTTTAAGTTTTTTTTAACCTACTTCAGGATTTTTAGAGCCTAACTTCTTAAATTTTTAGGACCTATATAAAGATTTTTAGAACCTATTTTAGGGTTTTTCAAACCTATTTTAGGATTTTTAGAGCCTATTTTAGGAACCTACAAGCATACTTTTTAGAACCTAAAAATCCGAGGTCTAGTGATAAGCACCACACTGCTAACTTCCCTTCCAGTGTTACAACGTGTACATCAGATAATCATGGTAGCGCGGTGGCATGAAGTCTACCGACGCAGGGGTTTTCCCCCATTTGGTCGCTGGCTAGTCAGGAATACAAAATGCATTTCAATCTATATCACAACATGATAGCATGTGGACAGATTATGAGAGACGGTGAAAAGGAGGGAAGGGTTCATCGCCCGAGCCAGGACATCTAAAGTAATAACAAATTGGTATACAACAAAGGGTAAATAGCGTAAATCCTCTGGCATCTAACAAGTGATCGACCCTTGACGAAGTCAAACTAACAGAAGCCTTTAATCTAGTCAATGACAGCTAAAACAAAGTCACACACCTCCCACGAAAATGGGTCGTCAGTCAGCCACTCTCATGATGTTACGCTAAAAACTAGTTTATCCGAATATGTACACAAGTATTCTTGGAAAGAGGGGAGGATCGAAGCTGGTTGTTTAAACTTTAGGTGTCTTCAGGAAAGTTGGCCAGTACCGTTGTCCAACTACTTTGTTCACAGGAGCAAATTTGGAGAAGATAATCCAATACTACAATAATATCATTTTTGTCTGAGACAGATGTCTTGGTTTTTCATTCAAGAATATGGCAACCCTAAATGGAATCAAACCTTCTCGATTCGACAAACATAGGTCGTAACCTTCATCCTGTCACGCATCAAGTTACATTCAGAAGCTGGTAAACAATTTATGACTATGCACGTGCGCATTCACAACTGCTTTTATACGCATGTGCAACAAAAACTACTACTTTATCGCGCAAAAACCTAGAAGAAACAATAAACTGCTAGAAAACTCCACGGATGGCATCACTGCCTGAGTAAATGGTGCCCTCTTCTCCCGCGACGGCCAGACTGAAGATCGATAGTGGACGCACGTGACGTCATTGTCGTGGTGGTGCGATCATATGACGGAGCGATAAACGCACATTTCCCTTTCGAATCATCTGATGTTATGCTCCCGCCGACTATTGTCTTGCACTAAGAAGCGCCGTAAATTTTGCAGGACAATTAGGCTCAGCGAATTGATCTATTAGACTTATAGAGAAGCAGTCGCGTAGTGCAGTTTTCTCTGGCTCCCTCGCAAGTAAAATATTGGGGGTCCATTTCTTAGAAAAAAAAAATATCGAGAATATTATAGCGTATATACAGGGGTCGAAGTAATGGGGTACGGGGATGGTATTCGTATCCTGCCAGCTAGCAAAATTTTCGCAAAGCATCCCCCCCAACTAACATTTTCTACTTCTTGTGCTGCGTATATGCCACTGATGATGCCATAGTGGAACGGGCATACAATAGTTAGCTATCCCCCAACAAGTTGTACAAGAAATTAACTTTCACTCCAAATACTTTCCCTTCCTAGTAGCTTCTGGAAACTACACCAGGACGGTCTGAATCTCTGACAAATAACTGAAATAAGAAATTGGAAATATTTTATTTTACTTATTTCTTGGAGGACGGGGGAAGGCTTCACACAGGCAAATATTTGTTCATGATTCATTGCATTTTAGCGTGATACTTTTTTTTTAAAAAAAAGGTTATCTACAAAGCGCAGATATTAAAAAAAAAAAAAAAACACACACACACACTTTGAAGTGAGTGGTGCGCCTTCAGTCCCAAAAGCCATTCCTTGGCTGGTCCAGCCCAAGATCCAGCAGTACCCTCAAAGAGCCAAAATTGGCATGCAGAGATCATGGGGGGATTTTCCTTATTCCCTTTCAAATACTCCAATGCTTACTAGGGATGACCAAATCCATCTGATATCCAGATTATCCAAAATCTTTGGATATCCGAATGTGTGCATTATCTGGCCAGTTTTGTCGTTTTATGGGCTATCCACATATTACACGTATTTTATTCTTCATGTTGGCATTTCACTGTACGGATTTTCTACAAATCCTTCATTAAATCTGTACTATCCAGATATCTGAATTACCTAGATTAATTATCCATTGCTAGGGACGTAATGTTTTCGTTTTAACGATAACACCGAAAAGTTGAGGAAAGCAAAGTGTTTAAAATGTATTTTGGTAGGTTAAGGAGGCAAGTTTTCGGTGTTTTGGAATCGCGAAATAACGCGAATTTCGCCATTTTTCAGAATAACACCGAATTTTGCACTTCAACGCGAAAAACGCCGCGAAATATGCAATATAAATAGTGGATAACACTTCACTTGCTCAAAAATAACTACCTGAAGCGCTATGAGATCTGTCATTTCTAGTCTAGTTGATGAAAGTTCGATTCAAAAGAGATTATCATGCTTAATTTATTGCAGTTTGGCGCAGAAATGACTGACAGTGGTTTGACCTCGTCCTGAAATACAATTCGCTGCAAGGATCTTCCCAAAAGGGAAGTTTCGTAGGAGCGGAAAAATTTTCAGACAGAAACACCTAAGGAGGTTAGGGGTGTGGGTGTATATGTGTACACAAAACGGTATTTTGAGGTCGGAGAGGGATTTTGTTAGAAAAATTTCTATCAGTCAGAATCACTGAAACTGCATGGTTTGTGCATCGTCTTGAATTTCCTTTTCCTTCTGTGGTGTAATTCGAAGCATCCCAAATCCAGCAGTAAATACGTTAGTTTTTTTCTGAAAGACTTCATGCTTCAGATAGTGAAACAAAGCGGCAACTTTTTGTCGTTGAAGGCTTCGAAAAGCCTAAAAAAAGGAAAGGAGTACATCGCACTTCGAACCGTGGAAGCCTTTTCAAAGCAATCATTCCACTGGAGTGAATAGAAAAAAATACTATCTTTCTTTATAAGTGCGTTTTGTGTAGGATGTGTTGTGAGTGAATACTCTGAACATTTACTACGATATGTGGAAAACTAATGTTTTTGTAAACTGAAAAGAGAACTCAAGAAAACATTTTTTGAAAATTTTATTCTGGGAGTGCGAAAACTGGAAATATGATTGTGTTCAAAGATTTGGGTGAGCCTTAAATTTAGTTATTCTTGTCATTAAAACTAAAATTTTCCAGAACTAAAGCAATGTGAAAATTTTATGCACAGAAGAAACAGCAAAAATGCTTGTAAAATAATATTGATTTTAAATTAATAACACCGAATTTTGCCTTAAACCGCGAAAAATAACACCGAATTGCGGTAAAAAAATAACACTGAAATTTAGGGAAAACTAAAACTATCCCTATCCATTGCATCTGAAACAAACGGATCATTTGAAATCCAGATATTCGTTATCCAGATTTTGTGGCTATCCCTAATGCTTACCAGTTCACCACAGAGGCCAGCCAGCCAATAAAAGTTCAATCTTCCTCAAAAGATTAGTTTTCTAGGTTTGGAAAACTTGCATCCCCTTTCACTAACAAAATTTCCTTTTATCCACATAATATAACCTGTATGTATACTGTATAGGTGGGTCAAAATTGATATAATGTTATTATTGTGAAACAAAATGCGGTAATCAATGCAGAAACTGTATTGAACTAAACAATACAATTGAATCTCTCGGTATGATAACCATCATTCTGGTTGCACAGCTGGATTCCCCATCATATGTGTCGGTTTACCCACCTTGTATCTGCCATTGTTTATAAAAACCCCAAACAACAGACACCTACAAAACATAAGGTAGGAATAGTGGCATGCGGTGACCTCGGCACTTGGGGTAGCCACTGATTATGACTTTAAAGAATAGCCTATCCCCACCCCACGAACACTCAAATGCATAGGTTTCAGTATTGTTTCAATACAGACGAAAGAATTTTACTATTTCATGGAAGTGATAATTGAGCACAAAACTTGCCTTGAAGCAACAGAATTATATTACATAAATTCTACATGCAGAGTATTCATAAAAGAATGTGAGGTTTCATAAGTGAACAAAGCAGCTGTTTACAATCTTACATGGGTGTAACCTGCCCCACATTTGACATGCATTACTGACAGACTGAATGCAAAAAAAAACATTCTGTGTGCTTCGATTTGAGGCTTTCAAATCTGTCATCATGGTGTAATGCTGTATAATGATTCATTGATTGATTTAGTTTATTTTACTTTGCGTTTTGTGCCTCTTGGCTAATTTGCGAAGATGGGGATGAGTGATGAAATGATGAAATTGATGAATGGACATTCACAAACAACCAAGCCCGACCGGGATTCGAACCCGGGACCCTTGGCGTCGCAGCGCGATGTGCTAACCACTCGGCCACAGGGTCGGGCATAATGCTGTGTAAATGCATGTGTCCACTGACAATATTGATAAAGTCCGCAATGTAATTCAGCAAATTGCCACTGGCCAAAGGAAGCAAGGGGATTGAACATGCCAAAAACAATAGAGTGGAAGGTATTTCATAAACGGTTGTGTTAAACCATACAAGTTGTGGTTGGTACAGGGAAAAGTAGAAAAATACAGAGTGCCCAGTTGGCATCGCACCTGAATTTTAAAACTCAGTGCTAAGAAATGATTCTTTTTAAAAATATTTCGAGTTTGCTTACGGAAAATTCCATTATCTTCTTTTTTTTTAAATAATGAGTATGTGTTTTTAATGTTTCTGTGTTTTCTGTATCATGTACCACTAAATCATAATAATAAACTTCTTCGATGTTGCCAGCAGAATTTAAAATCTGTGGCAATATGGTAGTTAGCCGTATATTAGAATTAGGGCTGAGCTGATACCGATGTGTCAGTACTGGCCAATACCAGCAGTATCGGTATCGGTTGAAATGTTTCCACTGACACTAGTGTTTTTGAGTCGCTAGAAGCACAACCAAGAGCAACATTTGTTCCTTTTCAAAGGTGCATTCACCCTTCCTTGTAACAGGTTGGAAGGCCAGCACAAGTTCTGCACATAAGATTTTTCCACAAAATGCTGGACAAACCTCCACCTTTCTGGATATCACACAATTGACAAGATCATGGGCAAAGGGAAAGCTGCACCCACACTTCTCGAAGGCATGTAAATAAATACCTGGTATAGGCTGTGTGGAAATAAAAGAAATTTTTCCAATTCCTGCTCGTACGCTCATGAGGTAAGAAAGATGGATGTCTTTAAAATCAGGATTACTATCATGCTGGGCTATTTCCGGGCCAGATGATGGCAGAGTTCTTCAGATGGATGAAGGTCATGAATGTGGAATTCGTTCTGTTTTATCTACATTCAACCGAGGAGGGAGGGTTGTGGATTAAATTTCTTGCCTTCTGTGTAAGTCTTTCATGCGAGGGTATCGGCCGATACTGCAGTGACTTGATTTTATTTCAAATGACAGAGAATAAGGGAGAGCAGGGCATAAAGCGAGTTGGCCAGGTGAGCATTACTTAATAACAGTCGCTTTTCCCCCCCTTCCATCAACCCTAACAACAAGAATGAATAAAGTTTACATTAAATTGAAGAAGAGACACAATCCACCGATTTTTAGGTGTAACTACAACACTTTAAAAATTCTTGTAACATTTCAAAAACTTCTTTCCTTGCATCCTTTGGTTCTAGAGAGAAGTTCACGTAATTTTTATTTACCAAATGTCAGAAGACATTTTTGAAGTGGTACAATGCTACATGAGAATAACTTGGGAGTTATTTAATGTCATTAAAGAAATATGATGTGATGAGTTAGTATGAGTCTGTAACTAGCTTTTGTAATTTTAAGCTGGAATTATACAAGTATTGGTATAGGTTCAAAGCAGTATCAGCTCAGCCCTAATTAGAATGTATTGCAGTCATTCATCCTGTAACCGGGGTAAAAGAGGCGATCCTATCTTAAAGACACACAAATGTCAACCTCTCTTCCACGTAGCACACTCTGGACTGCATTTTGCAAACTACCGAGGCCAGTATATCCTCCATAGGGCTAGTGTTGTGTGCTGTCCTTGTGTGTTTGTGATTGTCCCTTCATCCCTTTCATCTTATCACAATTCATCCTCATCTTTGAGATTAGCCAAAACTGGCAGAAATGCTGAGTAAAATAAAACAAATCAATCAATCAATTAATGCTGTTACCAGTTGAGCGTACTTTAGGAATGCCACTCTGGAGCAAGAATTAATTACGTTTTAATCAAATCCTGTATTAATTAATAGTAAATGCTTTAAGATCATATTTCAAAACGTGTAGCATAATCTTAGTTGAATTCGTGGTTTTCTTAAACCATATTTGCCAAAAAAGAAAAAAAAGCTGGCTCTTGTGAAAAAAGGGCTGGCGCCTGAATTAGTTTTAGATTTTTCTACCCCTTGGCGCAGGCCCTCACACCAGCAGACAAGGTAAAACAAAAGAAGTGACTTTCGCATGGAAATGCAGTTAAGGATGCAGAAAGATTGTTTCACAGGATGGCTCCTCTTTAGCAGCGATGAAGCCACATGTTATGTAATTATGTAAATACAATATTAAATACTACAATTGTGCATGCAGATTTGGTGTTCCAAATAACTAAATAAAGATCAAAGGCAAGGTAAATACTGTAGTCACAATGTTCCTATATTAGGGTTACCAGACGTCCAGATTTTCCCAGACTTGTCTTACATTTTAGCCTTATGTCCGGCATCCGGGAGGAATTTGAAAAATATTATAAATGTCCTACATTTTGAGCGTCACATGCTATTAATTAGGAAAATGTGTGTTTCAGTTGAACAAAGTGAAATAATGCAAGAACGGAAGCAATTAATGAACAAAGTTTTGGGGCCACATTTTGATGATGTCCTTGTTCAGTGCATGACATGATTTGGGGTTTAAATGGATGGAACACGATGATTCCCATTCCTATTCAATATTTTGATTGCAAAGCAGGGGGGTATAGGGAACAAAGTTATTGAACTAAATACTACCTCAGATGAAACTTTGTAACCATGTCAAGTTACGATATTTACTTGTCATTCCAAGTCATAATGCAAATGTTGGGAGAGTACTTTCATTACCATTTTCCAGAGCCGGGCCTAGGGAGGGGCAACTCGGGTACCTGCCTGAAGCCCTGCGCCAGATAAAAGTAATTAATTGCGTACGGTTAATTATGAGTTTATAGGATGCTGGTGCTTCCAATTAAGCAACTAATCTGATTTTTCCTGAATTTTGGATTGTGTTCACAAACTTTAAAATATCCACACAAACTACACTACCTGAGCGTTGCAAGTGTTAGATAGACCTACATTCTGACTTGGGGGCCGCAGGAAAATCTTGAAACACTAAGGGCACCGTGAAACGAAAATGTTTGGGAACCCCTGGCTTATCAAATAATGCGAAATATATAAATTAAATGTAACAATGTATTTAATTTTGATTATATAGGACACCTGTAATTCAGAATATTTAAGGAACAAAAATCTGATTTCTTCAGACTTCAGAAATATTTTCGCTGTAGGCCTTGTGTATATTGCATGCCCTAGGCCACACATCCACATAGAGCACAACATCCTTACAACAGAAATAATTTCTCATAGTCTGTAAATTTTTTTAAAGTTTTTACTGTTCAGTGTCTCAATTTTATTTTCACTAAACCTTAAATTTTGTGAGAAATTTGCTCCTCTGAGAAGTACCAGTTAAAACATATAGTAAGAAGTGTATTGTGTAGTATTGATTACAAGTTTGGAAATTTTGTATTTAAGAATTCATTAAGAAATCATAATTTTTAAAACTGAAAATATTAAATTACTATCTGACATAGGCTATGTAATATTTATTGAGAATGTTTTGTGTCCAACATTTTGACTATTTCCTACTTTTCCCTAATAGCAATCTGGTAACCCTAACCTACATGGAAAACCCTGTATGAATCACATGTACTGATAAGAGTATCAATGTGATTCCCTGAAAGTGAACAGAAAGCCCTCTTCTGTAGATTCGCCATTTTGGCTGTCAGTAACACATCTCAAACTTGGGCAGCTGTTCTTAATACACTCATGCTCATAAATTAAGGATAATGCTGAATCTTGTACAAAGAAATATTTCATGTTCACGTTGCACCTTGAAATGATGGCCGAGTACTGTACCAAATAATCTGTGTTGACTATGACCTTGATCCAGTGTGTGCTGGCGCTGTAAGCAGACAAATGACTCACAGGAGCTAAACTGCTGACCAGAGTGCAGTGCCTATAGGAAGTGTGCAGTTGTGTTCGGTTGTGCTAATGGTGAGTGTGTGTGTGAATGGCTCAACGAACACATATTGATGACGTAATGAGGGGAAGGATACTTGGGCGGCCAGAGGTGGTCCAAAGACAGCAGGTCGTGTCACAGGTGCTCCATGTGCCACAAAGTGTCATCTCACGATTATGGCAACGATTCCAACAGACTGGAAACGTGTCTCGGCGCTACAGCAGTGGACGTCCACAGTGTACAACAACACGAGAAGACAGGTATCTCAGCGTAAGTGCCCGGAGACACTGACGGAGTACTTGCTCGAGACCTTGCAGCTGCCACTGGAACAGTTGTTTCCAGACACACTGTGTACTGACGACTCAACAGGCACGGTTTATTCGCCCGGAAGCCTGCAATTTGCATTCCACTGTCACATGGTCACAGAGTAGCCCGTAACAACTGGCGTAGAGAACACAGGACATGGACAATGGAAGAATGGTCTCGGTACTCTTCACTGACGAGTCCAGGTATAGTCTCAACAATGATTCTCATCGTGTAACCATCTGGCATGAACCAGGAACCAGATACCGACCCGGTACCATCATCGAAAGGGACCAGTATGGAGGTGGTAGTGTCATGGTGTGGGGTGGCATTATCCTGGGTTCACGTACACCCTTGCATATCTTCGACAGAGGTGCTGTAACAGGTCAGGTGAACCGGGATGTTATTCTGCAAGACTACGTTCGTCTTTTCAGAGGTGCAGTCGGTCCTATGTTCCTCCTGATGGATGACAATGCCAGGCCACACCGAGCTGCTATTGTGGAGGAGTACCTTCAAACAGAAGATATCATACAAATGGAGTGGCCTGCCTATTCCCCTGACCTCAACCCAATCGAACATGCTTGGGATGCTCTAGGCCGACGTGTCGCCGCAAGTCTTCCACCTCCTGGGACTCTTCAGGAGCTCCGACAGGCACTGGTGCAAGAATGGGAGACCATACACCAACAGCTGCTCGACAACCCCCTCCAGAGTATGCCAAGCCGTTGTACTGCATGTGTCAATGTGCATGGCTATCACATTCCATACTGAAACCTGTGCACATGCTCAAAGAACTGTGGAACACCATTTTACAATCTCCCTTGCTTTGTATCATATGTGCGCTCTTTGGTTTTTCTCACGTTTTCTGCAATAAACAGGGTTAAGCAGGGCATGTGGATGTCTTTCTTGTGTGTTCAACATGTGTCTGTGCTGCCACAACTAGTTTGTTTCAGTGCTGTATCATGGGGCACCAAAACCTCTATTATCCTTAATTTATGAGCATGAGTGTAGTACAGGCTGCACCCATGTAAGATACTAAACAGCTGTCTTATTCACATACGAACCCCCCCCCTCCCCCCATTCTTTTATGAATATCCTGTACACTTTTCCCCAGAGGAGGGATTCTCTCCCTCATCCTCCATTCAAATAACACCTTGAAGCAATGTTAATTAGCTTCAATATGATACAATTAACAAATAAAGCTGTCCTCTTTGTATTGCACCATGAATACAACTAGAACTGAGCCGATACCGTGGCATTGGTGAGTATCGGTTGATTTTGTTTTACCGATACCAAAGATTTTCGGTGGCTAGAAGAGCGGGCGAAGGCAACAGCTAGTCTCAACATTTGTCCTTTTTAAAAGGTCGTCCACCCTTCCTTGTGCAGATTGGGAGACCAGCACAGGAAGTTCCATAATTTTCCTAGAAACACTGGATAAAACCCCACCCTCTTGGGAAGCATATAGCAAGTTCAAAGGCATGTGTAAGTGAATGCTGAACCCACACGTGACTATGAAGGCATGTAACTGCTTAGTTAACGCTGTGGGAAATAAACCATTCATTGCCAATTCTTGCTTGAAGAACATGGTCGTAAGATAGGTGGATGTTTTTAACCCCCGCCACACTAATGACGGGTCAGGTAGTTGTGGAGTTCTTGGAAAAGAGGTATGAAGGTCACTGTGAAATTAGCTTTGTTTTATCTACGTTCAAACGCGAAAGGGAATCAGCAATTTATACTTATCCTCTTCACTTCTGTCTTTTGAGTGACTGCCGGTATCGGCCAATGATGGGTATTTATTTCCGCCAAAATCCGGCCTCCGTGGCGGAGTTGTTAGCACATCGTGCTACGATGCCAGGGTTTGAATCCCGGCCTGGGCTTGGATGTTTGGGAGTGTCCATTCAACAATTTAATCACATCCTCACTCATCCCCATTAGCCAAAAGTGGTACAAAAAGCGAAGTAAAATAAAGCAAATCAATCAATCAATAATTTCTCCTGAGATTAGATTGGGAACATACGGCTTTGAATGACAGTACTAAGAAAGATAAGTTAATCGCGATTGGACCTACACTTTAAAGTGGGACCCCAACCACTAGGTGCCTCCACTGAGTATTGAACCCGCGATCTATTGCTTACAAGGCGACGGCGACACCATCGGACACCCTCTAAAGATTTATGTACACCACTACTTACAATAACGTACATAAAATATTTATCAGGAATTTTACTTTTCATCAAATGGACGTACCATCACTATGTTTGTTATTCAATACATATTCAATTTTTTACTTCTTTGACATAAATTTCCTTGTCATGATTTGTTTTTACACAAATTTTAGCGGTCTTAACTACATGTAAGCTAGATGAATAATATTTGCTGTTTTATCTCTGATTTTATAGCATCTTTTTTAGTATTTATATAATAACAATATTTTTTACTCATAGTAATACAAAATAGTATTAACGTTGTCTTTCCTCTGTTTCTTAGTCTGTGGTTACATACAATAATACTTGATACGCATCAGAGAAATTAAGTACTAATTAATTAATTTTCATATTACAAATAATTATATTAACGTATTAAATAGAACCAATTTTATTATTATATTTCTGAGACTTGGCTCGGGCTGGCTATCCAAATTATTGATGCGATAGTATGACTCTGAAACTAGCCTTTGTTATTTTGTACTGGAATTATAAAATATCGGTATCGGCTCAGCTCTAATTACAACAGCAGCAGATACAGAACTTCAAATCCTGAATAGCAGTCCAATGAGAGAAAAGAAGCAAGCTAATTGTGGAGAAGAATAAGCATGTAAGAATTTGTGGTTGCAGCACCAGACTGAACACCACGATGATTGGTTATCTTCATCCATCGAACCCCTTCCTGTTGCTCACAGCATAAATTTTGCAAGAGGTCTTAACGTAGGGGGACCCAAAAGAAACCGGAATTTTGTAATAAAAAATTGTGTATTAATTTTTAGGTGTTACAAATTTAATCTACTTCAAAGTACTGTCCATTTAATGTAATGCACCAGTCTAAACATGTTTTCCACTTTTGGAAGCAGTCCCGAAACTCTTGCAAAGAGATGCCTTTTAATGTCCCTGTAATTTTTTTTCATTCGGGGGAATAAAAAGAACTTGAACGGAGTGAGATTGAGTGAAAATGGATGCTGGATAAGGTGGGTCATGCTGTTTTTGATTAAAAATTGTGTCACACTCAAGGCTTTTTGCGCTGGCACTCCCCATTTTGCTACAACTCGGGGGCATTTTCATCTCATCACGTCAAGTAAACGTTTCAAAACTAGAAGGTAAAATGCCTTGTTAACAGTTTGACCGTTAGGAACGAATTCTCAGTGAACAATGCCATTTACATCAAAAAAAGGAATCAGTATTGTCATTACCACTCGTAAGGTTTGTGTTTGCTACAGCAGCTTCCTTGTAAGCTGTTTCAAGCATTACAACTGTTCCCCGTTCCATTTTCCCCAACAGAAAACAGAATTTCACAGCCTCATGTTGTTCAAATTTTTCAGCCATCACAAAAATCAACGAACAAGTGAGAGTCACTTAACAAAAAAATTTACTACGTGGCACCACGACTTCACTCGACAACAGGTCAGCAGACTGCTGCAGAAGCATCCCCACAAAAGGCATCTAGCAGCGGAAACTCATACTACAACAGGCCTGCCACTAGAGAATGACCCCCCCCCCCCCCCCATATGTACATTGCCAAAAACAAACAGTGCTTGAAGTGGACAGAAGGGAGGTGTTATGCACAGCAAGGACAAGTTACACAAAACCATTCCTGCAGCTAGCCTTGAGGCTCAAGCAAAAATCCACCCTCCTAAAAATTCACACTTCCAGTACTAGCTTCAGATTGTGCTACCTAACAATTCTTCCAGTACAATCTCAATCTCAGAGTCAAGTATTAGTAGAACACGTCTCTTCCAAGATTTCAAGTCTTTCACAGTCAGTGATAAAAAGCGCAGGTCCTGGGTGATGATTAAGAGATTCGAGTGGTACGGTAGGCCATGTACTTGCACATAAAAGCATAGGCAGGGTTGCTACGATTTTTTGATAATGAAATTCCCTGACATTTTCAGGTTTTCCAGTCCAAAAATAAAATTTTTCCAGACATCTTTATCATCAGGATTTTTGCTTTTGAACCATGTGTTTTTCAGTTAAGTATATAATCCGTTAATTATTATGAACATTCACTTTCACAACTTTTTTTTAGCAATTTTTATTCCACATAGCCTACATAAGAACACGTGAAAGTTCGAAGAGTAAAATGTAAAATTACAATCAGCATCAAATGTATTGGTTCATGCAATCACGTGCATCTAGCTTTAGGCTAAGGTAACAGAGGTACATTATTTCACCATAACAGGTCTCCACAATATAAAAACAACAGAAAAAGTTCATAAACCATGTACACAATTTTTCATTTTCTGCCAGATTTATAGTGTCAAAGAAAATGCTGCTTCTATACTTACATTTATACAAGGTAACCAAAAAAGTTCTTGCCGTTTTTGACGTCCCATTAATCATGTGCTCACAGAGAGGAAACAAAATGACGCATGTGCCTGCCAAGCGATCGGGAGTTAGTCTGACCATCGACTGTCAATAATACAGGCACGTTGCGCACACACAGCAGTCATAGCTCGTCCAGTGTCGAAGAGAAATGGAGGTATCGAAGCAGCTTGTTCGCGTGTGTTTGTTGTATGACTTTAAAGTGGGCCTGTCAACTGCCACATCAAGTCGCCGCATTTGCCAGGCATTTGGGGAGAATGCCGTGAACGAACGCACTGCCAGGCATTGGTTCCAGAAATTCTGTTCGGGAGATGTGAGCCTTTCGGATGAACCTCGCAGTGGACGACCACATGTGTTGGATGAACGTGTGATGAACTTGCAGAAGGGTTCCACGTTTCCGCTAAAACAGTCACACTGCACCTGCATGGGATAGGGAAGTCATAGAAGTTAAGCAAGTGGGCACCCCACACACTGTCAGCAGCCAAAAAGGAACAACGAGTGACAGCCTGTTTGTCCTTGCAAACTCGGCACCTGAACACACCCATATTTCTTCGCTTGCTCACTGGTCACGAAAAGTGGGTCCTCTATGACACTCCCAAGCGTACCAGACATTGGATGCTGATGGAGATTACTTCGAAACCTAATGGTATGTACCTTCTACTGTATTGCTCTTTGTTCATCACGGCTCCAGAACTGCAAGAACTTTTTTGGTTACCTTGTAAGTACACAGCATCTGGAGAATTTTTTGTTGCATCTAGGAATTCTATAGGAAATTCCAACAAGATGTAAGATTTATAAAATAATAGACGATAACCTCATCTTCACCAACCTTTCCGATAATTATGATCATATTGTCAATGTACTTTAGTTATCAATCAGATATCTGGATTGCAAGTTTTACTTTGATATCCTTTTTAATATATAATATTATAAAAGTGAAAATTTATAACAGAAATTCGAAGGAACCATAATTTTGCAGAAGACTGAGAATCATAAGAATGAAAGAAACAAGTTTCTAAACTGAATCTTTTTTGGGAGTGGAATCACAAGAACAGAATCCAGAAGTGGAAGTAAACTGCTTGTTCATTTTGCAAAGTTTTATCTTGCAGACTCCAAAATGGACTTAAATCCCAGACAATCTGCAAAATACCCCGACACTTCCCGGTTTTCCAGATGCGTAGCAACCTTGATAGCAATTGTATATAATAATGTTTTTGAATAGAACTTTCAAAACAATTCCTTAATCCAACAAAATCAAACCGAGGGTGGTCATTTGCATCTCGGATGACCCACTACAAGGGCAATATTAAAATTTCATATACATCCTAGTAAGTACTTACCTGAGGGCCTGTTGTAATCCCAGTCTCCATGGTGTAGGCTGTGTAAGCATATGATTCCTCCCCAACTTTACGCGACATGCATGAGCCCATAAATGACTCCTGTTTGGCTGTCTTCTTCTGAAAAGAATACAATAATTCAAACAATTCTTCAAAATCAAATATAAAATCACCACATTTTCTTTCTTCATAATTTTGAGCCCTTATGTAATGTGTATCCATTTGTAAAGACAATTAAAAGAAAACTACAAATATTCTTTTTTGTAAATTGCAGAAAATATAGTGCAATTCATCCACAACAAATGACAAGTGCAATTTTCAATTAATGTTAATCCCAAACATTAAGTGAAACAACAAGTAAAGAAGATGTGTTTATAACAAAGAAATAATTGCACTATGGGAAGTAATACTCTATGACATGGGCAGCCATACTTCCAAATACTCGAGAATATTTTAAATGTTTGAAATTATAATATTCCCAATGATTCCTGACACTCAGGATCGAATGCTTTTATTTTATGTATTAAAATTCATGGTTCAAATTACCACTTTGACATTAATGTCGACTGCTAAATATGGGGTACAATATCTGTTTAAATTTGTCAGTACATTCAGAATGTAGGAAATTTTTAATTTTCGGAATCTGCATGCCAACCTTACTACTGTGAGCATACATTAGAAGGTACAATTCACTTTCAATTTTAGAAAGTGATTTAATCCTCATACCATTCCTGGAATGAATATATGAAGTATGGTTTAAATGACACTTGCTAAAAGAATAGTATAAATATTTTTATGTACTAATCTAGATAGATTTGCAACACACACACAAGTAAAAGATATTTAACACAATAAAAGCAAAGATAATTATCAGATGCCCAAGACATTAGATTCCACAATGAAAATATACTGTTGGTTGGAAAACAGAACCTTCATAAATTTACAAACACAGGAGGTCTTATGATATTACATATTCACAAATTAAACAACTTTGGTTTAATTTAAATCAACTAAAAAAAGTCATGTCTAATTTTTGGAAATTTGAAAACTGTGAATCCCTTTATTTTTCATTTAAATGGCAGAAGATGAAAATATATATTGGTTCCTGTATTTTACACTCATTTTTTTCAATTTAATGCATCTTTTTACTTTGATATTCTGTTCGAATAATAACTAAGTGAACTTTATTTCTGTTATTAACAATAGAAGTAACAATTTTATGAATTTTGTAACTTGAAATAAATGATGCCAATTTCCGGGGGAACCTTTCAAAGTGAAGCAAAATGACAAGTTGCATTGGTCACTTTGACAGGGCCGTTTTCTCAATGGTATGCATCATGTCGTCTTGGTCTGTTGTCCGAGCATGCATGGCGAAGCTTATAGACTCAAGGGGGCCTGTTGCTTGTCACTTGGGTGTGAAACCCCGATGTCGCTTGTTGCTTCGGTCTGAAAGCTCCCACAGTTATGTAAAGTTTAGCAAATGAGTAGGTTGGAAAGTAAATAAATAATAATATCTAGTGAGAAATAATGTGTCAAGACTTTCTCTTTTGCTTCCATCATTCTGGAAGCAGCCACTAACAAGAAAATTATGTATGCAGATTATACTGTCAGTCTTCCAACATACACATAAAGAGGGCCTATAATTACGGATTATATTTCACTAGAATGTTTTGTACAATCATGGAAAAAATACTTCCCTTATAGAGCCTTAATAACAGTAGTCTGATGGGGGAAGTATTTCTTTCCAAGATTGTACATAGAGTGAATTTTAAATAGCAAACCACAAAGCTGATGAATATGAGATATTAAACCAAGAAAGCATTAGCGACACGAAAACCCATTAGCTGGAAAGCAAGGACACCAAGAAGATGCTTAGAAGCAGGATACCATCACCATCTGAAATAACTGGAAGAGAAGTGTTTTTAAGAAATACTCACAACAAACAAAATAAAACTGACCCCTTATCTTGCAAAGGTCGTAGATGGGTGTTATTTGCTGAAAAGATTAAATTCAATTAGTAATTTTACTATTTCTAACTAACATTATATTTAAATACTTTTCTATTTCTACATTAATAACCAGAATGAACATTTCTGAAGGGAGTGATACACAACTTTTCAAAGGATTCAGTCCTTGTCTTAATTTCTCTTCATACTAGTTACTATTACTGTAGGTGGCAGATGTTTTATTATGCTTGAGATAAGCTTACTTGGAAGTGACATCAAAAAAGAATTGCCACCTTAAAAAAGTTGATTGTACACAACTTTTTTTTTTAATTGACAGTATTGAGAAGTTATGAGGTACCAAGGACAGAATGCGTAACAATAAAACTATAAAAATTTCATACTACATTGCAACATACACTATATTGCCAATAATGACCGGAAACCCCCTAAACTGTAAGGAGGATTGCCTATATGTCATCAATACATGTCATGAGCCACTAGGATGACTCGTGGAGGACAGTGAGTGCACTGTAGACATGTATACCGCTGCCAGCATTCAAAATGAGTTGACGATGCAAGCTGCGAGGCTGAACAGAGTATGATTAGTGATGCCAGTATTTCTACCATCTGACAAGAGGTAGTGGCACTGGGATTCCATGGGAGAGCTGCAGCACATAATCCAATCATTACTACTCGGTATGCAGCACGTCGATTGCAGTGGTGCAAAGAACGTCGCCAGTTGTCTCTAGAACAATGGGAAAATCCTGTGGAGTGACGAATCAAGCTACATGTTGTGGTGATCTGATGGGACGTGGATGGACAGGCTGAACGTCCATGGAACAATTCTCACAAGAGTGTATTGTACCCAGAGTGAAATTCAGTAGGGGTGAAATATTGGTATGGGGCTGGTCTTCGTGGTATGGTGTTGGTCCCTGTAACGTTTTCATTACCTTCGTGCCTACAAACATTACATAATTGAAAATTGAAGTGCATGTTCAATTTTGGCTATCAGAGGGCGTTTCCTTCCCTCGATAGCTCTACTGGTGCTGCCTCTAGTGGCAGTTTGGCGTAGAAACGCCTGGCCGTAAATCTCGCCCCACCGTGCTTCAGTCTCTCTCGATCGCCCACTACGAACGGCACGCACCAGTTTTTGAGTATTACACCTAATCCTCGTCAGCAAGGGACCGTACTCAACCACGCTGCCTGTGGAAGAGAAGCCTGTCACGCGAACCACCAGCGCGAAGAGGCCAGGCTAATGAACACAAGGTTTCCGATGGGAAAGTGGCGTTGTGTCTTTACTTCGGCTGAACATTAGTGTTGAGGTACGTAAGAAAACCCTTGACTGTGATATTGGAACTCGTTAATTTCTTGTCGCCGTTCATTATAAAAATTATTTGCAACGTTATTGTTTTCACGTGACTTAAATAGTAACGACGATAAACCTATAGCTTCTCCCCAACATTATTGCCCACTTCTTTTCACGTGTTGAACAGTTTAATTGTGCCAAAAATAAATATATACGTATATTTTTGCGTGTGTGTCGTAAAGGGGCAAAAGAAGGAAAACTTGCATAAAATATGAGCGAACCTAGTTAAAATAACCCTTGCATAAAATACGTTCTCTTGAACGGTCCTTTGTAAGTAACGTATATGGCACGGTTAGTTACTTAATGAACGCATACGAGGCGTGCGTTCGACCTTGCAGTGCAACTTGATGTTCTTATTTATTCAAAATCGGGCTTGGTGGCGTTAAATGGACATTATTTGAACTTAAGAAAACGGCATAGAAAACTACAATTCCCCACCTTTTCCCTAGTTTCTTGAATCGCAAATTGCTATTAATCCTATTCTTGTTACGGTAGCACTAACGATGCCAAAGGGATCAGAATAAATATAAATAATAGCGGGGTCGTAATAAAACAAGTCGTAGATTAAGTAAAAAGGGGATCTGCTGAATGTTCCATGCACGCTTGAGAGAGAGAATGGTGCATACGTTAATCATTCTTTTTTTTTTTTGTGTTAGTGAGTATTGAATTAGTCTGTTGTTAAGCATGCATACGCGTTGGTAATTACGCATAATTTGTGGGTGCAGAATTAAAGTTAAATGTAACAAAGGGATAGCACGCAGGACATGCGAATGAAAATAATTGAGTGATTGCGCTCTAAAAGGATTGTTGTTAGGGTTATATGTTTGTTGATATTTGTTACAACTCCCTTTTGAATATTTGTATTTACAAGAATGTATCGTAATGGGACAATATACGTATGTTATTGTTAATTGAATTGTGGAGTAGTATAATTTCATTTACCAATCAAATTCTAGTCAGTAAGTCCCGCATGAGAGAAGGTGGCATCGCGAGTCAAATTAAAACTTAATGCAATCTAAAGGGGCAATTGAGAAAGGGAATAACGTTGGGTAAAATATGACCTTAAACCTTGCTTACAATGGAGAAGGCGTAACTCGCTATTCATTGTCGGACCCTTATGACATATTTGCGTACGTTATGCGTAATTATATATGTGCTTTTCTTACAGGGCCTTTCAATCGTGCTTCTTGTACGTGCCACCTGTAAACTCCCGCAGTACCGTGCAGGAAGTACGACACAAATAGAAATTTGTGACGTGTAGTACGGGTCTCAGATCCTTTCATTATTTGTATCCGCAGTTGTGATGCCGTGCAGCCGTTTCCAAGTTAAATATCGCGAGCAACCACAACTCGACCCCACTACCACGTTACATCCCCTGGTTTTGGAGTCCAAAACCCTGAATGCCAATATCTATCGTGCAATAGTTCGGAAGTGGGCCTCTTCATTTCCAGCATGAGAACAGGTCTGTCCATAAAGCAAGGGACACAGCCGAATTGTTTGACGACATGGGAGTGATTGAACTCAACAGACCACCTCAGAGCCCTGATCACAACCTCATTCAACATCTGTGGGATGCATTAGAGTGCCAATTGCGATCCAGGCCAAATCACCCAAACACCACCACTGAGTTATTTGCTATTTTGTAGGAGGAATGGAAGCAACTACCAGCCGATATTTACTACAACCTGGTGGAAAATCTTCGGAACGAGTTTACAATACTGGACCACCCTCCAATTTCTATGAAATTTCGCCTACTCACTAATTGTGAACTCCTAATCACGAATCTGCATGTAATAATTGGCGGTCAAGTATGGAAATCGAGAAAAAAATTAAATAAATTTTGTTTTCTTAACGTAACGTAAGAACAATAGCTCCACGGAAGATGCCATTTTTCCAACATGAAGAAATCAACAGGCAAGACAAGGTATAGTTCTCTTAGCTAAAATATTAATTTTTCTTTGTATTTATGCTAATGGAACCTAATCTAACAGGCCTAACCTAACCTCGTAGGCATTCCTCGTCTGACATCAGCAAGATTGTTGTGCGTAAAGGAAGACCATTAACGAATTGCGAAAGAAAGATGGTTCCGAATTGCTGTGTATGGACAATCACCGTGGTAAATCGCAAGGTTATTTTACAAGTTCTACACGTAAATGTACAATTTTAACAAGTGACCTCCAAATATGAACTACAGATATGTCATCAGGACACCAAAATTAGTAAGTAGACGAAATTTTATAGAAATTGGAGTGGTCGGGTATTGTAAACTCATGCCAATTCTTCCTCGAAGGGTAGAGGCTGTGATAGTGGTGAATGGCGGATCTACAAAGTACCGATACCAGACCAACTCCAGGTAAGCACATTCCTACGGATATCTGGGCATTACTGGATATTGGAAATATGAACAATGATATCTATCACTCAAAAATTTGGTTCTATTTCTGAGTTAACCCTTCAGTATACGGGTGAAATTGTTGTTATGTGACTGAACGGGTTGTGCCTGTCAGGCAACAAAAAATTAAAAACACATAAAAAATTTTGTAAATAAAATAGCTATTTGTTTGAACAAATATGTGTATTAATAATTGATACATAAAGATAAAAAAGGTAAAGTGCTCCCCTGTGCTTAGCACCACACAATTACAGTGCCTTGAATAACGTAGTGTGGAAAACGACCCAAGAAACTGGTTCCCTGAGACGATGACAAGTAGATGGCAGTGCGATCGACCCAGGTGCTAATTTTGTTATGAAAGTAATGCGGCTTAGTTAGTTTTTGGAATATATTGTGTAGATTTGTTTCTCTAGAAAGGCGGTAAGTGAATTGATGGAAACAGTTATATTTGTGGAGTGATTTGCAGTCACGAAATGGCATTAATTTGGAAAGAAAAGTAAAATAAAATTAATAAATAAATAGCATGCGTAACACAAGAAGAAACATCGCAATGTGATTCAGGACGTCAGGTCTTGGACTGTGTATTAGAGTTTATTAGAATATAAATAATTAGTATCCTGAGAGATATTTCATACCGAGACGACAAACTACAAGTGTCGCTTGAAAGCGAGCAGTCGGAAATCAATGCAGCCTTTCGAACCGTAGGGACAAAAGCTCTGACTGCACAGTTTCCTCAAGGAGATTTTACACCAAAGCGACACGCGACAAACGATACGAGGATTTCACACCAAAGCGACACGGATCATTCAATCCAAGGCAACTTTCATACCGAAGTGACACATGTTGCTTGGAAAGGAGCCAATCAAGAGCAACATTTCACATCGTAGCGGCATGACGGGAAGCACAAGCCAGCGTTCGGTTGGTGAAATCGTCAAGCGATAAGTGTCGCGTGCCGCTTGTCACTTTGGTGCGCAATCTCACTAAAGCAAGACACTCATTGCATCGCGTATGCGTGAACAACAAACCACGGCAACATGTTGCAAGCTATTGAGGAAATGACCCAGTTTGAGCGACGCAGAAGCGACAAAGCGACACGTGTGGCTTATCGTGTGGCCTAGATCTGTTGTTGTAACGTGCGGTTTATTGTGTCACCTATCTGTTGTTCGCAAGCAACGCTTGCTAATAGACTGAAGGCACCATGTCGCTTGTCACTTAGTTGGGAACTCCCCCTGTAGCACGTTGCTTAGGTCTCAGCACCCTTCCTTTAAGGAGCTTTCCGACCGAAGTAACAAGTGAATACACCATATGAACGTGTCGTTTGCTGTTTTATTATTAACGAAAGTATGACGATAACAGGACGTGGTCGACTGTCTAGAATGTTCGTTAATATCTTCACGACCACTGTACCAAATATCATAGCAATTATCACATTCATAGAAATGCTTCATGTAAAAGAATCAGACTTTGCAGCGAAAACTCCATTTACTTCCATTATAAGCAGTTGAACACCAAGCACCGGGGTCAACACCAGCACCTCTAGCGGATCATTTTCGAGTGGAACCAGCGAAAGAGCGCAGAACCATGCCGTTTTCCACACTACGTTATTCTAGGCGCTGTAACGCAATGAAGGCATATAGGGGATGTGGGGGTAACGCCCCACCCTTTCTTGTTCTGGTCATGAGTGGGGGGTGATGTGATAGGCATCACGCCCCTGACTGCCTCTGCCCCCCAGGGTTTCGCCCCGGTACCCATGTCATTCGATGCTGGGTGGGTACCGGGGCCACTTCCAATGTTAGAAAAGTTCCCGGATTTAAAATGGCTGGGGATCGAACCCGGGACCTTCAGCATGATAGTCAGACACGTTACCATGGCAGCCACACACTAATTGATAAATAATTATGGAAACATGAAATCATGATTTTTAAGTTATTTAACACTGAAGTGTTAGTCCTTCAGCACACAGGTGAAATTGTTGTTACGTGACTAGACACAATTTTCAATGAAGGCTTTGAATGTTATGCAAGCAGATGGGTTGAGTCTGACAGGCACATAACGAGAACAATGCCTTCCCGCTTACTGACAGCTGGTGGACTAACTCCACGATTATGAACAATTGACCCTAGGCAACCACAACGAAAGGTACACTGAGTGACACAGTTGTATCTATCTCCAATCTATTGGGAAAAAAAACGAAAATTCAATTCATTTGTCTTATTGCGTGCTTCTCAGGCACAACTCGTCCACTGTAGTGTTAACTGTATACAAAAAACTATTGGATTTGTAGCCAACATTTCAATCACAGTTGGACAATGGACTCCAGAGCAACCTGTCAGGCTCTGTCTTTAAGAGTTACAATGGGAAAACATGCAATTCATTCAACTCCTCTTTCGGAAAGGAATTTTGCATGGAAAAAATTAAATGGTTTGCTGAAACAGACATTTATATACCTAGGCGTGGATATATATGCAATAAAACCAACCATGTTAAATGCAATAATATGCTATCACTTACTGTGTGAGGTTTCGTATCCCTTCAATGAAGATTCAACCATAACTGTGGCCAGGAATGTAGATAGATTGCTCATTTGTTTTCACAACAATGAGTAGATCAGTAGTACATCAATGATAAGATAGGTTGTAATCCAGTATCCTTACATTACAGAAACATAGTGACTAAAGTGCTGCATCGAGAATTTTTTTGCTCGATCATCTAATATTTTGAACGAATGTCACTAGATGGCTTAAGGAATTGACAGTTTCTTCGCTTGAGCGAATAATGCTCAAACAGGCAAATGATCGGCATAAACTCGAAGCCTAATAACCATAATTTGTCTGTAGAAGTGGGCCTTCAAATATGGATTGTGAAGTGAAAGATGCAGTAACATTGAAACTAAAGTTTACATAGTCATCATTCCTCATGTTAAAATGTAGTTGAGTCTATCTTATCAATACATAGCAATATATGAAAATGAATAGATGATTATGGGCTGAAATGACCAGGATACATACAAGGTGGTATCAAAAAGTTTCAAGGCTAGTTCTGTAACATGCCAACAGATGGCAGCACTGACCTTCATGAGTCAGTGTGCCAAGAGACATTATCATGTGTACATTGGGTGCTGTGCAATTGGTGCTATTCTGACCACATGCATTATCACGTCTGCCATTCCATCATTGAAAGCAAGTTAGAACAGAGCAAACGTGAAATTCTGCATGAAACAGGGCAAATATGACACAGAGACGGTTGGCATGTTCAGCACATTTACAGCGATGATGGAATGAGTCATTTAAGAGGTTTTGAGTGGCACAAGCGCTTCAAGAGCAGAACAACTTCACTGGTAAACGACGAGAGATATGTATTGTACTTGTATTTTCATGGTGCTCCAAGGGATGTCACGCTTGACACTACATACCACATGATCTGCTGTAGCATTTAGGGATGTCATTTTAATGCTAAGAGCCTTAAACCTGACAGAAAGAAAAATAATAATAAAAAAAGCAAGTTCAAAATCTGACCCACCTAATCTATTTCGCAAAGGTCCGATCCATTTGATTTTGTAATCTCCCCAGAACTAGATTTTGGCCAGGTATATTCATTAAGGAGCAATTACAGAATACCTGGAGCATCTCCGATTGCTTTCAAATTCAGCATACTCACTAATTTTGGCATCATAATCACGAATCTGCAGTTAAAAATTGGCGGTCACGTCCAGAAATTTCAAAATACGTCGAAAAAAGTGGGTTCATGAACGGAGTAAACACCCTTGATTTATGAAAAAAACAACTATTTTTTGGAATGATTATAGTTTCAAAACTATGTTTACGATCACCCATAATTTTAACTATGCTTGCCTAACCTAACCTTACGTGAATGGTTCGTGCGGCAAGTATGTTTTCCACATTTAATGAAGACATCATATTGTCATATGTAAAGCAATGCTCTATGGAACGGATAGCAAACTTCACTTGTTAACATCATCAAACATGGCGACCAGTAGTATCGCCAATCATAGTGGTAATGTATGCACAGTATTTCACAATTTCTAGACATGACCACCAATTTTTAACTGTAGATTCGTGATTTTGAGGTCAAAATTAGTGAGTATACCAAATTTGAAAGTAATCGGACACACTCGAGGGATTCTGTAATTATACCTTCATTAATAGCCTCTATGATACAAAAGCATTGAGGGGCATAAAACCACTTCGCGCCTCATGTCACATAAAGTAGTAGCAGCAGTAGCAGTCCATATCAAAGACAACAGTAAGCAAATGACTACCCGCAATGATGCAATGAGATACACATATTGGAGTTAGAAGGAAAAATGCTTCTCACTAAATTCCACTTCACTAAGTAATCACTGCCAGTGAAGTATGGGTAACATTATCGTATGGGTAAAACGGATTCCTTCAAATTTCCTTCAAATTTACAGGAGAAAGTACTTACGGAAATCATTTTCTTGAGCGTTTTGGAAGTTCCTGAATGTAGATTTGATCCATTTTAATGTGAATGCGTTTTGTTTTCTGCGAAAATCTCTGTCCGACACGTTGTTTCTGCTCCCGCCATTTGCTTTTTGCATGAGAGTGCAATGTTCCGAGTGTTAAGACGATGCAACCCCGTAGCCAGTGTTTCAGCCTCGCCGTGTTTTCACTAGAACCACCTGTCGAGTTCGGAACAAGCCATTTTCCCCGAATGGGTGTCACTTATCGCACAACATTGTAGCAACATTGTGTTCGGACGTCACAGGAGAGAGCTGTTTTTACAATTTTTCTTTGTATTTATGCTAATGGAACCTAACCTAACAGGCCTAACCTAACCACGTAGGCATTCCTCGTCTGACGTCAATATTCAAGGTTGCAAGAGTGTTGTGCGTAAAGGAAGAGAATTAACGAATTACGAAAGAAAGATGGTTCCGACCCGAATGTGTGTCACTTATCGCACAACAATGTAGCAACATTGTGTTCTGACGTCACAGGAAAGATCTTTTTCATGTTAGGCAATACAAGCTAACGCGTCTCATAGCGAAAATAATAATTTTTCTTTGTATCTATGCTAATGGAACCTAACCTAACAGGCCTAACCTAACCACGTAGGCATTCCTCGTCTGACGTCAATATTCAAGGTTGCAAGATGGTTGTGCATAAAGGAAGAGCATTAACAAATTTCTAAAGAAAGATGGTTCCGACCTGAATTGGTGTCGCTTATCGCACAACACTCTAGCAACATTGTGTTCTGACGTCACAGGAGAGACCTTTTTCATGTTAGGCAATACAAAGGTAACGCGTCTCTTAGCGAAAATATTATTTTTTATTTGTATTTATGCTAATGGAACCTAACCTAACAGGCCTAACCTAACCACGTAGGCATTCCTCGTCTGACGTCAATATTCAAGGTTGCAAGAGTGTTGTGCGTAGAGGAAGAGCATTAACGAATTGCGAAAGAAAGATGGTTCCGAATTGCGAAAGGAAGATGGTTCCGAATTGCTGTTTATGGACAATGAACGTGGTAAATCGCAAGGTTATTTTACAAGTTCTACACGTAAATGCGACGTATTGGCATAATTTCAAATAGGGGCACGAAAGTAGATATTTTCCGGTGAACGAGGTTGCACCACTGCATAAATCGACAAAACACTCTCAGAACGCCCCTAAACCAGTATGCTATCACGGCCATAATGTGTTACAGATTCGAAACAACAAGTAACAGTAAGTACTCGTAAATAGAGAAAATAAACATTATCTTAGTTAGAAATGCATTATTTCGCCTTAAGAAATGTTCCGCAACACGTTAGCAATGTAAAGAAGTCCGAAATATATGATTCGTAGGTGTTTCACCCATACGATAATAGTACCATGAGGTCAAAATTATAGAGTATACCAAATTTGAAAGTAATCGGACACACTCGAGGGATTCTGTAATTATACCTTCATTAATAGCCTCTATGATATAAAAGCATTGAGGGACATAAAACCACTTCGCGCCTCATGTCACATAAAGTAGTAGCAGCAGTAGCAGTCCATATCAAAGACAACAGTAAGCAAATGACTACCCGCAATGATGCAATGAGATACACATATTGGAGTTAGAAGGAAAAATGCTTCTCACTAAATTCCACTTCACTAAGTAATCACTGCCAGTGAAGTATGTTTGTGCACAATGATTACTTTGAAATTAAATAATGGGAACTTGGGCCATGTATGTCTTCATTGTTTTCTTCTTATTTCTTTTCTCTCTAGCAATCTGTGCCCTTACATCTCCATCCTTTCATGGTGAAGGAACAATAGATATAGTTAGAGAGAGCACGCATGTGTGTGTGTGTGTATGTATTAGGCTATACCTGTCAGACAAAAATATAGAGTTCATTTACATTCACAACCTCGAAATATCAATACAATTGAAGTACCTTTCAAGCAAGTAACAACTTATCGATCTCCTAGTCAAAATGTTTTTGTTACGCTAATGTTACTTTAAACGATGTTACTTTTGTTAAGCAAGGTTTCATGACCTTGCCTAAAACTGTCAATAAGCGATTATTATTGAGGTACTCGATCAACAACTTAAGTGTCCGTGGACAAATCCCAGGTAAAGAATGGGTGTTTGTACCAGTTATCCACTCAAATATATGTTTCTCCTCATCGTCGTGATCAACACTGGTAGAAGAGCGACAATAAATAACTAAAATACAAACAAACAGTAGTTAAACACTTGCGCCAACAACTCTTAAACAGCCACCAGCTGATCGCTGTAGCTAGCTCTATATATATACATCGATCATTATTTTCTATCGATGTAAGATATAAAAATGTTGAAGTGTGGACTTTAAATAATCAAACATTACAACGTTAAATATCATGCAATAAATAAATCAAGGTGTAAATATAATATTAAATACCTACCTTCTTTTGAATGGGTTTCTATGCCGCAGTAACTTGCTTCTAAGTAGGTACACATATCTCTCCACTAAGACGTACTATTGGAAGCAATATAAACTATACAACGATGTTATATACATTTGCAGTCAGTTTACAATTCTGACTAGTATGAAACTCATTGAAAGATTAAATACTTGAGACAAATGAACCGACGTTGCAAATTGTTTCACTCTACGTCTTTTCTACATGCTACTCCGCCTCCCATTTTCGCAACGCAGCGCAGCGACAAGCGCAGCTGTCTGTCGCAGTCCTAAGCGAGCTAATGATCCTACAGGTCGAAAACAAAACATGACGCATGACTTAATCTAGGCTTCTTGCGGCTTGCCTAACCTTTAATAATAATAATAATTCAGCTTCGGTTGCAAGATAACCTATAGTCACCGTTCGGGAACACAAAAATGATTTCGTGGTTTCTTACTACATTTCCATGTTCAGGTAATGAAGTGCCAAGAACATGAAGCTAACTCTGCCAGATTTTAGTATTTGCGCTCAGCTAAATAAAAAGGGGTGGATAGGGGAGAGAATTTTTTGATTGGGAAGGGTTTATTTTTATTTCCTACATTCGGACTTCGGAGCAAGATATATTCCCGACTAAATAGGGGAACGGAATAGGGACGGAAACGTTCGAAATGTGCCGACGCTGTGAAAAATCTAGAGAAGCCACGATGGTCTAGTTGGTAGGGTGTCTGACTTCCGCGCGGGAGGCCCGGTTCGATTCCCGGAGTGGGTGATTTAAGGTCTATGCGGCAGGGACGTCGTTAGGGGGGGCCGGGGAGGCACTGGCTCCCCGAAACGTTCACGTGGCCGCGGCAAACTGTTCTACATTTTCTGAAAATTTTACTTTCATGACAAATATTGCAAAACAGTTTTTCAGTATTTTTTTTTATTTTAGTTAGAAACACTGTTCTTAATTTGAGTGGCACGAACCCAAAACCACATTTCTCTCTCGTTTTCTTGGTGGATGTCAGTGTAGGAACCTAGAACATCATTGTTTCTCGAAATTTTGAGGGAGCGGTTAGGGTGACCAGATTTTTTTAAACGAAGAGCAGGACACCCATGGTTGCAGCTATAACTAATACAACACAGGGTCAAGTGCACTCCCCCGCCCCTCCTTGGCAAAGCGAAAGTCATGCTGCTTGCATGTCTCCTGAAATGTATGTTAACACGATTCTCCTTAGTCTGTTTTCTTCTTGATTTGATGTGATTTTTATTACTTAACGTCGCTTTTCTGTCACTTTTGGCTAATTGCAATAATGGATATGAGTGATGATATTATTAAATTCATGAATGGACACTCGCAAAGAACGTCCATGCCCAGGCTGGGATTCGACCACAGGACCCCTGGCGTCCTAACGTTCAACCACTAAGCCACGGAGCATTTTCCTTTTCATTTCTCTCTTTTTCGTTCCTCCTTTTACTTATCTTTTTAATTTATCATATTAACGTCCTATCTCTCTTTTGTTCTTACTGTTCTTTTATGTTTCCTCACCTTCGTACCATAAAACATCCATACATCGTGAAATAATATTAAAATATTAATCAGTACTGAGAAAATATTTGTCTGGTCTTCTGGAGTGTCATCGCAGACCGCAGGACATAACCCTAAAAAAAAGGACTGTCCTGCGAAAATCAGGACGTCTGGTCACCCTAGGAGCGGTCTTTCCACCCCTAGCAGTCGCAGGTCAACAACCGGCAGGGTTGGGCGTTGAGTGTTGTCGTTGCGTCCAAACAGTGTTTTGAGCTTGAGTAGATTGAAGAACGATCGCTTGTGCAGAGGTAAACCACATAATGCAAACAGTTACAACTGGTCCCAAATCAGAGCGCAATATAATGGTGGCAGGATGCCTCATATCTCCAGGTAAGTAGTATTATTCGCACCAAATATCTATTCTATACTATTGAAACAGTCTAAAACACGCAACGTGTTAAAAGTAATTATCTTCACAAACTATACGATTTCTCGAGTCGCATATTTTTCTCGATATCGTGAAGACCGATTTTGAGAATCCTCCTTAACAAACGATGCCCTCCCCGATTGCGCAGTGATAGGGTTGTTGCCTTGTAATCGAGGGGTCCTGGGTTCGATACATGGGTTGAGGTACACAGTGGTCCGGATCTTACTTTAAACTGTAGGTCCAGTCCCGATTAGCCTAACTGTGCATAAAGTGAACTTAAAAACACCAACTCAACTCAACCTTAACAAACTTTTCGAAGAATCGAAAGTTTAAACAAGAACAAGTAAATACATTTTTGTAATTTTGAAGTAAATTATTATTATTATTGTTGTTATTATTTTGGGTATTTTTGGTTCGTATGACTCTGCCTCACACAGTAAGCTTATTTTGTTGAGACAAGTACAATAACAAACCCTTGCAATAAGTCACTGGAAAGACATGTGTGGTTGCACATATATTTAAGCATCTATAAATAAATAATAACCCGTGGTTCGACAGCCCTGGAAGGGCCTTGGTCTATCTCTCGACTGGCAGTCCCTCCCACAATCCTACCTATTGGTGTGGAGATCTTTAACCAGTAATGGGGTGACGTGGGGTCAGCACGTCGAACCCCCAACCGTTATAGGGGATATCCGTAAAGAATAATTATATTCTTGTGGTAAGGAGTCGTTGTCATTTAACAAACTTTATTGATTTATTCCATCAGCATTATTTAAAATGTAGTGCCATACTGAACTTACCAACTTAACAAAGGCACATTGATTGCTAAATGAGGCATTTTCCTTGTGTTGCAGAGCAGGTTCAGTTTTTGGAGAATTGCAATGTTTTACACAGTCCATTCGAAGAATTTTGAGAATATTGATGTTTTGTCAAAGGGACCACCCCCGAATAAATATCTGTGGATCTTTTACAGGTTTCATCGTATTTAAGAAGGTAATTTTTCCGGTGTAACTTTCCTCCGTACAACATGTCTTTTGCCACTCAAGCTGAAGAGCCGATTCATAGGTGCAACGACCTTGGCAGAAAGAAACTCTGATTGGCACCATGTTGACAAAAGACTCAAGAAGTCCCGCAACCTACAGAACTTGAAGCACTCGGATCCTACGGTGACATACACTTTGGTGGAACACAAACGGATGCATTGGTAGGAAATGCAGTGATTTTATGGGCCGTCCCTTTCTGGGAAGTCGGGGACCTTTTAAAAACACACTTTCCCTTCATGCACACCAGGGGGCCTAAGCCAGGTCACCCCTTCATACAAAATCTTCTCTTCATCTGGCTCAGTTTATCGGACGCGCCGAAACGCCATGCAGGTAGCTAGGACTTTCTGGGTTAATTACTTTATGGTTCAGCATGGACATAGGATTTTCAAATTGCAAGAGACAAAATTCTACTGTTTGTCCTTTTTCTGGCGGGATATGAATGACAAAGATGTCACGGTTCCTTCAGGTTCCACACTCAACCCTTGTGCTCATAACCTGCAATGAAAGGAAATGCCATAACAAGCCTTTGTAATGTACCGACTTTATATCCTCCTGCTTCTTTTTGCCCTACTGTGTTGATTGGTCGACAATTGATGACTGTCAGCTAGTTCGAAGAAGAGTTTGATCCGAGAAGTGGTTTCATAGTTAGATTCTGTAAAAGTGAGATTCCGGTAGGATCACGGAGTGCTTGAGATCTCATTTTCATGCATTGCGAGTGAAATTTCGATTGATTTGGTTCATTTTACTTTGCTCTTCTGCCACATTTAGCTAATTGCGAAGATGGGGATGAGTGATGATATGATTAAATTGATCAATGGACACTCACAAACACCCATGCTCAGTCCGGAATTCGAACTCGGCATGTTTGGCATCGTAGCACGATGTGCTAACCACTCCGCCACGGGGATAGGCGAAGTGAAATTTCGAGTGTGAAGCTGCCAGCTCGTTTTCCTCTCGAAAAAATTGAAGTAGGATCGACTGACCGACCAAATGTCTAACACATTGACTTTCTAAATTGGTGTCCGACTACCACACAGGAGACCGGGTTTGACTCCCAGGGCGGTTGATCTCACATGTGATGAAGAATAAGTCACATTTCAATTAAGGAAGGAAACGAGGTATGTAGTCAACTTTATATAGTAGTGTGCATGCTCTAGAAATAATAAGTTTCAAAATTCTGCATATTTTGTGATTTTTCTCAATTTAGCCTTCACCTGGGTTGTCTATAACTTCTATGGGTTCTATTGGGTTCCGTTGCAGGACCGGAACCTTTCTTCTAGCACAATTTAAATTCGGTCCTAGTAGTGTATTGGTTCATTAAAAAAAAGGTTACTGGATCGTATTTAAATTGATCGGGAAAATATTCCTGCACCGAATTTTAATTGATCCTGGAAAAAAGGTTCTTGGACAGTGTTTAAATTCAGCCGCAAAACAAAGTTCCTGGACCGTATTTAAATTCATACGGAAAAAAGGTTCCTGGACCGAATTGAGGCCTAGAACCTATTTACACTTGCTGATTTTCTCTCCCGGATGTGAAATGAATTTATTTACAATACCTGGACCATTAACAACCCTGGGATTGTTAAAGATTAGAGAACGCATACATTCTAATTTTTTCTATAGGTTTCCTCTATAGGATCGAAACCTTTTCTCTCTCACAATCTAAATTCGTACCAAGTTGTGAATTGTTTCAATTCAATACGGAACTTTGAGCCTATTTAAACTAATACGGAAAAAATGTTTGTTTACCGTATTTAAATTCTTCAGGAAATAAGGTTCTTGGACCGAAATTAAATTCATCTGGAAAAAAATTCATGGACCGAATTGGAAACGTTACAGATGAAGAGGTTCCTTGCGGTTCAGAACCCATTTACGCTTGCTAATTTTCTCTCTTGGATGGGAATGGACATTTCCACTTTGACATGAAAAACATTTTAAATCCATTCATTTTACGGATAGTGCCAGAAACATGAGATGTGCAAAATATCTCTGCGATATTTGTTTCGGTTCTCCAGAAACATGCCTTCAAACACCGCTGAAATTCATCTCCTACGTCACTGATTTGAAAACGTCCTCTGGGCAGACTGGAGGTTCTTTGACTTCATCACTTAGATATTGGTGCCGGCAGGGCTTCTGCTCGTCCCGTCAACTTAGCATGAGCCATGAAAGCGAAAGCAAAGTCACTTATTACTGTGTAAAACAAGTATCTTATAATTTCCAGTGCAAAAAAGTGTGCTCCGTTTCTTGGAGATTAATTATGTCCTAAAAGTATAGCAGTATTTACTATAATTCACCAACTCGGTACAGGGTTTTCTCATTAGGCTGACAAAGCAAAACTTGTAACAGTCAATGGCTGAACACGTGAACAGCCTTGTTCATTGCCAATACATAGGTTGGTTCTGACTGGCAAGAACATATTGTTATAGCAATGCCTTTTCTGAAATTACAATTATTTTCGTCATAATATTTTCTTCGCAAATTTTAAAATCACAATATGTTTAGAACATGCCAATTTCTGCAATATAAGAGGTGATACGGCATAAAAAGATACGGGAAGTTTTTAATTTCCTGCAGTAAATGACAGTTTTCTTCAATTATTAATACATATATTGCAAATTTTGTATTTATTCTACTTTTACGTTGCTTTTCCATCACCTTGTTTAACCGCAACGATGAGAACTCATGGTTAATTTAGTATGTGTCTTCTCTAATAACATATTTATTTCCACTTTTGGCTAATCGCGACAATGAAGATGAATGACTACAAGCAGTATTCGAAGTAGGGGTTCAGGAGACCCCCTACACACACACACTACCACCAACAAAATCAGCACAATCTAAGTATCACCCAACCTGTCCACTATACAAGATGAAACTTTTGGTCTGTCCGGTCTCATTTCGAAAACATTCGCTTGTCCCGTCTCCTTTTATGAGATGAGACGAGAAATGTCTCGTCTCGTGAGCCGTTAACAATACAAGCATCACCTTGCTGTTCCCAAAGTTTCGAGCAAACATCCCTTCATCTAACCATTTCCAGTTCAATGAAATGTCACTCACAAGGAAACAGTCATGCCCATGTCGAGAGTCAAACTTGGAACATGTAACTTTCTCCGAGAAATCATGAATTTTGTGTATAATAATTACAATGCCAGTTCATTCGTGGTAATTCTGAATCTGCAGTTTGATTTGCATTTATAAGCAGGTTAATATCCAGTTTTCGAGGACTCTTAGCGTCGAAACGAAGAGTCAAACAAACAAAAAAAATCATTAAGTTTTTTTTTCTTCTTTTGTATTTATAATATCTATGCACTGTGGAAGTTTGTACGATAAGCTTTTGCATACGTTGTTAATTTTATATTTTTCGAGACTTGAGACGAGATCGAGAATTGCCCTCCGACCCGTATTTCCATACGTGCACACTAGTATCAATATATACATATATCATCTTCTACATTTATTATTATTATCGAACATTCAGCACGTTTCCAAATCCCCGTCCGTTTCAGAGAAGCCAAGCAAAGGTCATTTGCCTTGCCCACAAAAGGCGACGGCTATATTTACGCTTTCTCTCCCAGAAGCCCCTTTGTCTCCCCAACGTGAAATATTTCCATTCTTCCCTGCAACCAACCCCCTCCTCCACGCCAGCCAATAGAAAGTGGACATGGACAAAAACCCCTAACACAACGGTGAATTTTGGCGGTTCAGTGTGCGCCTATAAGCTAGACAGAGGACATCGGTGTTGAGAATGCAAGTGAAGTCTGTGTTGAGAATACAGGTGACAAGTGTGTGTCTAGAACTTGTGCCGGAGAGTCTGTTGTCGAGAAGCTGCGATAGAAGTGTTGAGGATTTGCCTTGACAAGTCTTTGTCGAGAGGTTGCGCTGAGAGTCCGCGTAAATGGTTATACTGAACATCCTGTGTCTATAAGCCAGTGTCCGTCAATGCTGAGAGCATAGCATTTAACCCTTGATTTACGATGAACGGGATAGTTTTCGTCACAAGATAAACTATTATATATGTAACTGGTCAGTGTACAGAAGACAGATGTGAACTGTGACGTGTGCTTCGGCGGCCTGATATATATGTAGGAATCGTCACCGGAGGGCAGTGTGATTGACACCACGGACAGTTGGGACAACCGGGTTCCCTAATGACAGACAATGGAGACATCAATACACAACGCCAGGACATCGGAGTAAGTGTGACCGGAACTGAAATTAAGGTGTGGACTTGCTATTCTCATATCATGTAGAGATTCTTAACATAATACATATTCACATATCACAGTCCATCAATCAAATCGCTATAATTTCATATGCAACCCCATCCTTTTTCCCCAATCTCAATAGTATTTTTCTATTTGTTTATGTGCACCGTGCAGGTACAGCCGGGCATCGAACCCTGGACGGCTTGGTCCCCAACCGCCTATTGTTCGGCTTCAACCAAGCGGCCCAGGGGGGAAAGAGCTAGCCTGTACGGCCACATAAAATGGCGCCCAACAGTAAAGCATTTGAACCCAAGTTTGGCTTCAAAAGTACCCACTTTTCATGAAATATCACAATTTTTCACTTCAAACTAATTTCAATTTATGACACAAACTTACATCCATATCTGTTTTCATTGACATCATTTCCACCATTTGAAGAGCAACATCGACGCATTTATATTTTAAATTGCTTGTGTGCATGTGTTTCCATTAGCAGTAGTTTCGTAGATGTAGTTTGTTTCTTGCATGTGGTGTAGTAGTCGTTTGCATGTACCGCTGGAATGTTCGCGAGTGCTTCGCTTCAAAATTTTCGAATTGTGTCAAAGCGCTACGATCGGCGAGTATAAAAGTTGCAACGAGCTGTCAACAGGGAAAACATTTTTCTTGGATTGAACCTTAGTGCATTTTGGCGTATTGTTTATGGTGCTTACCCGCTCACAATTAAAATTAAAAATGGGAGACGGAGAAAACGACGTCGAGAAGAGTGGCGAGACCAGCACGTCGACGGAACATCCAGAAGCGATGACCATGCAGCAGATGATGGCCCAAATAATGACCAGCATGAGAACCGTGACGCAAGAGATGGCCCAGGACCTACGTGAACATATCCACCAAGAAATCAGCAATGTCCAATCAATGCATGAACGATCAATAAGTAACCTTTACTCGTACATCAGTGAGGAGAACAAGAAACTGAGGGACTCCATGACGAGAGATGGCGAATGAGCAAGGGCTGAGATGCAGAAGATTTGTGAGGACAACCGCAACAAACTGACTGAGAGATTCCAATGTGACCTCAACAGAATCGATGTCGAAATATCAGCGTGTGGCCAAAACCAGCAACAGATGGAAGCTTCAATTGCAATGAATCGGCAAGATCTGACGCAATTAAGAGCAGAATTGGATTCCACTCGGAGCGCTACGCAGGATACGATCAAGGGACTACTGGATTCGATTGAAGATGTTCGCAAGGACGTAGATGTGTTGCGCAATAGTATTTGCCATGAAGCGCGCGATTCCGAGAGATCAACTCGCCACCCTTTGATTAGCGAGCGACAACAACAACGAGTCGCGACGTCCAGTGAATCGAGCGTCAGCCAGTCACTTTTCGATCAGACGCCTAACCGACCCACCGTGCCGGACACCGCTGCCGCGACGTCACATTCGGTGAAGGTTCACGCTCTGTTCAAGCCTAACTTCGACGGATCTGAAGGTCCACTGAACCTCTCAACGTATTTCCAAGAACTGGAAGATTATTTGATGCTCAGCAACGTTCCTCCAGAGTTGCAAGTTTGCGTCGCCCGGAACACCTTGACGGGAAGAGCAAAGCAGGCGTATGAGATGCGAGCGGATAACATACGGGACCTCTCTACTTTCAAGGCTGCACTGGAAGAAGAGTACAGAGACGATAACACTATGTCTGCTCTGAAATTGTCGCTGTATACCAACAAATTCGACAACGCCTCAAGAATGACGTTTGCTGAACATGCAGCAAGGCAGGTGAAAATAAATCGAGCGCTGAGAACTCCGTTGTCGGAAAGCGAACTTATCAAAGCCATTAGTAAACAGTTCAATCCAGGAATTCAGAGGACACTGATTGCCCATAGCGCCTCCACGCTTTCCGAACTAATGAACATTTTAAAAGAACTCTCAAATGTGAGTTCCGACAGGCCGAGTGCACCCCGCAGGGAATACCCCCAGGAGAGAAGACAGCACGTCGCTCATCAGAATGCAATGTCGTTGAATGGCCCTGGCAATACTAACAGAGAGCGAGAACAGAATGACCGACGCCGGGACTCGAACCGAGGACGCTGGAACAACCGGCCGCCGAGATTCCAGAGAAGCCAGCGGGACGGAGCCGATTGGCGGCACAGTGACCAAGAAAGCGACCGGGACTTGAACCCGCGTAATACCAATCATCCAGATTTAAACTAGATACGCCTTCAGGTGACGGGGAGAGACCTGCAGGCGAAGTTGAGAATTTTCATGGAACCACGAGTGAATTCCCCATTTATACGGCAGAGCAGATTTCGAGTCAAGAACCAGTTCCTAGTACTGTAAACACAGAGGGCGTGAAGAGGAGACCTGATAGCCCGAGGCCGATGACACCTCAAAGCAATGCTTCAGATGAAGAGACTAGGGTAAAAGTACCGTTCGTCGGAAGTGAAAGTGGGACCTCCAATGTTTCATTCTCTAGCACAAAGTTTAATTCTAACGCTGATAGGTCAGCTAATGGCAACACTGCCCCAGAATTGTGCAGGAATGAAATGAGCGCTCTAAACCAGTCTCTAGCGTCCATTGACGTCACTGATAACGGGACCACCCTCAAGAATGAAGGGGTGCGTTACCTCCCGCAAATCGAAGCATGCGTAGGAAAGCAAGTCATCCATTGTCTCGTAGATACAGGCGCCACCTGTGCGGGAATTAATGCAGATCTTTTCAACCAGCTGAAAAGAAATGACCCCTCTTTGCCTTCGTTCAGAGTAACCAACGTCGTTGTGAGAGGAGCGACGAACGCAAAAGATGTCAAAATTCAAGAACAAGTTTTATTGAGTCTTGAAATAAATGGAGCAAAACTCTGTTGTCCTGCTCTGGTCGTACCTGGATTACGGCACGATTTGATTTTAGGGTGTGACACGTGGCTTGATTACAAGGCCAGGTTAGATTTCGAAACAAAAACAATGCACCTCAACGTCGATAACCAAAGCGTTAGCGTACCCTTCATTTCGAATGAGAATGCACTCAGCAACATATGTCACATGTTGGTCGACACAGTTGACGAAGTGAATGAAATTACCGTGAGCCATGATGAGAAAGCATACAATTACTTCAGAAGTGTGAATGCGAATATGGCGGGAAAAGAGGTTCTCATAGCTAACTTGAAAGGTGCATACACAGAAGAGGATATCGCGAATCATGTGCGAGGCTGTGATTATTTATCGACTAAGGAGCAACAAATGTCGCGTCGACTGTTATTGAAACACAAGAACCTTTTCAGTGAGGAACGTGGCAGAGTTAAGGATTATATGCATGACATCAAGGTTGATGACGAAACTCCAATGAGGAAACGTATGAACTTCATACCAATGGCCTGTGAAGAACAGATGACGAAGGTGATAAGAAAGTTATCCAGACGTCCAGAGAAATGGAGGATAACAAGGAAAGTCAGGCTAAAATCTGATTGCATAACACGAAAAAAGCATATGGAAAAGTAAAGATATTATTCTTATTGCAAGTTCTATGTTTCTTTGATAATTTTGTAATCGTTAACATTATTTACTCTTATATCTGTCAACCTATTTAGTGGATTTGGTATTTTATCTATTTCATTTAATATTCTTATGTAACATTCTTATTTGATTTTAGTGTTTTACTTCATTTCTACTGTATTTCTATGGCAATTATGTATATGTACTTAGTTTTGTGTGGTAATGGAGAAGTAATATTTCATTTGTGGGAATTATCATTTTCTTGTTTATTTAGTTTTGTATTTACTCTCCAACAGTATTTTGAATTTTATGTATGGGATCTAGCATGTAGTAGTATAATGGAAGCATAGATACACATGTTGTTATTATTATGCAATGATGTTGTTGTTCACGTTCTACGGAACATATCAAAAGTATGCAACGCATTTCAGGATTTAAGTCAGGCGACCAAGGTGGCCACATGTTTATTTATCATTACTTGTGTCAGTGCTTCACTTGAGATCTCTTCAGTCCCAAGTATCGCACTTGGGAGGGGCATAATGTACCCGTATTTCCATACGTGCACACTAGTATCAATATATACATATATCATCTTCTACATTTATTATTATTATCGAACATTCAGCACGTTTCCAAATCCCCGTCCGTTTCAGAGAAGCCAAGCAAAGGTCATTTGCCTTGCCCACAAAAGGCGACGGCTATATTTACGCTTTCTCTCCCAGAAGCCCCTTTGTCTCCCCAACGTGAAATATTTCCATTCTTCCCTGCAACCAACCCCCTCCTCCACGCCAGCCAATAGAAAGTGGACATGGACAAAAACCCCTAACACAACGGTGAATTTTGGCGGTTCAGTGTGCGCCTATAAGCTAGACAGAGGACATCGGTGTTGAGAATGCAAGTGAAGTCTGTGTTGAGAATACAGGTGACAAGTGTGTGTCTAGAACTTGTGCCGGAGAGTCTGTTGTCGAGAAGCTGCGATAGAAGTGTTGAGGATTTGCCTTGACAAGTCTTTGTCGAGAGGTTGCGCTGAGAGTCCGCGTAAATGGTTATACTGAACATCCTGTGTCTATAAGCCAGTGTCCGTCAATGCTGAGAGCATAGCATTTAACCCTTGATTTACGATGAACGGGATAGTTTTCGTCACAAGATAAACTATTATATATGTAACTGGTCAGTGTACAGAAGACAGATGTGAACTGTGACGTGTGCTTCGGCGGCCTGATATATATGTAGGAATCGTCACCGGAGGGCAGTGTGATTGACACCACGGACAGTTGGGACAACCGGGTTCCCTAATGACAGACAATGGAGACATCAATACACAACGCCAGGACATCGGAGTAAGTGTGACCGGAACTGAAATTAAGGTGTGGACTTGCTATTCTCATATCATGTAGAGATTCTTAACATAATACATATTCACATATCACAGTCCATCAATCAAATCGCTATAATTTCATATGCAACCCCATCCTTTTTCCCCAATCTCAATAGTATTTTTCTATTTGTTTATGTGCACCGTGCAGGTACAGCCGGGCATCGAACCCTGGACGGCTTGGTCCCCAACCGCCTATTGTTCGGCTTCAACCAAGCGGCCCAGGGGGGAAAGAGCTAGCCTGTACGGCCACAGACTTGAGACGAGATCGAGAATTGCCCTCCGAAACCAAGACGGATGTTATAAATCGAGACGAGACTGTCATGAGACATTTACAAATAAACACGAGACAGACATTTAGAACTCTCAACGAGAACGAGACCAAGGCTGCCATGTCTCGTTTTGATAGGATCCTTAGTGGTGAGGTTGTGAACCATCCAATTAATGCGTTCGGGGTAAAAAGATGAGGCAGCTTTTTCGCAATACAAAATTCAAAATATATTGTACCATTTCAGTATGGTATATAATGTTATACACATGGACGCATATATACTTCACCTAAGGTGGGGGTGGTTCAACTTTTGGTATGATTAGGGTTGCTTTATTTCGTAAGTGAAAATCCAGGACACTGCTAGCCGGAAGCTTGTTGGGGAGCGGGGGGTGGGGAGGCTGTACCCGACAAAGTTGTGTGTATGTAGTCACGAAGTCACGCTACTTTGTATTGATACTTTTCTGTTCATCTTGTGTCACTACGTTTTTAAGAACCAAATTTCTTTAATATGACTCGAGGGGGAAAAATTACTGATTTGACAGTCTCAATGCAGTTTCTTATCGCAGAAATTCCGAAACTATCAGGAAATTGCAAGACCAAATGTCTGCAATTTGCAGACATTTGGTCTGCAGTCCCATCTGGTGTGTGGAATTACGAAATTTCCTTCCCATCCGTATCCCGTCCTATAGGCCTACGTCTCTAATTTAAGAGACTGAAATAAGTCCGAAGAAATTGTTGTAGTAAAACTATCAAAGTCGGGAATTGTCTGTAACTCGTTTATTCTGTAATTGTTGACATTTGCACTTACTTATTCTGCATTGCGAAAGATTGTTTAACAAGGGATTTCGCTTTCTTTAACGAAATTAGTATCTATTGTAGACATATCGAGTAATTATTGTTCATTCTTTTCGCGCTGCCTGAACACGCAAAATGGCAAATCTTGACTAGCGTTGTGTTTCAAACGGCAAAGCAGTGTTTCAACCTTCTTAAAAGAAAAATTCCAGCATAGCCCCAAAAACAATTCAGGATAGTATGACCATCCACGAATAGCCCCCAAAACCATTCTGGATCGTATAACCATCCACAAATAGCCCCAAAAACTATTCACGATAGCCTCACGTACCATCACGGTAAGGTTAGGTTAGGTTAGGTTGCTTTAGGTTGGGTAATACAGTGAAAACACTGTGTTTGGAAACACTTACCGGGGATTACGTCATCAGATGCTCGCAACATCCGGTTCAAGTACATGGATGGAAATGCAAGTAACAACTTTCGTGCATGGGACGGACATTATTATAGAAAAATACATGATTTAGCGGCCAAATACATTTTAAAATGTGAGGAAACACTTCTTCGACCTTCCAAAATTACACAGAAACTCAATTCCGTAAGTACTTTCTCCTGTAGATTTGAAGAAATCCTATTCCTGGCTTTGATAGTTTTACCATTTTTATGAACAAGCGGATAGAACAGATAAACTGGTAATTTTACTGAACCAAGAAAAGAGGGGGGTTGGACCTGTTGAGTCCCCCTTAAATACGCCCATGGTTATACACATTATTTCCTTGTAATAATTATACATAAACTAAGTATAGATATATACTGTGAAACTAATGTAATCTTCTCAGTGTATTTTCTCTTATCTGCAGAAAAATATTTCATCATAATTTGTGCAACAGAAATGGAACACAAACTGAAATTGCGTTATGCAAAAGAAAGTTAAATAGACTTTATAAATAAAGTGAAGAATGTGAAAATTCTTATTTTGCAGATAAATGTAAGTTTAAAAGATATTTTTGAATGTCTGGTAAGCAACGAATTTTATAAGCAATATTTTTCGCATGACCTGAGAACACACACGCAGCTGAACCCTTTCATTTATCTTGCGCATGAGCAGCACGGATATTTCATAGAAGAATGAACATTACAAAGCATAGCTTTCCTTTCTCCTATCGCTCCTTCTTCTATTATTTAAATCGGTAGAGATTTGTAAAACTACTGCACGTGTTCGCTCACAGTGTAAAATGGACGGTCGAAGCAGACGACAAACGAGCTCTCTCTAAGTAGTGACGTATTAACATGGCGGCGGCGTGTTTTCAGCGCAACGCTAGCCTCGCAACTTTGTAAGTTAAGTTTTTGCCTTAAACTGAAAGCAGAGAAACGCGAGAACTTGCAGGGGTCATTTTTCCAGGGTGTAGTTTTTAAAATTGTAGTAAAAAAAATTGAGTGGAAATGTCCATTGATTTTATTTAAAATTCCTGGACCTTGAACAACTCTGGCCTCCACCCGCAAATGCAGACGCTGTGGCTGCTGCTTAGGCGGGAAAGTTGACTAGACATACAAATAAAATTAATCCAAAGTTATATAGCGAATAATTGTTACTTCCATAATAATATCATGAAATATGGAGAGTCAAATTACTTATCAAGCATTTTCTTGTTATTTGTCTATCCTAGTGGGAGCGATAACTTTTGCGCTTGCTGGTGAACTCGGTTCCTGGAAATTCAAGACGGCATTTTCTAATTTTCATTTCTATTTGGGCCGACAACTCCGTGGTGGAGTGGTGAGCAGGTTAAGCTACGAAGCAGAATGTCCCGTGTTCGAATTCCGGCCTGAGAATGTCTTCTTTGTGATGGTCCTTTCATCAAGTTACTCTTAACTCATTCTCATCTTCACGATTAGCCAAAAAGTGTCAGAAAAGTGAAGTAAAATGAACCAAGTCAATCAATAATTTCTATTTCGTTATTTTACGCCGCTTTTCTACCTCTTGGGTTAAATGCGACGATGAGATTGAATGATGATCCGAAGGAATAGCGATGCGAGACATGATGCAACCACACCTGTCCAAGGTCCGAACCTTGGACCTCTTGTTTAGTAGTGCGTCATGCTCATGCTTCGGGAGTGGAATCCTTTGAATGAAAAATTTTAAAAGTAGGTTGAAAGAAAACAACATTGTACTGTGCAAAAAAGCCATGTTTAGGTCCTCGAAAGAAATGTACAGTTATTCAGTAAAATTAATTTTGAAGGACAAAGCCTCCGAAGTGTTTTTCCATTCGGTGACGCGTGGTCATCACATCGAGTCCCATCTAGTTTTGAGAGTGGAATTCGCTTACATATTGATTTCAAGTAGCTTCCCAATTGTCCTCACGATGTTAGGCCATCACAGAAATTTTGGAGTTTCTACCAGGGATCGAACCTTGAAACACCAGAGCGCAATAATTTGAGTGCGCGGGAATTTTGTTTGTTTTAAGAAACTAGATGTGTGCATAAAATTTGATATATATATAGTCATCATTCTCCAATGTGTACAGTACGACGCCACAAAAGACTCGTGTATGTCCCATAGAATAGTGTTTAAGGGTGTCGCCTTGCACTAAAGGCCGCCGGATTCGATTCTGGTATAAACAATATACATGGGATGCCTATCTTGAACTCATTACACAAACATTTCATTTTCGCATCGTTGTCATACTTGTACGCACACCTGATACCAGCACCCTTTTATATCTAAACTGACGGAAGAGGGTTTTCTCTACTTCTCAATTTTCTTCGACCAAATTTACAAATCCAAGGAGTAAGGACTAATGACATTGTTCTTGGTGTCTTAAAAATCTGACATAAGAGAAAATACGTACATGGATTTTTAAAGACTGTCTAGATGCCATTAAGTTAATAAGTTCATTCTGCATTTAGATTCCCGAATAATGGCCGTGGATTTCGCGAGTCTATATCCGTAAATTTTTGGGAGCTACAGGAGAAAATAATGTTCTCTTCCAATAAGATTATATATATATATATACATACATACTGTACATATACTTATGTAGGCCTATATGGTATATTAATAGTTTGTTAGTTTTTAATGGTTTGATAGAAAAAATCTTAGGTTCTGCCCCCCCCCCCCGAACTGATCAACCTAGCTACGTCCCTGCTATGCGGGGTCCTTGTCCTAGCATAAAGCGGTTCTGGGGCTCACCTAGACTCAAAGCAATGGGTACCTGGGGCTGGAGCGTGGTCCTGATCACATTACCTCCAAAATAGTCTACATCCAGAATGTGCGAGGCCCTACCACCACATCCTTTAAATGTGCCTGCATGACACGGCGCACGGGGGGGGGGGGACTTTACTACTGTGATAATCTAGAATTCAACGCCCTATTTCAGAGGCATGCCCAGAGTTGTTGGTGGTGGGTTTAATAACCCCCCTTGAATGATTCAGCGTCTCTGGAAGAAATGACTTTATCCTGGATTTTGGGTTCAATGTATATAGTTCACACATGTAATTTCATTTCAGTCACAGTAATTTATGTTAATTATCATAAGGGGTTTGCAGGAACATGATAACTTCAAACTAGAATGTTTTCCGTGTGCGCAACACGATTATTAAGGGGAGAAAATATGCCCTGCTCGCTTTCTCTTAAAAAATAAAATAAATAAAAACTTGCTTGCCCTCCCTGAAAAAAAAACGCAGACATTTTTGTCGTCGTGCTAATGTTGATTACTCAACATTACTCATTGCACAGATAAGATAATCGAGATTGGACCTACAGTTTAAAGTGGGATCCGATCCGAACTATGTGGGCCTCCATTGGATATCGATTACAAGGCGACGATGTTATCACTACGCCACCGGGAAGGCCCTTACATAGAGAAGGATTTTTTCAAACAATATTTCACGTGTCGTACTTATAGGCGTGTGCACGGGGGGCAAGGGGTGGCAATTGCCCCCCCCCTAATTATGGACGTTCGCAGAATTTTTCCACAGAGGAACAAGCAAGGTATATTTTAATGGGGCATATTACCCCGATGCACCTTCAAAAAACACTCGCATTCCTGCATCCCCATTATAATAATTAATGTTCTTTGCCCCCCACTTCCCCACATCCATGCCCCTATGGACCGTGTTAAAAATGTAAACATAAACATTGGTGAGGTCTTGCCCAGTCCCCCCGGAACATCCGGTTTAGGCCAGTTCCCGTTGTTTCCAGTACAGATTCGCCGGCATACGAAGTAAGAAATGAGCGCTTGTTTTCATCAATTGTGCGACGATAGTCAAGAAAGGTATTTGTTAAAGTTCTACTATGAAGGAGTGGACGTCAAGAATCCGTCGGATGATCAACTGCAGAGCAGATTATTAAAACATGGCGTGTCTTTGTGGCCGCCAGTTGTATAGCATACTACCACTACGTATCTCATGTACAGTGGCGCAGGAACGTTTTTCTTTTGGGGGGGTACAAAATTCAGACTCCCACACACACACACACATAATATATATATATATATATATGTCCAATCAAGTGTAGCAATAATAATAATTAGGATAATTATATTTAATTTAATTAATTAATTAAATATGTACATTAATTAATATTGCATTGTTATTATTACATGAATAGGTAAGAGATAGTAAAAGAATAGAGATATAACAGCAAGTATTCATTATCTAGCGTACGTGTAGTTAAGATCGTCAAGATTTGCACAAAATCAACTGCCCTGGCAAGGAATTTAATGTCAGATAGAAAAAGAATTGAATATTTATTGAATAACAAAAAAAAGGAGTTAGATCCAATTAACGAAAAGTAAAGTTCCTGATTAATATTTTATGGATATTATCATTAGTAGTGTGCATAAATCTTTGGAATCCTTCAAAGCCGTATGAGCCAAATTCCTTGCCTTCCAATAAGTTCAGCGGAGAAAACCATCGAGTATACAGGGTGCAGCAGAAATAACTCCCGGATTTCATTCGTGAATGACAAAGCAACGATCGATGTTATACAAAATTTTTTTCACAGTTGGAAAGAACAAGTATTACCATTTTGTTTCCCATACGTACCGAGACAACTCCATGAACGTCCCTACTTTTTTGAGGAAGACGGCACGCAGTTAATGTAACGTCTGACCGTTATGTATGGATGTTACGCAACTTCCTGCAGCCGCAATCGAACGAACGTGGCAAATTGGCTGTGTGGTTCCAACAGGATGGTGCCACAGCACACGTATCGATGAAGGTGCTACGTGAAATGTTTCCAGGGCGTCTGATCTCGCTTCGAAGTCACCTTCCATGGCCAACTCGTTCCCCCGAGCTCGCACCCTGCGACTTCATTCTGTGGGAATACCTGAAGGCTAAAGTTTACCAAGGAAGGCCGAGGACAGCCAATGATCTGAAAGATAGTACCAGACAGGAAAGAGCGACAATACCGACCAGACATGACTAGGAGGGTAATGCAGAACTTCAGGGCGAGACTTCAGAAATGCGTACACTGTGCAGATCCGCATTTGGACGATATCATTTTAAAACAAAGTCAACTATGTCACACAAAATGGTGACTTGAGGCAATTTTGACAAAAAATAATTGGAACATTTTGTTCTTTGTAAATGTGCAATAAAATGGTAAACCTTGTTCTATTCAACTGTGCAATAAAGTTTTGCATAACATCTATCGTTGCTTTGTTATTCACAAATGAAATCCGGGAGATATTTCTGCCGCACCCTAACTTTTAATTGTTACGCTGTTCAAGCATGGTATTGGCATTGATGGAAACTGAGTATAACAAATGCTAAACAATTATATTTTGATAAATTACTTTCACTACTTGGTAAGTCTTTCGGGGGGAAGGGGTCCGGACCCCCTGGACCCCCACAAAAACGTCCTTGATACCTAGGTATAATGTGAAGCCATGAGAAATATTCCCTTTTAGAACAGCACACACGAATGTCCTGTTATTTAATGCAAAATATGCATACATATTTTTTTTTTGTTAGAAAAAAAAAACAGATAACAATTCTGAAACATATAAGGCTAAGCTCTGGACCTCATTCTGGGCTTATTTGGATTTCACGGAACGGAAAATCAGGAGTGAGGGGGATCTTGAGCCACCCCAACCAGCAATAATCATCTCCCACCCACTGGATATAGAAACTACATTATACATCTATAGGGTGTTGTATTAAAAAAGAAAAAATGAGTTCAGATGGTTCCCAATCAATTCGTAAGAAGTCTAACTTTGAAATATTTCTGAAAAATTTGACAAATCATTTATTTGTAATATAATTAGCTGTACCTAATGACGCTCTTCAAGTACTGAAAGTAATATCATTCGGTACATTTACAAAACCGAAATCCTTCAGCTCTCAGAAGTAGCAAGGAAAGCCATACGCTCAAAAGTTTATCCTTTCTTTTCAATTTTTGGTGGACAATGTGAAGAGCCGGCCAAGGTTTATTTTCGTATGTAGTGGTATGAAATGCAGATACATGCGTGTTTTTTAGGATGACATGTCAATTTATCATTTATGTGAAAAGGTAAACTTTAATGTAAGCAGAAGCATGTGCGCGTCACAGTTAAAGATTTTCGCATCTACAAAAAATCCAAAACACATTCCCACCTCGCCGGACTCCGTGGCGGAGGGGTTAGCATAGCGCGCTATGACGCCTGAGGTCCCAGGTTCGAATCCTGGCCTGCCCATGGGTGTTATTTTTGAGTGTCCATAAATTTCATCATATCATCATCACTCATCCTCATCTTCGCGATTAGCCAAAAGTGGCAGAAATGCGAAGTAAAATAAACCAAATCAATCAATCAAATATTCCCATCTTACTCCCAGAGACCTTGTAAATCCAATCCAAAATCTACCAATAGAACCTGCAGTGAGTCTCATTTATCTAGTGCATTCATCTGACTAATGTAATTTTCTTACAATTTGACTTTAGAGTTTAACATAAAATGGCGTTGTGTTTGTGTTACATTCGATATCACAATTAGATTTTAAGCAATTAATGTCCAATTATAAGTATACCTAATACTTAGGTAAAAAATAGTCCTCCCTCTGATAAAATCGCAAATTGCACCCTGTTTAAATGTCTAGGAAAGATTTCATTTCACCTAGGAATGATATCGCGATGCGATGAGTCGAGAATTGTCACAGCCTCATCTCGTCTCCTGTGTGGTGACTGGTGAGGTCCTTCTCGTTCCTGTTTTTGCTTATTTTTCTTTCGGTTTCCACTCTGAAGTTATGAAAACTTATTCCAAATTCACCTCATTCTCGGATAGGCTAATAAATATATATCTTAATATATAGGTTTAAGTATAGTTTTCCCAACACCCTCTTACAAATTTATGAAAAATATGGGTGAGGTACAGGAGTGTATTGTACCCCCCCCCCCAAGTTGGTCTGTCGTGTCTCGTCTCGTTCATGTAAGTGTTCCCATTTCGGAAAATTCCATTATAAATATTCAAAAGAAAATGGGGTCAGTCATATACTCTTCTGATGAAGATTTGTATCTTATCTTCGAATTGACGCGACCACTGCTTTAGAAATGTGTACCCCCCCCCCCTTACGCAAAGCAGCAATTGTCTGCAGCGTAATTGTCTGAGAGCAAACCTGATTCCATCGTTCCACACACATTTTAAACCATTTTCATCTCCTTAAAGATGTTTCCAAGAACTTAGGTCAATGAACTAACTAGTAGCAAGCACAATGTAGTATACTAAGTTTACAATTAAATGTTTTGAATTTCTGTGGTAAGGACTATAATGCTTAAAATTTATAAACAATAATATATTTTTTTATTGGGCGAATTCATAATAGGTAATTTTAACAGTAGCACCTTGCGTCTGCTGTCAAATTACCAAAGGGGGGTACAGGGGGTACAACTCGATTTACGGATTTAGGGGGTACAGTACCCCCTTCAAAAATTTGCGAGGGTACAATGTACCCCTGTACCCCCCCGTTCCTGCGCCACTGATCATGTACACGCACGACGAACTCAAAACGTACGAAAGTTTAGATATATTCAATTATTTTGTAAATGGAAAAGTGAGGAAAAGAGAATTCTATAAAACTACTGATATTATTATATTATAAAGTATGCTTAAGTGAATCTTTGCCAACAAATCTGCAGAAGTAATGACACATGCAAATGCTAGTAAATACTATGTGTGCTTTCAACTTCGCCTATCCGCCTCAGGGATTTAGGGAGAACCTATTCGACATGCCACTTTCACTTGCACGAATTTACTTTAAACAACAAGGGAGTTTTCAGACTGAAGCGACAAGCGATATCGAGATTTCGCACAGAAGCATTCGATCTAAAGCAAACCATTCACCACGCTTGCGCAAATAACAGGCCGGGGCAACACAATGCACAGTAGGCTATTGATAAAACGGCCCAGTCCGAGCGACATGAAAGCGAGAAGCGACACCTGCAATTTGTCGTGTCGCTTTAATTCGGAAGGTGTTTTTTATTTTTTAATGTTGGTTTCCAAGAGACACGTATCGCTTCAGTCTGAAAGCTTCCTTTCGAACCAATTCACCACGAGAAAATGCACGTGTCGCTTGGACTGGTCTGTTTTCTCAGTACTATGTATCGTGCCGCCTCGGTCTGTTGTACTCGTATGCAAGGTGGATTGTTTCCTTTAGAATAAGGGGCCGTTGCTTGTCGCTTCGGTGTGTAATATCCGTGCCACTTGAAAGTGAATCTTCCTTATCAACGAAATGTATCGAACCGAAGGGACGCGACAAGCTGCGCGTGTCGCCCAGATTCCCAATGGTGTGTACTGTGCCGCCTGAGACTTGATTTCCCATGCGCGGTAAATGCTTATTTATAGACTAAATGGGCCTGTGTCGCTTGTCACTTCGGTGTGAACCACTGCTGTCGCGTGTCGCTTCGGTTTGAAACCTTACTACACAATACGCAGATAAGCGATCAACATCGTTGTAACAAAATGCAAGTCGTACAAATTTGCACGGGTACCAATCCTTTTTTCGTTCTGCTTGTATCCACAGGTTTCGTCTCTCTATGTCCTTCGGAAACCTACGAAGTGATACTTGACTCAATAAATTTGTTCTCGAACGAACTGTGCAACCATATGCTATACAGCTGACACACTATTTCCTTGTAAAAGAATCTCCACTTTGCCGTAACCGGATGTTCCAGGGGAGCCAGACGAGTGCGCATGCTCCGCAGTAACGGAGAGGAATCTTATCGCAGTTATTAAACGATTTTATACTCTTAACGAAAATGAAGTATTTTCAAGCCCATGAAAGGTCAAAGCAAGTTCTTTGGACGGAAATTAATTCTAAAGGTAGCAAGGGAGCCAAACATGAAGCAAGACTAGCAGAATATAAGAGTAGCAGAACAAATGGATACTCAAGATGGAATTAGTTTTCACGTATTTCTTGCATTATTTCTTCCAGACGGCCACTTTCATCTAGGCTTTTGCCCACCCTAATCAGAGAGGCTGCACACGCCTATGGTCGTACTGTATTGTTTTGGCGAGTGGATAATTGTAGTTTATTTTTCCTGCTGGATAACACCATGACACTTAAAGTTTGCCACCTTTTAAAATAAAACCTTTCCACCCCCCCCCCCCCCCCAAGTACGCACCTGAGGATGATATTTATTTGGAAAATTTGCCTTACTCTTCATTTGCACAGGGCAAGGCCGCCACAAGATAAAATTTTCTCCTCGGCAAGGTGTAGTTTTGGCGCCCCTCCCCCCCACTCGGCGCCCGCAGAAAAGGAAAAGTTTTAAGGCCATACTAAAGCTGATTTTGCGGTAATTTTTCGATAACAGATGGCAGCACAGTTTGTCATGGCAACAGAGTGTCATGTTGCCAGATCTACGCATAGCTATACTCAACGTAGCTACATACAGGTTGGTCAATGAAGCAACAACATTGCTGTCAATAAATGACGTCACTTCTTTTTAAGTTAAGAGAACGAAGGATGTTGGAAGAACCCAAAGTGCTAGATATTTGATAGTAGTCGTTTAAATGCATTATAAACAGAAGGGTTATTTATTTCACCATTGTAAAATGATGTTGAAGTGTTATATATATGTGTGTGTGCAAAATAGTAAACTTTGAAGCCGATGAAGTTGCAGTAATTTGCAGATGCGCCAAAGCAAAAATTCTACGTTTTTCCTGATAGTGTTACCTCTGTTTGTTCAAATGCAAATGTAAAGCACATATTCAATTATTTGTTCTCACGAAATTATCCAACGAGCGTAATGCAATTTACAGAAAGCAATTATGGAAAAGACTGAACAAGATACAGTGGATTATATAAATAAATAATAGTGAAATAACTCTTAATTATTATGCATGTGAAGGTGGCAATATTTGTGGCACATAAAAGCGAAGACTGTAACTGTGTCCAAAAACAGCCTCTCCAAATGTTGTTAGTCAAGTGTAGTCCATGCATGAATCCATTTACGAAGCCATTTTATGCTGCACTATTGCATATATGCCTTCATGGCGTGGTGCAAAGCACAGGGGAGCACTTTACCTTTTCTTTTTATTGCATGAAAACAGAACGAAACATATTGTGATGTTCTAGTACCATCCGTGTAAATATGTTGTATACCAAAAGTAGTCATAATTCATCTTGCACAATGATATCAGATAGGTATGTATACTTACCACAGCATATTGCTGACTGACTTACAATAGCGTCGTTTTTACAAGTTCCAAGTTAGAGGAAGCATTAGTGTTGTTTAGTAACACTATGGCGATCTGGCATTGGCAAGTCCTGTGTCAAACAGAAATGGATTTACACAATGGGAAAATACCCTGAATGTGAATACATATAAAACAAACAACTGATAATATAAGATCTCTCAGCTTTCCCTTTGAATTGCAATTCTGGTGGGAATTTAACGGCGATACATCTGCTGCACCCCAGGGCGAGCCTCAGCTACTGGGCGGGTCCGCAGGGTGGTGGATAGCGGAATGGTCTGCAGATATGCAGATTAGAGACCATGACGGTTAGACCGGAGTCCCCCCAAACCGAGGCGACCAGGTTATCAGAGTGTGGGAGTGTAGTTCTTGGCAAGACTACACTCATTAAATACCACAATGCTTGATAACGGCCTGGTGACATGGCGAGTAACCACCACCATTAAATAGGTGCTGCCCCCGCTGCCTTGCGGGAAGGGATTAACTCAAAGGCTAAGGGAAGGAAAACCCTGAAAGAAAACCATGGGTAGAGAGAGCTCTGTAAGGCATGGTGAAGCCAATCTCTCTAAGAGAGTAAACCCAATACAAATCCTGGTCCTCCAGGTTGGGGGTTGAGGCATTGAGATGACGACCCAATCCTCGGAAAATATCCGCTGTTCAGAGACCCAACAATGAGCCTCGGATATGGAAGGAAACTAGAAGACTAACACGGCTACGACTTAAGGTAAATGATCTCAGGATGGGGACATGGAATGTGCAAACAATGCTACAAGCTGGTAAGCTGCCAGAAATTGTTGATGAATTTATAAAATATAAGTTGCATGTTCTGGCACAGCAAGAAATAAGATGGCCTGGGAGTGGTCAGATAGACAAGGGAAACTGTACAGTTTTGTACAGTGGTGCTGAAACCAGAGGACACAGGGGTACAGGCTTTATAATAAGTAAAGAAGCTAGGAAATCACTAATGGAATTTATACCAGTAAATGACAGACTGTGTAAAATTAGACTTAAAGGCAAGTTCTATAACATCTCCATCATCTCTGCTTATGCACCTAACGAGGATGCAGAAGAACTGGACAAGGAAAAATTTTATGGCGAGTTGGACTGTTAAATGAAAGTACAAGTAGACATGATATACTACTTGTCATGGGTGACTTCAATGCAAAAATTGGAAGAGAATCTGAAGTCAAAGAAGTGGCAGGAAAAAAATTATTTACATTCAGTCACCAGTGAGAATGGTTGGAGATTAATACAGTACTGTATACAAAATAAAATGCTTGCAAAAAGTACCCAATTCCCCAGGAAAGATATTCATAAAGGCACCTGGAGAGCTCCCGGCGGAACATACACAAACCAGATAGATCATGTTCTGGTGAACAGCAGATATGCCACATCTGTTATAGACGTTAAAATATGCAGAGGGGTCAATTGTGACAGTGATCACTTCCTAGTCAAATCTATATTGCGGCAACGATTGTCTAATATAGGCAAAATCAAGGGAAAAAGGAGAACTGGTTGGGATATAGAAAAGTTAAAGAAAGACAGCGATAAGAGAGCTTTTCAGGAACAAATACACCAACAATTAAGTAACGAGAATGAAAATAATAGCATTGAGGAAATATGGAATGATATGAAGAAAACTATGACTGAAACATCAGAAGAGATATTAGGGCAAAGGAAGAGATCTAACAGAAAAGATTGGTATGATGAAGAGTGTAGAGTACTAATAGGGAAGAAAAATGAGCTACGGAAAAAGATGATCCAAAGAGAAACAAGAGCATCGATGAATGCATATAAAGATGATAGGAAGGAAGCGACTAAAATCTGTAGGAGGAAAAAGACACATTGGATGGAGGAGCGAGTAAGGAAAATAGAGGAACATCAGACAGAGGGTAATACAAGACAAATGTACAAAGCTGTTAGAAATCTTAGTACTGGATATCAACCAAGGTTAAACGTATGTAAAGACAAAAATGGGAAGCTTATTACGGATCAAGCCAAATGTCTGGAAAGATGGTCAGAATATTTTCAGGAGCTCTATAAATCTAAATTTAATATAACAGATAATGCAGATAAAGACCAAACCCAAGTTACAGAATGTGAGGTACAAAGACCATCGTTTGAAGAAGTAAAGTGTGCAATATCAAAATTAAATAATAATAAAGCACCTGGAGAAGATTTGCTCCCTGCGGAGATATTTAAAAAGGGTGGAGAAACACTTTGGAAGAAAGTTCATGAGCTAGTTTGCATGATATGGGATCAAGAGAAAATACCATATAGTTGGAAATATGAAGTTATCTTCCCCATCCATAAAAAGGGTGATAAAAGGAATTGTGGCAATTACAGGGGAATAACACTATTAAATATTGGATACAAAATATTTTCCAATATCCTATATATGAGAGCATCTAAACAGGCAGAAGAAATCCTAGGGGAATATCAATGTGGATTCCGTCCAAATAGATCTACCATAGATCACATCTTCACCATATCTCAAATTATGGAAAAATTCTATGAGCAAAATATAGATCTACACTTTTTATTTATAGACTATCAACGAGCATTTGATAGCTTACACAGAGATGGGATCATGAAAGTATTCAAGAAAGTAGGATTTCCAGATAAATTAATAAGATTGATAAAGGTAACCTTGGAAAATACAACAGCGGGAGTCATGGTGCAGGGAGAAGTCTCACCAACCATTAACATAGAAACAGGAGTGAGACAAGGGGATGCTCTGTCCACCCTAATTTTCATTATTGTACTACATGATATTATCAGTCCACTGCAAAAAAGGGGGAGTATATTCTACAAAACAACACAGATACTTGCTTATGCTGACGATATTGTGATAATATCAAGGACACTTGCAGATCTTAAAAACACTTTTTTAAAGATAGATAGTAAATCCAGAGAAATAGGACTATTAATTAATGAAACTAAAACAAGATATATGAGAATGTCCAGATCGCCAGCCAGACGAAACTCTCTGGCTTTGAATGTAGTTACATATCACTTTGAAGGAGTACCCACTTTTACTTACCTTGGAGCTCTTCTACGTAACAACATACAAGAAGAAGAGATTGTTAACCAAAGGATACAGGCTGGAAATAGACAGTATTATGCACATATAGAATTATTTAAGTCAAAAAACCTCTCTAGGAACACAAAATTAAGACTGTATAAGACACTTATTAGACCAGTTATAGCATATGGTGCAGAATCTTGGAAACTTACATCTAAAGCAGAAAGCAAGGTAATGTGTTTTGAAAGGAAGATATTACGTAAGATCTTTGGTCCCGTTAGGAATGAAGATGGATCCTATAGAATTAGGAATAATATGGAGTTAGAAGGATTGATTCAATATGAACATGTGGTGAGATATATAAAATCTCAACGCTTAAGATGGGCAGGACATCTGATGAGAATGGAAGAGGATAGGCTACCACGCCTGGTAATCAATCAGAAATTGTGGGGAACAAGGCCAAAAGGAAGACCGAGGGGAAGATGGATCGATGCGGTTGAGGAAAATTTGAGAAGGATGAATATACGCAATTGGAAAAATGTAGCTCAAGATAGAACGAGGTGGAGGAAGATTGTTTGGGGTGCCAGAGCCCACCAAGGGCTGTAGAGCAAAAGAAGAAGAAGAAGACATCTGCTGCACAATAGATATGAGATCATAACGGTAATATCGTCAACATTGTATCAGTATGATTACAACCCCCCCCCCCCCAACGAAAGTCACAGTTTCGACAAGGAAAAGCCCTAATTAGGTGTGGGCCCTACCTCCACATCCCCATATGCATTCAAGGCAAGGTGTGATGCACAGGGGATAGTTTTACCTTACACCTTTATATTTATTATCTTCACTTACCACTCCTGACGAGGCATTATAACCATGTCCGAAAGTTCTTTTACACCAGCTGCCATCAACAATAGCTGTAATGTTAGGGAAGTTTTCTGAATCTATGTCAGCCCTGTTTTCTGCTAACTTCTTCTCTTCGGCAATTGCTTTAGTTAAAAATTTATTTGTACATTTCTCTTTATATTTCGCTCAGAGATTTTTCGTGATGAATGAATGTTGGTTGATTCATGTATTTAACATTCATGGACGAAAATGAACTTCCAGCTGATAGGGGCCCTAGAACGGCAACCATGTTTATAGAAATTGTATTTTCCCCTGGAAAACTTCTAATTGTACACCTATGAGAACATTCACTTTTGTTGTACTCGTAGAAGCAATTACTCTCCAGTCCATTCTGTGTCGTTTTAACTAGAATCAATGATCCCCCAAAATTGCATGTATACGAATGCACCTCCAGTAATCGTGCTTGATCAATTACGTGACCCATGTCACAAATAGTAAAATTGTCTCCATAAGGCACTCACTTTTTAAGTTTCTCAAATGTGGTTGTGAGTGGAGGTAATGAACTTGAACTATCTTCCCACGTAGTGCTTTCATATGCATTGGGTGGATATATATCTTGTAGTGCACGTAGATAGGAGGACAAAGTAGTCCCTCTCACAGGCGAAGAATTCAGTGTGGATGGTATATATTCTGATATCAACAATGAATTGTCAAAATTCATATTAGGGTCCATAACTTTTGGGTGCTCCTCATTGTTGTGCGATAACTGAGCATTTGGATTTTCTACTAGCAGACCTGCGAAAGAAAGACATGTTTGACATTGGGTATAGGACTTCAGACATACAGTACAACTCAAGACAAAACAATGCTCACATTATTCTTTAAGAAACATAAGGAAGCAAGCACCAAAATTAATTGTGATTTTTGCAGTATTATATTAAAAGTAGGCTAGATATAAATATAAGAAATTGTAACAAAGCTCAACATTATCAATCACAGCTATGGGCATAAGTAAGTCGTCATAAACAACATATAATCCATCAATGTCTGAAAATGTGAAGTAAAAAACATAGATGACTTCTAATGTATTCGTACATTGAGAAACCATGTTTTGTACTACCAAGTTTACATGCTTATACATGTTTAAAGAGTGTGTGTGTGTGTGGGGGGGGGGTCCTCGAAGTGGCTACTTTGTCGTATTGTAATCGAAAGGTCCTGTCTTCGATACTTTGTAGAGGCATATTACACAGTAGTTATATTAGCCTCATATCAGCCTATCTGAGCATAACGTAACCTCAAAAAAAAAAAAAAAAAACACACACACATTATGTATGTCTGTGTGTGCGTTTGTACATTTAATTTGGTGCATATTTTATGATTAATATTGGTCATTTAAAATAAATTATTCTTGTAATTTTCTCTCTTCAAGCAGTCTTTCGTGGTCTTACTGAAAATATTAAATCCGTATAGCCTAACAGATCTGTGTTATCCTTGAATGAAATGATATAACCATACCATTAAAAATGAAGGCAAGATTCATAACCTTTCTAGAGTTGAAATATGCTGTAAGATGATTTAGAAAGTTGCCGTAGATATATGTTTAATAGTTTGCTTGTAGTAACATCTCCAGTTTATCATATGTAATATGTATATAAGGGAAAAAGCAATGAAAGAGAAGTTATTTAGGTTCACAAAAGGATAATGAAATGTACATTTGAACATACGCCATTTAGAGAAATCTTCCAACTTCCATCAAATATACAATATGCATTTATATAACAAATACTAGACCTAATATACAGGGTGTCCGAGATGAAACACCCTAATTTGAACTGTCTGTAATACGACATGTATTTGATGCATAAAGAAGATTGATACAACAAAGGATACACAAAGTTATGAAGTTTTGTTTGTGCAATCACACAATTTCTACATGTGCCCCACGAGTGGCACGGAGGATGTGTAATCGACATTCGATTTCACACCAGGTATCCTGTAGCATCTGTGGCGTAACTGTCTCAATAGCAGCTCTAATCCTCTCACGAAGCTGTTCCACAGTTGTCACTTTGATAGAGTACACCTCGTCCTTAACATACCCCCACAGGAAGAAATCCAGGGGAGTAATATCAGGCGACCGGGGTGTTGTTGTTGTCTTCCTCGATGCGCTGAAGAATGTCTTCGGCAAACGTTGCTCGGTTGGGTTTATCGTCGGGTTTCACCTCATGTAACAATTGCAATTTATATGCATAAAGCTTTAGGCACTTGTGTAGTTGATTTCGGGACATCAAGCTCACGTGATGCCAGACGAACAGATGTTTTTGGACTTCTTGCAAATGTATCTGAAATGCGCCGAACATTATCCTCTGGTGTTCTTGTAGGGACACCACCATGCCTCTTAGCAACAGATCCTGTCTCTAGAAACGCTGCTTTCCACGCCTTGATTCTCCTGGCATCTGGAGGGTCTCTGTGATACTTTGCACGGAAACGTCGTTGAACTGCGATAATGGACTCTAATTCTGCATACCACCACACGGTTTGTGCTTTTTCAGCATTCGTTGTCATTTTCCTTTTTTTCGGTTTTCAGCACCTGCAATGAAAATGATCTTGCTATTACATTACATAATTAAAATTTCCACAGCTAATCTACCATATACCACCTAACAAAATTGTCTTGGTTGTTTATTATGTTCAGTATAAGTGTTTCAAATTAGGGAGTTTCGTCTCGGACATGTTGTATATCGTTTTCATGTTAGTATGGATAAATGTATTCTACTCACGAACATTTATTATTTGAATTAATGTTCAAACTTTCTTTGTGAATCAATATAATATGATTCGCACAATAATATCATCAATCAATCTTTTTCAGGTTGTAACAAATCTGAACTAATTACTGATTTACGGTCCACGAGTTATACGAATCAAATACAATTGCATTTTATAAAGTGCTCATACTTCTTATTCCTTGACCTACATGTATGGTAAGCATTTTTGCTAAACAAAATAAATATATTTTCATAAAATAAAAGAACGTCTATATACGATACAGATACGACCATTGTAAAATCTACCCTATCTACTCTTAAATTTTCCTTGTACACAATCTAGAAACCTGCAAATGTGGTTATTGTTTTGCACAGCATCGGCCAACAAGTGTTTGTCTGTCTCAATTGGTTTTTATAAACTTCTGTACATTAAATATATAGCACATTGTCGTTATGAGGAAATTAGGTCATAATTTGGTGAAAGTTATAAGAGGAGGAGGGAGTTAAAAGATAGCGTTACAAAGCTAGCAGAAATGTTGTTTTCTCTTCTAATTAGCTCCTCAAAGTAAACGTGTAACATGCAAGGCGTTATGGAGAAGGTACATATACATAATCTAACTAATTCTAACCTAATCTATCTTAATTTAGTTGATTTATCTTAACGTAATAGTGGATCGTGCTTAGTCTAATCCATGAATGATAACGTGCTCAAGCAAGTAAAGTATATCACACGGTGTAGAGATAACAATGACTGATTTTTTTATATTCATTAAAACCTTAGGTCTATTCAATAAAGTGCAAGGGCAAAGTGAATTCGTAATTTGTCTGGTTTTTAAGAGTTTGCAAGGAGATACCTTAAATTTCGAACTCTTGTCCTTCGACATCACTTTCTATTTGTATGAAGTAATAAACAGAAACTGTGTGAATTGTGAGTGAAACTCACAAGGAAAAGGGACAAACATTTTGTTCTGATGTATTATATCTTTTTCACATTTCACATGCAGACAATTGCCGATTTTGGTTGAAACAAGGAGGTATAAAAAGTTAAAGAAATGTGTGTACTGTACAATAAACATCCATCTTAATACATTATGCACACTGAATTCCTACATTACTCTATATCTGTAACAGAAACTAGCAAGCAATTAAATTTAAATAATACTTACCTTCTAGCCTGTTCTTGTTTTTCACGTTCACGATGTAATCTTTGGGCCCTTGATTTTCCAGAGTAAATTGGGTGTGCTCTTCTTCGATGACTGTATTTCAGTTTCCCCATTTTGAACAATCTACGTATTGTAAAAACTGAAGAAGGTCTTTGATCAAAACGTACATAATGTAATCTTTGACAACAGCGTTTCTTGTAACTACATTAGTTAGTCTCTGGTAGCATGGTTTCACTATCGGGCAAGCACTCGCATTGATCATATCATTATAAAACACGGAGTGAAATCTTGGCAACAGTGTATGTTAAAATCTGCATAACGACGAAACGTCACTTCAAAAATCATAAATATAACCACTACTTTCTGAAGATACGAAATGTTTTCACCTTTTCACATAGTATTTCAGGTACTTCCGGCTACATACTGGATTCGTTGTTTCACAAGCAAATCTCGCTTACTAGTTATAAAAGACAAAAATGCACCAGTCTTGTCAAGAACTACCACTTCAACACCATCTGTACGCAGCAGTTTCAACATAAAAAAAATGAGTGGGGGTGATGTGATCAGCATCACGCCCCTAACCGCCTTTACCCCCCAGGGTTTCCCCCAGGTACCCATGTTATTCGACGCTGGGTGGGCGCCGGGGCCGTTTTCACCGTTAGAAAAGTTCCCGGATTTGAACCGGCCGGGGATCGAACCCGGGACCTTGAGCATGGTAGTCAGACGCGTTACCGACTGAGCCACCGCGGAGACGTTATATTTTCTGTTATTTACTTAAAATTCTTTAATCTTAACAAAATTATAGGCATTCCAGGTTATAGTGAATAAACCAATCTTTTACATCCGAAAATTTCTTCCTCACAAAATCTATATTAGTGGTACGGTTGTGTCTAGGAATTTGGGTCTATTCTTTAACATGGCTTTAGAACCCCCTTAACGTAATTCGAATGGCAAAATTATAGCATAAAAACATGAAAGACAGCAGATTATGCACCTGCGTAAGTTATCTGACTGGTGGGGATGCTTTATGAGATTCTTCTTAACTGGGGAAAAGCATCACTCCACGTTTTCTCCACTTTGATCACTGCTGGCACCCTGAGAAAAAATCCTACATGCAGCCTTGCTCCCCATTGGAATGTGGTACACAATCGGACCTAACTTGGTCTACAATTTATAACAGAAACTATGTATAGGGGGCAGTAGCAAAGCATGGACTGACAAAGGAGGAAAGCGATTATAGACAGACATTATATACATCCAAGAGAAACACATGCATGGACGATGTACTCACCACAGTACATTTCAAACTTCTGTAAGTGTCACACAAAGCCTCCATGAGAGAATTGTTTAGTCAGGTAAATTGAGTGTTGGGTCGCTTCGCTTCCACGATATTCATTTCTACACTTTTCTCCCTCGAGCTAAACGAAGCAGATACAAATTGCTAAATAATACATTCACCTCTTTGGGGTCCCCGATGGCATAGTGGTAGTGTCGCCTTGTAGTCAAGGGGTCCCGGGTGCAATACCCGGTTGAGGCACATTCAACGGCAGTTCGGATCCCACATTAAACTGTAGGCCCAGTTCTGATTAACCTATCTGTGCAAAAGTGAACTTCATAACCCAACTCAAACAAACAGTAAAGCACCAGCACTTTATCATGTCAACCGCTCCCAAATTCATGTTCGTTTCGATTAATTCAGAACACAAACACTCACGTCCTCACAAATTCTTTCCCCAACTGTACAATACAAAGCATCCAAACAAGATGACTTGAAAAGCTCTGAAACAACAGAAAGTGATACCACCCTATTTCCTTAATTTTATCACTCACTGGAGAGAAGCTATATTAGTTTCGAGATAGAAATTACGCTGTGGAATCAGAATCATTACAACAGGAAGAGTATGTATACAATGTTCATGTAATAAAGTGCCATAATAATACAAAATGTTTCTTATACGATTTAAGATCGTGATGTTTACAAATATCAGAAGATAGTCCCTTTTTTCAGATACGTTTTTTCCACCCAATTTCTGTTCAAAAGCCATAAATTTATTAAATTTACTTGTAAACTTAGTTAAACATTTCACTTGAATTACCATGTAAATAATTTGACAGTTACAAACACTGATGACGTAATTTGAGCTGGGTGCAGGGTGCAGGCATTCCTCTTCAACCCTCACAGAAAGCTGAGCTTCTTTGTGCTTCTCGGAAAGCAGGAGGAAACATTTGATATTTCCCAACTTGCAAACATCTACAGTCAATTAGCAAACAAACTCCTGGCAAAAAATTCCAAGCAATGGATTCTGGCTGAACACACTGTGGTAGCCAGTGTTTTTCACTTCAAAAAAAGGTGCAGTTACTCCTATTTCTGCATCTACTTACGTAGAGTTACCAGAGGGAATCAAAAAGAAGACTGTAGCTATGAATATCCAAAATAACGACAACTTCTTCCCGAGGTAGAGAGTGGAACAAAGGTTTTAAGTTCCCTGGTTTTACATTTTCCTGCAATACATTCCATCTTATTCATCCCAATAGAGCAAAATGTTATAAAATATTCCCGAATTTTATATTTCCCTGCACTTAAGGTGCTTTCACCTTGATCCCCTGAAAAACGTAAAATCGAGGTACCATTTGAAATATCTTCTCTTGGGGTGAGCAAGGTGGATGATGATAGTGCTTTGGAAGTGAATATGCTTCTTGTACAAACCAAAATGCACACCCTTACACTCTCTTTTCAAGACTATTAACAAGTAAGTAGAGCAGCTTGAAAAGAAGAGGTGGAATATATTCATTCCCATATCAAAATCTGTTGCAGAACAAGTTCAACATCACGTTCATTGTATGGGAGACTATATCAAACACACATGTAACAATTACAAAACCCAAATTCACATCTGTTATCTTGCTTGAGATGTCAAACTATGACTTCCCACCTGTTTGTGAAGTAGTTGGGATTTGACTACAAGCACATCAACATCATCACAGAGTCCAGCAAGAACATCATCTCCATCAGCAAGTGAGTACAATTGGACGATGATGACTGGTTCAAAATTTGCTTTTCATGCAGGTGAGTTTGTCAGAACTTGCTAATAGGCTCAACACCAGCAAACTTCATACCACACAAAAATATTTCGTGCCACGCATAAATATTTTTCACACAATGATCAGAGCTTGGTTAAATGTAAATGAATTTATGGCTAAGAATATGTCGACAATGCATCCAAATCTGCTGATAGTCAACTATCACCACACGGAAAGTTTTATAGCAGTCTGGTTGGAGATAGTAGTTCTGAAGATTACAAACATGCAGAACAAATGAACGTTGTGGACTACCACGGTTCATATCCCCAATTGGATGTTTTGCTCTAGCTGATATTTTTGAAATTTCAGAAAATGCAGCATGTTGAATTATAAAATCAACCCAGACCACATTTATACCACTGCAGGGTTAGCCTGACAGGCGAACGTTGAAGAAAAGCAGGGTCAAGCTAGTACTCCTATCAGATGCCGACATGTTGCTTTTTGCAAGGAGGTGGTGGTATGTGGTGATATTGTACAGGGTCTTTTACAATATAGTGCAGTACTAGAATAATATCCTTTCGGTCCGAGATAGATGTCAGGGTTTTCATTTACAGAATCTGCAACTGTAAATCTGAGGTGAATGTACGAGGTGTGGCTAGAAAAAAAAAACAGCAAGCGTGTCAAGGTCAAGCGGTGCATGAGTGTATAATGAGATATCCTGCCTATCCACTGTGTGATTGACCAGGGTACGTGGCACTCGGTTCTGCTGTACCTTGTGGGCGAAGTGAACTGTACATCTGTGCTCTGTCGGAAAAATGTTAAGTGTGAAATTGGAACAGCGTATCAATGTAAAGTTTCTTATGAAACTCGGAAAATCCGCCACAGAAACTTATGGTTAGTTCAAGGAAGTGTACGGAGATGAGTGTTTTTCATGCACGCAAGTGTTTGACTGGTTTCAAAGGTTTAAAGAGACACGAGAAATGATCGCAGATGACTTGCGTCCTAGATGGCCTTGAACGTCAAAAACAGAATCAAACATTGCAAATGTCGGTGAATTGATTCGAAAAGATTGTCACTTGAGTATTCGAGCTATTTCTGAATTCACAGCAATTGACAAAGAAAGTGTTCGTCAGAGTTTACATGAAAGTTTCAACATAAACAAAGTGTGTTCGAAATTGGTGCCACGAAACCTGACAGTGGAACAAAAGGACACTCGAGTGAACATTTGTGGTGACATTTTAACAAATATTGAAACAGGCCCTACATTCTCAGAGAGAGTGATATCCTGTGATGAATTGTGTTTTTTTCACCTATGATCTGAAAGCATGCGCCAATCAATGCATCGAAAGAGCTTCAGTTTGCCATGACAAAAGAAAGCTTGAATGAGCAAATCAAAATTCAAAGCCATGATGATTGTTTTTTCGACATTCGTGGGATTGTGTAGGTTAATTGGGTACCCGAAGGTCAAACTGTCAACCAACATTATTACATTACGGTGCTGACGACCCTTCATAAGCGAGTAAGAAGATGACGACCTGATATTTGGATAAGCAAGTCATGGATTCTTCATCAGGATAATGTTCCTGCTCACAAGGCATTGTCAGTCAAGGCTTTTTTGGCCAAGCATGTGATCCCAGTGTTAGAACATCCACCCTATTTATCGCTCAGTGCGTCTTTTTTTTATTCCCTAAGGTCAAATCAGCACTGAAAGGAATCAGATTTAAAACCATAGAATGTGTGAAAACAAAGTGATGGAGGTCATGAACATGGTTTCAGAAAATGAATTCCAGCACTGCTTCCAGCAATGGAAGATTCGTATGGAGCGGTGTATCAATAGTGCAGGGGAGTACTGTGAAGGGGATTATGTTCGTATTGTACAAAATAACCAAGAAAATATTTTGTAGCAAGTCCTTTTTTTTCTAGCCACACCTCGTATATTGTGTCATTACATTGTTGCTGGAGGGAGTTCTACCACGTGGTGGTGCTGGCTCTGTTGTCTGAACAAGAAGAAGAGCAAACGTGGAAACGCAAAACTTTCTCCATGTAAAATTTGCACTAAAATTATTGCACATCATGAAAAATGTAAACGTTGCATGACAAACTTGCCATGTTAGCATGTCAAGATTAACACAAAAAATCTATCTACATTCATGTGTATAGTTCATGTTATAAAACTCTACTTGAATAGAAAAATAAAAAAGAATAATAAGAAATATTTCAGAGACCTCTTCCCCAAGGCCATGGAATATTTATTATTTGGAACATTATTCTCCAACTCGCACAAATGCAACTCTTGGAAATGTACTTTACACATTTTTAACTGTGTAAAAACATTCTTGTCAAGTGAGAACAGGTTGTACAACATGAAGTTACCACCAAGCAGCAAAGCCATACTTTTAATTTTTCCGCATTTACCATGTTCCACATTTAAAAATCATTGTTAACATCACCCACAGAGAAAACTCTAAATTCACTAAAGTTTCATGCATAGACAGGGTACATGAACCCATTAGACCCATTCATACACACACACTACGTACATACACTCAACACACAAATTCCACATATATTCTTGCCACTATGGTACAGTGGCATAAAAATGTCTTCACACATCTGAAATGTCACCACAGTGAGCACCATAGATAATAATATATGTATATATATATATATTTTCATTCAGGTCTTAAATAATTCATTGTACTTATTTTTCAAAGTGAACAAAAAATCTTGAAGGAACAATGTCTCCATCCTCACTGTATCACTTTATTCCTTATCGGAATCACAGATGGGTTCTTGTTTCAGAGGCACGTTATTAGAAACAGTTTCCTCTTGAACGTTCACTTTAATCTTTTCTTCTTGTATGCTTGTCCTTGATCTCTCTTCGTGTTTCGTGCAATTGGACAAAACAGGAGCCAATTTTTCTTGAATCTGTTGCAATGTACTGAAGTACATCAATGAGCTCTCCTGTTACAAACAGAGAAATATAACAGAATCATTATTTTTGAATGTTAAAATTATCAGTCTGTGAAACAAAAAAAACAAAAAAAATTTTATTACGGGTGTACTGTACATATAGAGTGTGAATCAAAAGTCAGGTTACATAGGAAGTTTAAAGAATTTCCATTACCTTAGTCTTAGTGAATGGATCGGTCGCCGTGGTCTAGTATGAGTGGCCACCACGGTCTCCAGACCTGTCACAAATGAATTTTACCCTTTGGGGTCATTTAAAGATGATCGTCTACTCAGTTAAAATACGGAGAAACTAGTACTCACTTTTATCCGCGAAGCTGTTTTTTCTATTTCGATTAATTTCAGTGGCCACTGCCACCATCCTCATTGGAACAGCAAGTTCCAACGAGGATAAAAGTGAGTACTAGTTTCTCCGTATTTATATACTACCGCGTCTCTCTTTTCCCAATTATGAATACTCTAAGTTTCAGAACATCCAGCATCTGAAGGAACACAATGTGCAGACATGATTATGCCGGACGTTCTGCAAAGGGTTCTGGAGAACTGGAAGCGTCATGTGCACAAATCAATGGATGTTCAAAGATCACACATTGAAGATATAGTATAAATTCCTATGCAACCTGGCTTTTGGTTCACACTGCATATCCAAATTTTCCAGCAAATTCCATTCATTCTTAGGGCAAAAATGCTGACAGCCTTCTCAATAATGTAGTAGATAATGATATTGCCTTGTAAAAAGGAATCCCAAGTTCGATACCTGCTGAGGGTAAATAAAGGTTTGGATAACAATTTTTAAACTGTGGGTCCAGCCACGATTAGCCAATGCTATACACTCTTTAGACAAAGTGGTTGATATTTATTGCCAGGCCACAATGTCAACAGAAATTGAGATAACTGCCAGCTGTAGAGTGCTATTACGGTACAGACAAGAACACCCAGTGATGAATCTCTGATCACCAAGTAATATTTGGTTCTTTGGTTGAGTGTTGGATGAAACGTTGAAAACATGTGAAAGTAAGCAAATTAGAGATGACTATGTAGGACGAATATTACAGGTTAGGGATAAGGTTATTGCATGCATGCCTGACATGTGTGCTCCCCACCCCCTTAAGTTCTTCTGCCAGGCAGTAGCTGTGGATGGGAATGATTTATGAATAACTGCGGTCTTGGAGCAGTTGTGGAATGTGTTCTTCTCCATTCAGTTCCAGGTGTGACCACTGATGGAGGCACATTGCACGAGGTTTGGGTTCCATTTATAACTAGGTCATTCCCAATTAGCTTATCTGTGCATAATGTAGGTTTAGAACAAGGTATGCATGTAAGAACATGTTACCAATTTACCAGTTTTACACAAAAAAATTCATTTAAGGTATTATTCAGGCTACGCCACTCAAACTATCCTAGCTACACAGACGTTCATTGATTGATTGATTTGGTTTACTTCACTTTTCTGCTATCGGCTCATCGCGAAGATGGGGATGAGTGATGATGTGAAGAAATTGATGAATGGACACTCACAAACATCCATTTCCAGGCTGGGATCTGAACGTTAATGTTGAATTTATTTGACAATGAATCATTGAAAGTTATTAATATGGGAACCCAGGGCACTCAGACCTAATATGGGAACACAGGGGAAGCGAGAGGAGAAAATAAATGACTCTCAACTTTTGTTTCTGTGTGTGCCCAGGTTGGTAGATGGTAGAGCTGGTAACCCTAGTTATTAAGAACCATCACAAAACAGTAGAATTCTGAGAGCTTACAAAAAAATTCAGATCAATAAAATTACCAACACTTTTAAGTGATGAATTGATATACTGAAAAACCGTTAGTGGTGTAAACCTAAAGCAAAAAATTATGCTGATTAAGTTGTCTCATCCACACAAAACATTTTGCTAATATGTGAAAAATACACACATACCTTCACTTTCTTAAGTTCATCCTCAGTGTTTCTCAATTTCTTTTTGTAATCCTTCAGTTCCTGGCTCATTTTCTGCGTTGCAGTGGCTGAAGAACTCACAGCTTCCTTCAATTCATCTATAGCATACACAACATAACATTAGACTGTTATAATAGTTTTATGAATGTAGCAAAACAAGATGCACAAAAGAAAGTCCATAAACACACTTGTCTGTTAATCTTTAAGCCAGACAGACACCACAATCTATGTTAATACAGGCAATGACTTTCTAAATTAAGCAGTAGCCACAACAAAAAGATCAATGCAGATACACAGAACTTTCTCAGTATAATATTTTCAGGGCATTTACCATGCTACACCATGAATTCTTATACTTTATTTCAGGATTCAGACTAATGAATGTAGAGTAAAACAGTAGACAGAATTGTTACTAAATGTGCATATATTTGATACAAAAAATGAAAATGCATTTTTGATGCAAGTAACAAGCAAAGATTCTCAAAATACATTTAATCCACAAGTGTACGAAACAACATCAACCTCCTAATGAAAATGTCAAATTGATATCATAAAGCAGATATATTCAATTTCTTTGAATCTCAACAGGGATATGGAACACAACAGTCTTACCATGAAATTTAAGTTGAGAAACATCTAACGAGACAGCAGTGGAACATAACTCGAACATTATTTTTTATGCCTTACTTACCAAGTTCTTCTTGCATGATTTGCATTTTTAGTTCCGTATCAGTTCGGGCTTTTTCACTCCTTTGAAGTTGCTGCATTAACTTCTCAACATCCAGCAAACCTCCTTTGTATAATACTAGTCCTGTGAGATAAAATAATTATACAATATAAATACTTTTGTTAAATATTATAAACATAACTGATTCTAAAGGTTAAAAAAGAGATGCAAGAAATGATGCTAACTTGCTAATAGATGTGAGAAGTAACTGTTTTTATCCATATTAGCCCTTAAAGGATGGGCACGGGTGTGACGCTAGGTATTTCCATTAAGTATGGCTCGTGACATGCGTGTCACAAGCAGCTTTTTACTTTAATTCGTTTTGAAAACAATTCTCTCTCAATTTTGGTGTTTCAAAATGTAAATTTTTACACATCAATGGTAAACATACCAGACATTATACCTTTTGGAAATTCACGTCCTGGCATAGCCTGCGTGGGGATCCAATGAATTTCAAATTTTGTGTACAAAAAATTGTTACTTTCCATTTTTTCTTCTTATTCTTCTGATTACGATTTGTTTTCTTTTTTCTTCATCAGGATTTTAGCCCAAAGTATACTGAACAAAATGAGGTATTACTTGTACCTCATTCATTTAGAAGCACGCAGAATTTCAAATTTCTTGCTGAAAACACGCTCAGTGTTAGTGCAAATACTTGGAAAATCAGCCTCGCTGTCTAAGGGTTAAAGGGTCGGTGAGATGGGCAAACTTCCAAAAATTACAATTTTTTGGGGATTATTTTTCAAAATATTTCAATAGGTGTTACATGACGTCAAAGGCAGATGATTTCATGGAGATTCTTTGCAAATCTCAAGTGATCAGCATCCATAGGGCCGATGCGAGAACAGATTTTGTCAGACCAAGATGCTTCACTGTCTAGTTCCCAAGTAATCTTATTTTTACTTACTACAGCGAAATTATTATGCAAGGTTAAGTGCCAAATCTTTGATGGAATCTGTGCCTAGACACTGCCCGTGTACCCAATAAGTCTGTGTAATTCAGTAAGTCTCACTCTTCACATATAAGCATTTTACTACCATTAATAGTACAGACGAAACTCACTTACTATTACTTAAGCACACGTTATTGCCTATTATCTATTCCCAGGTTTGCTACGAGTTTTTGATTATGAAATACCCTGGCATTTCCAGGTTTTCCAGTCCAAAAATGTTTTTTTTCCAGACATGTTTATCGTCATGATTTTTGCTTTTGAACCTTGTGTATTTCAATTAAATATATAATCCATTAATTATTATCAATAATCACTTCTACAACTTTTCTTTTTTTAGCAAATTTAATTCTACACACACAAGAATACGTGAAAATTTGAAGAGTAAAATTACAATCGGCATCAAATGTATTAGGGGGTACAATCATGTGTATCTACCCTTCAGGCTAAGGTAACAGAGTTACATTATTTCACCATAACAGATCTCCACAATATAAAAACAACAGAAAAAGTTCATAAACCATACACAATTTTTCATTTTCTGGCAGATTTATGGTGTCGTAGAAAATGCTGCTCTTTTTCTTACATTTATAGGTACAAAGCATCTGGAAAAATTTTTGTTGCATAAAGGAATTCTATAAGAAATGCCAACAAGACTCACATCTATAAAATAACAGATGATAGTCTCATTTTCACCAATCATTCCGATAATTATGATCATAATGTCAATCTTTAGTTACCAATCAGATATCTGTGCTGCAAGTTTTACTTTGATATTCTTTCTAATATCTAGTATTATAAAAGTGAAAATTTATTACAGAAATTCGAAGGAAGGATTATTTTGCACAAGACTGAGAATCATAAGAATGAAAGAAACAAGTTCTAAACTGAATCTTTTTTGGGAGTAGAACCAAATCCAGAAGTGGAAGTGAACTGTCTGTTCATTTTGCAACTTTTTCTATTGCAGACTCCAAACTGCACATAAATTTCAGACGATCTGCAAAATTCCCTGACTTTTCCATGAGAAGCCAAATTCCGACATTTCCCTGTTTTCCAGATGCGTAGCAACCCTGATTCCTCTATTAATTTTATTATTCATGTAACTCTTGTAGTAATATCAGGGTGTCTACCAACCCAAACCCCAGTTTTTTGGGGGGTAGGGGGTGGGAGGGGGGCAGATCTGAAAATGCTGCTGGAGAAGTAGATGTGACCACTAATGTTATGGTAGAATTGCAGCTAGACGTGCATTGCAGAGTTGCAATATTATGGTCCAAAGCAAGGAAAAAACTTCAACTCCCCAATGACCCAACAATATGCAACAAAGTCGCTTACCAACAAAGGCTGTTATACAGTGTATTACTTATTGTTAACATTAAATTCTCAGAAATAGTCCAACAGTACTGTATTCTGCAAATTACCAATGTGTTTCAAAATTTCTTTAATTTTCTTATGCCTCACCACTGAACAGCCATGATAATTCTATATTTGGAAAATAATGTATTTATAAATTAAATTATGCATATTAACAATGATTCTTAAATGAAGAACATGTCTGGATGTGAGTTAACAAAAAAAAAAAGGACATTTTCACATCATGATTGCAGTTTGAAAAAAGTCAGAATTGCAATTTAAAAGAATGGACTATTTGAACTAAATTGATATGTCTGGTAGCCTTGCATTTCCAGACTTTTCCAAGACTGGTAGACTTCAGAGGGGAAAATTATAAAATAGTAATTATACTTTATAGAGTAGAGTGCAGAGCACATAAAAGTCCTTCCAGAGCTGTGTGAAGACACCAGTGGAAAGAATAAGTAATGGACTAAAACAGGGAAGTGCTCTTTCCTCACTGCTCTTCATAATTACAATGGATGTAATTAACGAAGAGGTCGGGAAGAAGATAGGAGAGGAAAAGATGAAGGCCCTGTTGTTCCCAGATGGCTTTTATTTATTTACTTAAAGTTTCAGATACAGTAATGAAAGACCATTTTATACTGAAACTGTAGCAACAAGAAAAGAAATAAAAATAACAACAACAAAACAAGACAATACAAGATGGCAGACAAAAAAAAATGAAATTGTTAAATGTACATTCTTAGTGATTGTCGGAAACTGTGCTCTGACAAGAAAATATCAACATTTACAGGCAGGTGGGGAGCCTATAGTAAAGAGATTGCTGTAGGAGAGAGAGCCTTGTAGTGGGAATGTGATTGATTGATTTAGTTTATTTTACTTCGCGTTTTGTGCCTCTTGGCTAATTTGCGAAGATGGGGATGAGTGATGAAATGATGAAATTGATGAATGGACATTCACAAACAACCAAGCCCGACCGGGATTCGAACCTGGGACCCTTGGCGTCGCAGCGTGATGTGCTAACCACTCGGCCACAGGGTCGGGCTTGTAGCGGGAATGTGAAAGAGCTTTATGTTGCGGGTTTGCCTTGTGGGTACTCGTAGGTGAAATTGGTTGACAAGGAATTCCGTTTTAATTTTGCATTAATTATTTTATGCAAAAATTTCATGTCTGCTAGTTTGTGATGAGCATGTGGTGACTGGATGTTTAAAATAGACATAATATCTGTTTTATGGAGGTATCTGAGAGAAGGTATTCTATGGCGAGCAATGGCAAGGAAAAAGCTGAGGACAGAATCAAGCCTGGAAAGATTAGTTTTAGAAGCCATAGTCCAGATGGGAGAGCAATATTAAAGAATGGGAGAGAAAAAGGATTTGAAAAATCTGCTAATGGCCTAGTAATATGGGGAAACAAGGAAGAAGTACAGAGACAGCTTGATAGTTGTAATGAGGAAATCAGAAGAGCAGGAATGAAATTCGGTGCAGAAAAGAGCGAGGTGCTAATAACAACAAGAAAGAGCCAGAAAGGAACCAAGAATAAAGAAGACACGGAAGAGTTGAGAGCCTCAAATATCTAGGAAGCATAATCGAGAGAAGGGGAAGAATAGATGAGGAGGTAAAAGAAGAGGACAAATGGGTGATGGACTTTATCAAAGTGTTCGAAGAGTAATATGGAACAGGCATGTACCTATTAAATGCAAGAAGGTTATGTATAACACATACTATAAATAAATAAATAAATGTTCCAATAATTATGTATGGAGCAGAGACTTGGACAATGACTGAGAGAAACAAAAAGATGCAGACAGTGGAGATGAATTTTTTTAACCCATCACCTTATCTAGTCGTCGGATCGAAGGTCTTGCAAGATATACGCTTAACTTATCTAGTCGTCGAATCGGCGGCCTGCTATAGTTATTTGTCCTTGTAGTTCCTTTTTTGTCAACAGATGGCAGAAGCTGACAGTTATGTTATGCTAGACTTCTTGTTGAAAGTATTGCTAACTTCTTCATACTACTGAGGTGCTTTGTTTCTCATATAAACAAAAGGTTGATTGTCCTTTGTTGGAAACATGTTGCACAAGATGCTTGTGGTTGACAAAGTTATCAAAAACCTGCTTTTGGAGAGCAATGAGGAAGATAATTTGGAATTAGTTAGTGAAAGTGAAGATGGTGGATCTTCTAGTGCTATCGAGAGTGAAAGTTCAGGCAGTGAAAGTGGTGATGAAAGTTGTGAAAGTGTTGTCTGTAAGGGGGGCGGACCACCTGTTGCTAAGAGCAAGGAAGAATTGTGGAAGTGGAGTTCTTCATGTTCCCCGAATGATTTACCTAGGAAAATAGAATTTTCAGGTACTCCTGGGTTTGATAATATTGTTTTACGATCATTAGGGGTTAGTCCTACAGCTTGTGAGGTTTTCACAAAATTTCTAAAACATGATTTCTGGGAAAATATTTCCAATGAGACTAATTCTTATGCAAAAAGCAAAATAGAAACTCAAGTAGACACAGAAACTCAGTCACATAACAGTAATTAAACAAAATGGTTTGACACAACTCCCGATGAAATTAAAGTCACAAGTGAAAAAAGAAAATTTATAGAGTTATTGGAGCACAAGGAAAATAATAGAAATGCCTTTCTTTGCAACTGTTATGCCCTACATGAGATTTCTTCTCATTATGTGATATCTGCATTTCGTAAACAATGAGGACATTGACCCCCAAGATAAGTTAGGTAAAATTAGGCAACCTTTAGATTACATAAACAAAAAATTTCACAATATGTACACTCAAGAGCAAGATATTGCCATTGATGAGAGCCTTGTAAAATGCAGAGGGAGATTTTCATTTGTGCAGTTCAACCCAACTAAAAGAGCAAGGTTTGGAATGAAGTATTATAAATTATGCGAATCTTCTAGTGGATATTGTTACCAATTCAGAATTTATACAGGGGCAAATGTTACTGCAGAAAAAGTACCTGAACATAAGCGTATTGTGCTTGAACTGATGGATTCTCTTCTCCACAAAGGATATACATTATATATAGACAATTAAATAAGGTAAAAGGAAACACTCACCGGACAGTAGGAAAATTCAAAATTTTCGCTAATTTATAGCATCATCGGTGTGAGAAGAAACAGAAGACGGAACCGGTTCCATCTTCTGTTTCTTCTCACACCGATGATGCTATAAATTAGCGAAAATTTTGAATTTTCCTACTGTCCGGTGAGTGTTTCCTTTTACCTTATTTGATTTTTACTTAGCCCTTTTGGCCCTCCTTGCTTTTATCCATATATAGACAATTGATATACATCCCCAACACTGTGCAATAAACTTCTAAATGCCAACACCCAGGGGTGCAGACTTGTCAAAATTATTGGGGGGGGGCCTTCTGATTACTGAAATAAATTAATGAATGACTCACCCCCTCCCTTTTTTAAGTTTTGGCCTCAGTGTTCGGAATCTCGTAAAAGCACATGAATTCCTCAAAAATATTAAAATTTTTATTTACAGTTCGAATGCAAAATTTCAATTGTTCACGGATGGATATGTCACAAGTTTCGTCAACCATAATAGCAAAATATTCCTGACTTTTAATATCTGCTACCACGGAGTGCAAAACAGATCCCTCTAATATATCAATTATCTCGTTCTGAATGTCATATGAGAGCCATTTGTAGGCCGAATGTCCCATCCACTCTCCTAGTTCATGCACATCTTCTTTTGAAACTCTTTTTAGTAAAAATGTTAACAATACTCATAATTATACACTTAGTATATAGTAATAAGTCACGTGTTTTGCTGTCTCTGGTCATAGCCCCCCAAAGTTGATGGTTTAGCGGTCTCAGCCCCCCCCACCCCCAAAGTTGATGGTCTATAAAAAGGTAAAAGGTAAAGTGTTCCTCTGTGCTTAGCACTACGCCATGAAGGTGTTTCAAATGTGTATTTAAAGTTAAGTTCATGTGGCACAATTCAGAGTTAACTTTACAAGAGAAGCAAAATAATACATTAGATCATCTTAAGCAAAATTATTTGGGGGCTCTGCTCCCACATTAACATTGGGGGGCTGAGTCGGTGCCTATGCCAACACCAATGTTTTAGACACAGTCAGAAAGTCCAGAAAACAAATGTCTGTCGAATTGAAAGATGTGAAATTGAAGAAAGGTGAGGCATCAGCTGTGTACAGTCACCTCACGCTAGCTCTCAAATGGATAGAGAGAAAACCTGTTTGCATGTTATCTACTATGCATGATGGTGTACACATGACAAATACCGGAAAATTAAACAGGAAGTCAAAACAACCTATTCTAAAGCCCAGAACAGTAATAGAATACAACAAGGGAATGGGTGGGGTTGACAAAATGGACCAACAGTTAGCTTCATTTCCCATCATGCGTCGGTATCTCAAAGCATATAAAAATATATTTTTTTATTTGTTGGATCTAGCTTTCTTCAATTCATATGTGATGTACACGAAGGTAAAGCCTACAGTAAAGCGACTCAAATTCAAGGAGTTTAGATTGTTGGTAGTGGAGCAATTGCTTGCTGAACTTGTGTTACCAGAGTATGTGAGAAGAGGATGCCCTTCCGCGGATACACCCTTGACACTGCAATGTGCCAACTGGGGACATTTTCCAAGACAGATCTCCCCCAAATCCAGTAAAAACCCTTCAAGACACAATAAGAAATCCAGCAGCAGGTCGGAATGCGAAAAGTGCAAGGTGGCACTCCATATGCCAGATTGCTTCAAAGTGTACCATACAAAGCATACATATTAGGTAAGTTTCTTGTTTTCATATCGATATAGTAGTTCATATATTTGTGTTACGTAGACACCATTATCTGTAATTGGTGAAAGTTTCATGCAGATCTGACTTCCAGTGTCCAAGATATTCAATTTTCAAATGCATACAGCAAACTAAAATGCTGCTCTACAGATTTAAATCGTAATTCACAGACACAGCATAAGCATTTAAATGGTAAGAGAATGGGTTAAGGGGTATGTTGGGGAATACTAGAAGGGATAGAATAAGGAATGATGAGATCCAACAGACAGTGGGTGTGGTGAAGCTTCAGGACAGGATAGATCAGGTGCAGATGAGATGGTTTGGACACATGAAGAGAATGGATGCAGAAAGACTACCAGTAAGAGCTTACGGAGTGGGAATAAGGCCAAGGGGAAGACCAAGATGTCGGTGGAAAGAGCAGATAGTATTAGGAGAAGAGGACAAGATTGGAACACAGTGGAAATAGAGGAACGGTGGAAGACCAAGAAAAAATAAAGAGGCTTGACTTCTATTCGAATCCAGCCAGAGGCAGGAAACGGTGAAGGATGATGATGACTTTACAGAAATAATATGAAGAAAAAGAAGATAGGTATGTGAGGCTAGAAAACATAACAGAAAGAAAATAACCTGAAGTGAATAGAAACCCTGGAAATGTACAGAATGGAGAAACAAACACAAAGTGAAATATATTTCACGATGTTATAACTCTCCATTTTTACTATTCAATTCAATTGCCTCTGTTTTACAATTTGACTTGTATTATCCTATAAACAATGTGGTACAAGTAAGAGCGCTATGCCCTCATAAGGAATGGAAATTTGATAGGCTAAACTATCACTCATTATCATGCAAAAATCTATACATAACCATTCAATAAATAACAAACTCTTTCAATGAATTACACTTATATTCAAATTTTCAAATTTATATGTACAAGTATAAATAACTATTGGCCAATAAAGAAAAATTTTACAACCTTAACACATAACATTCACATGCTCCAATTAAAGTTCCTATATATACTGGTCAAAAAAAGTTTTGCATATAACAACCCGAAGCCACACATGTCGATACCTCTGACTAGGGCAATGAAAGTACAAAACACAAAAGATAGTTAAAGAAAATTTTCAAAAATATAACCAAACCAACAAAATAAACAAAGTGTTTTTTCCTAACCAAAGTAAGATGGAACCAAAAGATCACAAATTACCAAGGTGAGTAAACCTATCAGAAACCCCTTACCGTCTATTCAGTAACGTGTATGAACTCCACAAACACGACTGGGCATGCTGAAAACCAGGTTATCCAATGCATGTTGTGGAAGATTGTCCCATTCCTGAATGGCAGCGTGTATCAGATCACGTAGGGTTTGTGGTGGGTGAGGGCGGTTTGCAATGGCACGTTTCAGAAGGTGCCAGGCATGTTCAATACAATTCATATCGGGGGAGACTGCTGGCCAGTCCATCCGACGGATTGCATGCCTTCGAAGGAAAAGGTACATTGAACGGACAGGGTGAGGATGGGCATTATCGTCCACCAACGTGAATCCTGCACCAACATCCTGCGCAAATGCCCTAACGACGGGTCGAAGAACACTGTTCTCATATGTCTGTGCTTCCATAGTACCCTGTATGTGAACTAATGGCATCCGATGATCCAACATGATTCCTGCCCAGAACAGTGCCGAACCACCCTGTTGCTGGAAGCGTTCCATCATGAACGATTAATTGAAACGCTGCTCATTTGCTCTCCAGACACGTATAGTGTTGTCATCGGAGTGCAGACTAATCCGTACTTCATCTGTAAACAGTGTTTGTGACCACTGTTCCCAGGTCCAGTTTTCATGTTGTCTAGCCCATCTTACGCGTAGTGCCCTATGTCGTGCAGTGAGTCGGGGAACTTTCAAAGGTCGACGGGCATCAATCCCTATATCGGGCAGTCGGTTTTGCACCATTTGGGTGGACACCATGATCCCTGAGGCCTCAAGGAGCTCCTTCTGGAGTTGGATTGCTGTGGACGTAGAACGTCTGCACGCAGAAATACGGATATGCCTGTCTTGTGCAGCCGTTGTTTTTGAGTGGTCTTCCTTCTCTGGGCCTATCTGCTATTGAATGTATCTCCTGGAATTTCTTCCACACTCTAGAAATGTCACTTTGATTACAGCCTACCCGATTTGATACGTCCAGTTGCTTCATACCTTCCTGTAGTAGAGTCACTATTCTGATTCTATCCACTGCCGAAAGTGTGTTTCGTGGCATTTCTAAAATGTAAACTCACACCATGACAACTATTACAACCTTCCTTGAGACCTCCAGTACTTTATACTACTACCCCTTCTCACGAACTGCGAGACATCAGTGGGTGAATTACGAGGTTAAAACGTGAAACATGCTTCAAAACCCGGCCACAGACATGTACCTGCTCTTTTGTGTGTTGAATTGGCCTTCGGTTCATGTGTGCGCTCCAAAGGTATGAAGATTTGTGGCGTCAGTAGTGCAGAATATGAAAAACTTGCAATTTGCAAAACTTTTTTTGACCAGTATATATATATAATGTGATTCTCCTGTTAAATAACTAACAAAGGAGGTTATCTAAGTGTCCCCCTCCGATTTCCATGAAACTTGGCAGGTGTATAGAGGGGCCCAAAGGAAGAAATATGTGTTTTTTTGTTTCGGCTAAAAAACTGTTTTAGGGGGCAAACCGCCCCCCTCAAGTATCAAGATGAGGACAAATTGAAGTGGGGAAAATGTCCACTTCAATTTGTCCACATTTGAGGGGGGTTTTGCCCCTAAAACTGTTTTTTAGCAGAAACAAAAAACACATATTTCTTCCTTTGGGCCCCTCTATACACCTGCCAAGTTTCATGGAAATCGGAGGGGGACACTTAGATAACCTCCCTTGTAAGTCATTTCATGCCTGCTTGTAGTATCCAAATACTTTAAAAGTCTTCACTATCACTTATCATCAATTTTTACTCAATGGAAAAGTACTTATCTGCTGAATGTGCAAAAACTTGCATCTGTTGAATATCCTCTTGTTCTAACACCATTGACTTTAAGTTCAAGCAATATATTGGACTTACAGATAGCCAAATTTACCCACACACATTTTTGGGGTGTCAGTATATCATTTTCCGATACTGAACTTCTCCATAATTAGTCCTTGAACCCCAAATTCAGATTCTTTTCAGGCTATACCAAATATCACCTTTTATTCCCTTTCTTCCTTCCTACTACTCCCCCCAGTGTTGCCAAACCTCTCATTAATTCCCTATTGTCACAGGCTACTAACTTTGAAAATATATACATATGTGAAATCTAATTGTATACACTGTAAAATATATATTCTTACTATAAAACGTTATTTGTACAGTATAAATATACTTTGACCCATTAGATTTTTCCAACATATAGATATTGCTACAAGAAATTACCTAATTTTAGAGTAGGATTAAAGATTAGGGTTAACATAGAATATAAGGCGCTTTTCATGAATTTATCATTAAATTAAAATCTAGACCAGCTCTTTTCAGTCAAATCTGAATGCTGATCCTCAAGAATATCACCTGATAGCATAATTATTTTGCAAAAATAGATAAATCCTGACTTATAGATGTTTTTATGTATGATTTATTGTGATCGTAAGCACTTTATATTCCTACTGTAAGCACAAATTAATGTAAGTTTTATTTTTATACATTTTTAAACTTCAAGACAGTGCTACAATTTAGATAAAAATTATAATCTGATAAGAAATTACCGAAAGGAAATTTAACAATTCGTGTTCCACTACTGTTGAACACTATATATGAAGTGAATTAAATATTTCAATGTTAATTATATTTTTATAATTTAATCAGATTATAATGGTGCATTACTATGTCTATTATACATAAAATACATATATGAGAATCGGATAATACTAGGTGGAAGTAAGAAAGACACCAAAAAGTAAAACGAAGATAAAATTAATAAAGGTAACAGTTTTTCATTCATTTGGTTTGTTATTTGATTACAGACAGTTCTTTTGTTATCTCCAGTAAGTGTTGTATAATTGTATTACTAATACATCTTTTGAAAAAGTGATACATGTTTGCAGAATTAAAATTTCAAGGGGGGAAAAAAAAAGTCTTTCCTACAGAAGGAACATTATTTAGACATTACAGATCAATGTTCAGATGTTGTTAAATTGAGGCAATGTGTGCAGATTTTTACATGCACCAAATAATAGATTATCTTAGCAAATAGTAGATACAGCATGTTAAGTAATGTATAAATGTCTACAAATTGTTGAACTGCCCCATCACCAAGTATACAAGATGCAATAATTAATATTTGAGTAGGGATTCCCCAATGGCATAGTGGTAATGTCATCACCTTGTAATCAATGAGTTCCAGGTTGTAGTGGTTCGGATCCTATTTTAAACTGTAGGTCTAGTTTCAATTGGCCTATCTGTGCATAAAGTGGACTTAAAAACAAAAATTAAATTCAAAAAATTATATTTGAGTAAATCAAACGATGTGTCACCTTCTGATTGGGAATCCTTTGATTCTCTGCTTGTTTCACTTGTGTCCCTTTTAGCTCTCTTAGCTGGAGGTACCACGTCGCTAGTGAATACAGGCAAAAGGCGCTTGTTTCCTGAAAAATAAAACATACTTCAATATAACTAACAGGGATAGACAGATATAAAAATTCTTGCTGGGGGGAGGGGGGGCAGATGGGGCTACAGAACCTCCAGAAAATTTGAAAAAATCAAGATGTTCAAATGAAAGCAGTAAACAACCATGGAAAAATCAAAGTGGTAAGTGCAAAATCCCCTTAAAATAACCTTTGATTACCATTTCTTGTCTCTGAACAAAAATGAAGGTTAAAAATGGTAATTGCGAAACATTTTACAGTGTATCCTGCCTCTACGCAGAATGCAACTATGTGATATCTACTTTCTCCTTTCTCTCGTTACAAATGAAGGATTGCTTTTATGAGCATGTGCAGCAGTAAGCCAAATGAGGGGTACAGGGGGACAGAGAAAGACCAGTCTATTCACAGATTTTAGGGGCAGCAGGGAGTATTCCACTTCAGCAGTCAGTGTCCTTGTGGAAGTGCATGGGTTGTTTTGTTTTTTTTGTGTTCTAGGAGTTATGGCAGGTTCACGGAGAAAAGGTGCTGCTGTGAACAGTGAAGCATGCAAGATTGTATGCAAAGTAATTGATTTTTGTGCTAGTGGATCTGCAGAAAAACAATATTTGATACCAATTACACAAAGCACCAAGAGCGCTTCTGCAGCAACAGATATGTCGGAACCAAATGATCAAAGGTGCACTCCACCCACCCTAAGAGTGGAGCCACTTGCCACAACGTCACTTCCCCTCCGTCGGGGATCTTCGCGTGAGCTGTCAGTTGTACTTATAGCCCGATTTTCACTGAACAAAACAAGGTACAATTTATAACTCTACCATTCATAGTTTCCAAGATAATAAATTTTGTTTCAAGCACGATAGAATTTCAAATTTGTCCTGAAAACATGCTGGCTGTTGAGGCTAACAGCACAGAAAATAGTACGGGCATGTAAGGGTTAAATATTTGGTTCCAGAAACACTGATAACACAGTAAGTATTTTTATAATTTATCATTTAAAACATTTGTTGGAAAATGTGTACACCTAACATGTTCAATTCAATACTTCCACGGCTAACAGAAATCCAAGACGTACCTGAAGCCAATTCCTCAAGAGTAATCAGAGAATCAAGATCCTTTTCTTCATTTTGTTTATTTTTATCTTTGCCCTTGTCTTGATCTTTTCCACTATCCTTGACTTTATCTGTTCCCTTCGTGTCTTCTTCCTCATCTTTTACTTTGGGTCTGTCAGTAAGTTTTCTATAATTGAGTGTATCTCTAGTGACAACCTTCTGAACTAACTTTCTCACCTGCAAAGAGAATAAACATGCCACTGTGTCTTCTTCAAAACATACTTGATGCATAATTCCTCTTATATGTATGTATTGTAGAATTATGTAGAATTATTCTTCTAGCTTATGGTCGTTACAAACATAGATTGCTTTTTCCCTATCAGTACGCAACGGTATGCCACACCGGCACCTTTTTATAGGCTATTATTTATGAACGTACCACAACGTTTTGAGTAGTTCTTATGATGAACACCAAAATAAATCAGCTTGAAGAGTACCGGAACCTTTCTCCCCCCACACTAAAAAAAAAGCACTGCAAACATTGAAATATGTTTTTGATGTAACCATATTTTTAAATTGAAATCAACCAGTATGAAATTCCAACCAAATTGACTGGTGCTGGAAATGCATTTTTTCTCTATTAAAAATACAGCTCATTCTCTCTCATTAAAATTGGTGGCATTTCACAAACCTATTCTTCTTTTCATGAGACCGAATGTTAAAATGAGGAACCATTACCTTGAACTGTATGTTGTGTTGAATCATCTCAAGATGGCTTACATGTTCATTTGTGACAAAATATATAATCTCTTATTTGCCAGGTCTTCTGACAAAATATATAATCTCTTACTAACCAGGTCTTCTGTTTGTAATCGTTGTGTTATATTTTGTCACTAGATGTTACTATCTTGATCAAAAGTTGTACTTAGCCGGGCCTTGCACTTCACATGATCAGTGTTCCAAGAAAAATACCAGCCAAGCTATCTTAAAGGCACGTGCTAGATAATCGGATTACGTCTCGCGGTGGAGGCCGAAGGAATGCCACGTTTTCTTTTCCGCACCTAAGGTAACCGCGAGGAACGAGACATGTACGATCACCAATCATCTCCCTTGCATAATACAAGCAGTAAGGTATGATTGCGACTGAGTGCAGGGGCCATGTTCTGGGATACCGGAACGGACGGAAGATGCTGGCGCAATTGATACAATTACACTTCATAAAGAATCTAAGGAACATAATTTCTATACCTTGCTGGTTCTAGTTTCCAGAATTGACCTTTATAGGCTCCAGTTTTCCAGCTCTAAATTGAATACATAACAAAATTTGTCGTCGCATCAACAGGCTGAACAAATGACAAACGAAGTTAATAACGCTGTTTTGGTCCCCGGAAGAGCGAGATCAACCACAATGAATTACGTAAAAACTAACAATGTTTGTATTATTCTTTATATATCCTTTACTATGTATTGTACTATATTATGATATATATACACCAATATGAACCAATAAATAAGAAATGTAAAGCTCGAAAGATTCACGCAACTGACGTCCTGGTATATTTTAAGGAATTTTAAGTGCATTCCCTTGAATGCATGCGGGAGGAGGCAGGCTTACTTCGCCCCCCACCCCCTTTTGAATATCTTGATCAAGAGTGTACAATCAAGACAGCAACATCCGCTGACCAAAGATAAATATATTTCTACACATGAATATGATTACAAACACAAGAGTTTGAGTTTGATTTTCAAGTCCACTTCATTCACAGAAAGGCTATCGGGACTGGACCTATAGTTTGAAGTGTTATCCAAACACACTATGTGCCTCCACCAGGTATCAGACCCGAAACCCCTTGCAAACAGAAGACTTGCCAACTATGGGAAGATATGTTTTGTCACAAATACACAATCAGCCATCTTTGGGACTACTTGCTTCATACACTCACCACCCTGCCACTGAAGACCAGCACTATGTAATATGATACTTTATTGAGTTGAATACATGAAGTAAAAAATAATAGTACATCTTTTATATGTTGTTTGTGTAAATGAAAATATTAAAAAAAATTCCTACATGAACATTAGTAATTCCTTAAAAAATATCTAATTTTGCTATAATATATGTACTAACCTGAGCCCGAGAAAGATTAAGACCCAAGGTGTATAAGATTTCTTCAACATCCTTGTCAAAAATATATCCACAGTGAGTTTGATCAAAGTACACAAAAGCTAATAAAAGAGCAGGATCCTGAGTAAACAATTTCACTTTTTCCTTCTTCTTTTCTTTCTCCCTGTCCTTCTTTCTATCCTTATCTTTATCCTTTTTGTCTTTGATGTCTTCTTCATCCTGGAAACAGCAAAAAGTAAAAAGTAAGTGCACAATATAAATACAAAAAAACAAATTGTCTGATATTAAAATTATAGATGACTCAGTGATACGGCTATGTATGATACATGGTGAGAAGTTTATTGTTAGTAATGATATGATTAAAACAAACTCCTGATCAAGACTAAATTGCCATAAAATACATTAAAAAATATCAGGTTTTTAAAAACTGAAGCAAGTATATTTAAAAACATAACACCCATAAAATTAAAACTTTAATTCTGTGCTTTTTACCCCAGCATTAACTTCCTTTCCTAACCTGCATGTCTTTTCACTGAAAATGACCCTGAGATGGGGGTTAAAAGCTCAGAATTAAAATTTTAATTTTATGGGTGCTTTGTTCTTTAACGTACTTGCTCCAAGATAAGTCAGAAAAAAAATCTACCACATCACTGATACAAACTGAGGCTGTATACAGGCACTCAACACAAATAACCACAACCCCACATACTGCCCATGAGCCCAGTTCTTTCCACATTGAACAAAATGGATCCTGCAAACCAGTTCTCACCGCCGGAAGAACCATGAATGCAAAATGAGTGAGAAAGTGAAATAAGATCTGCTTTTCCTTTTATACAGGCAAGTTAATTTAGTCTAATTTTTTTTATCCAAGAATGACATTATATGAGCCATATTTTTAAAGTAAGTTCTGTTTTGCAATTAAGCTGCTGAAGCGCTGCACTCGCCGTTTCGCACATGCGCTCTGAGGACCTGCATCTATGGGCTTGCCACAGACAGCAGTATGCAACAGTTTGCCCGAGTCGACAGTTGTTCAGGTGTGGTTACAATGCCTCAGACGATTGAAAGTCCTGCGGAGTGTGAACTACACGCTGTCATTCGTTTTCTAAGTGCAAGAGATGTGAAACCACCGAAATCCATCGGTGGATTGCAGAAGTGTATGGAGACATTATGAGCAATAGCATGGCACGGCATGCTCAGTAAAGAGTTTGTATTGCTTCACGACAATGCTCGTCCACACGCTGCGCATCGAACCCAAGACCACATCGCGTCATTTGGTTGGGAACAAATTGATCATCCTCCCTATATCCCTGACCTAGCACCCAGTGACATCACTTGTTCCTGCACTTAAAAAGCACCTTGCCGGTCAGCGCTTTAACACAGATGACGATGTGAAAACGACCATGCAGCAGTGGTTATCACATCAGGCGGCCGATTTCTATGAAGATGGCATTCAGAAGTTGGTCATACAATACGATAAGTGCCTTAATGTAGGTGGCAATTATGTTGAAAAGTAGATGTAGGCCCAGGCTTTCACGTAAAAATAAAATTATTACAACATGTAACCAAAGCGGAACTTATTTTAAAAATATGCTTCGTAGTTTCAAATTTTAATTACCATTATACATCACATACATACAGACTTACTTCATCATCATCTTCATCGTCATCATCATCATCCTTTTCAATGCTCTTTTCCTTATCTTCTCTCTTCTCATCATTCTTCTTGGCATCATCCTTCTTCTCTTTCTCATTCCTATCATCCTTTTTGTCTTCCTTATCATCTTTCTTGTCATCCTTCTTATCATCTCTCTTCTCTTTATCCTTGTCTTTCTCTTTCTCTTTCTTAGTACGTTCCTGCAAGACACAAATGATCAATTACTTTTCAGCTCAATCCTGTGTTTAACTCAGGATTCATATGCTTTAATTCTATACTAGAATTCTGTTCTTAATAATGTTTCAAAATCTCAAATAAAGATGAAATAAACATAAAAAGCAATCTCCTTTGCATTACATTGTATCATGAAGGTGTGGACGTAGGGACTTTCACATTTCAATCTGTCATACTGGATGTCATGTGTCCAGCCCCATACTCTGGCTACTCTGTAAAAAAAGGTAAAGTGCTCACCTGTGCATAGCACCACGCCATGAAGGTGTATAGGGGGTGTGGGGGTAACGCCCCACACTTCCTTGATCCGGTCATGAGTGGGGGTGATGTGATCAGCATCATGCCCCTGACTGCCTTTACCCCCCAGGGTTTCCCCCAGGTACCCATGTTATTCGACGCTGGGTGGGCACCGGGGCCGCTTCCAACATTAGAAAAGTTCCCGGATTTGAACCGGCCGGGGATCGAACCCGGGACCTTGAGCATGCTAGTCATTCGCGTTAACGACTCTGCCACTGTGGGAACCTACTCTGTGGGAAGCTCATTTTTCTACTGCATATTGTCATAAAATAGTACATTATATACAAATGCAATATATGAAATTCATATTCCACCACCACTTACAGAGTATGGATTATCCTGAGAGTTAAGCAAAATCTCAAAATATTGTAAACTGAGAGAGAATAATGTAGATCTCTTCATAATCCAAGCAGTTCAGATAGGTGATTATTTATTTATTGACATTTCTAGTACAGCAGAAGCCACTTTAAACCGGAAAGAAACAACAGTAAAACAGTACACTAGTGTTAAAATGAACACACGAAACAAGATAAAATAAAATAAACAAAATATAAATATAAACATAAACAAGTCAAGACAGTTCCAATGTAAACAGATGTGTTTCACAAAAGCATTACTTATATACAATTTTTTCTATGTTGGTGATAAAAGATTGATATGAACTGAATATATCGATTTGGTTTGAGATGACATTGAACTGATTTGGTAGCCTATGAAATAGTGAACGTTGAATGAGTGAGAGTCTTGGAGTTGCAGTGTGGAAAGTTTCCTTGCTCCGTGTTTTGTGTCTGGGCACTCTGAGGGAGAGTTCGTGGAGTGGGATGCTGCATCTTAGGTTTCCATTAATGATCTTATGTAGTAATTTCATATCTGCAACGTATCTACGTGATTCTGGAGTATTTGTGTTTAAGTTTACAAGCAGATCTCTCTTAGGTAGGTGTCTCAGGGCAGGCACTCTATATCGAATGATGGAGAGGAAAAAGCTGAGAACACGCTCGATCTTGGAGGTATGAGAAGGGGCAGCCATATTCCAGATGGGTGAACAGTATTCTAGAATAGGGGACACAAATGTTTTGAAGTAAATAGAAAGTGCTTTCGGGTTATGGATTTCGGTGAATCTGTAAAGTAAGCCTAGCATACACATTGCCTGTTTTGTGATGGTTGATATGTGATTATCGAAAGTTAGTTTAGAATCTATGAGGATACCTAGATCTCGGTGTTGTGCTTCTTTTGCTAGAGTGATGTCGGTGAGTCTATAATTACCTTCAAGAATGTTTTGCTTCAATGAAATTGTTATGTAAGAGCATTTCGAAGGGTTTGTGGACAGTTTCCATCGCTTACACCATTCGGAGAATCTATTTATGTCATTTTGGAGAAGTTGCATGTCTGATGGCTGTTTTATTTCTCTCATAATCTTGCAATCATCAGCGAACATTAGAATTGTGCTTGAGATGGGGGAATTAAAGAGGTCTGTGAGATCATCCAGATATAATACAAATAATAGAGGGCCAAGAACGCTTCCTTGCGGCACACCAGATATAACAGGAAGTCAGTTAGAATTAGTTCCAGGAAGTATAACACATTGTTGTCTATTTCTTAGATAGTCTTTCACTATTTTTAACGTGTTTTCAGTTATGTTAAATCTGTTAGCTAATTTATGCAGTAAATAATGATGATCCACTGAATCAAAAGCTTTGGACAGATCAAAGTACACAACATCCAACTGATTACGATTAGTAATTGCGTTTATGGCATAGGATTGCATAGAAGACATATTTCTAAGGCATGAAGAATTTGGAAGAAATCCGTGTTGACATGTTGATGTGTTTTTGATAACATGATGTTTCTGTTAATTTGAATTTTGGATAATTCGAACTATTAATAATAATAAAAAAAAGCACGAAAATATAATTTTACCAAATTTGATCTCAATATTCAGTACATTGTTCTAACGTTTAATTTTTTATTACAGTCAACTCTCGATTCTACGACCCCGGGTATAACGACCCTCTCGAAGTAACGACCCTTTTCCCGGGAACTGTGAAAAATTTGGAAAAAAAGTTGAAAAATTGACGGAAATCTGCCGAAAAATGCGTTGTTCTTTTCTCCACTCATTCCCTTTACGAGCGCTCTACCGCTCACAATTGGGTCTGAACTAAAAATAGACACCACCACACCATGCTTGAGTGATATCCAATAGCACTTGACCTCTACCCTCCCCTCCCTCAAGCGCACCACTGTTACAACGCACCTGACGGCTGCTACCCAACGTGCCAGGCTTGTTTTGCCACGCTTTCTCTTGGATAGGAGAAGAGAAGATCGAATGTGCTTGGATGTTATTTTAAATCGACCTTGACTTCTTTCCTTGTCCTAAGAGCTGCTGAAATCCCGCAGGTGAGGAGGGGGGGAGCAGCCTGAAATGACTGCTGGACTTGCAGTCTTTGCCAATGTGTATGGCAGGTCAAGCTCTTTTATCGATAAATACACCACCTTGAGAGATAAGATCGCAGGAATGTTCGAAAATACAGATGCATGGCACCTGGAAGCAGGCCCGTAGCTAGAACTGATCTCCAGGGGGGGCTCACGGGTTATCAGGGGGGGGCTTTGTGAACCAAGTCCATTTTTCAAAAGTTTAATAGTATTAAATGAAGGTAAATTGAGGACTAAAAGTGGTAAACGTTGTAAGTGCCAAAAGCGAAAGTGTTGGGAAATCGCATCGTTCCGCACATCAGTATGTAAGAATGTTCACATTAGTGACCTCTTTACATGCCCTTTGAACTATTTAGAGGGCTACCAACCACTTTTCACGTTTACCACATTATAATGCATGGCACATTTCATTGTTTAACGTTTGTGTTTGAATTCTTGTGACACTTACAGCATTTACCAATTTTAGCCTTCAATTATGAGTGTCGTAGGTCATTAAGTTAAATTAAAATATAAAATTTTGAAATATACAAAAACTACAGTTTTTTCTACAACTTCTAAAACATCTCTTGAAGTGACACCATCCATACTATTTTTGATGGTACAGATATTTATATCATACATGTTAAAATGTACAGTCACAGACACTTCTGGGTTGTAATGACCTAATTTACTATCAATGGAATCGTGGCAACGTAGAAGTGTCAGAGACTGTACAATATAAACTTCAATCATACTGCCTACTGTACATTCCACCCCTGGCCAAAGCAATAAAACTTGGGATCTGTTGATATTTGACATAGATGTGGAAGGAATGTGAATGGACGTTAAAGTCTCAGATTTCTGTCAAACGAGAGGCTGCAACAAGGGCAGGGATGGTACAGATAAAGAAGGCTCCCCATGAAAGAACTTTCTAAAGTCTAGAGAATCTTCTAAACACTTTCCGCTGCTTAGACTTCAGCTCATAAACAAGATGAACGAACGAAGTTGTGAACAAATTAATATATTCTGCCTACATTTTCACTCTTCACCTCAAATTAGAAAACAAAATAGTTTTACGTAGGGGGGCTGGCGACCCTGTCAGGGGGGTGGCCTCAGCCTCCCCCCCCCCCCACTGGCCCCTGCCTGGAAGTCTGGCCCATCTGTCCAGCTCTGACCTAGAGTTCAGCAGGTTCCCGTGAGTGAGCAACTCTCGGCCTTGTAGCTGACAACTTCCGGTAACTGCTTTCATTCAAAGTGTGTTCTTTGTTCGCTGCAACACTTCATAAAAAAGCGAATCTGTTAGAGATAATCAAAACCACATAGGCAAACTAAAGATCGTCAATCCGCTTAATGCGTTGTCATCCGGTTTTCCCCAAAAGTTTACTTCGATCTTACATGCATCATAACTCCCGTTTCCCACTTCAGCAAACGTGGGGGGGAGGCGATGCCGGTTGTTTCAGCCACGATTTTCTTGCTCGTGTGTGCACACGGGCTGATTACAGGCGAGGGTGGAAAAGGACCCACCCCTCTTCCTTTCCTTTGACGTGTAAAATGGGGCAACCAGTTCTGGATATATTCTTGAAAATGAACAAAAACCATAGAACAAGTAAAAAAAAGGTGACCCTCCCCCCTTTCCCCAGCTTATTAACCGCCACTGGTGTGCACCGCATTTTTTTTTTTAATGATGTTGTCGTCTTTTAACCTTGTTAGTCAGTATAATTCAAACTCAGTATCAGCACAATAGGTAGCTATGGTGCTATATTGAAAAGGAAATTAAATTTACATATACTGATGAATAGTGTTTATGTTCAAATAATAATAAATACCTTTATAATTATTATATTGATAAAATAAAATAAAAACAAGAAACAACAAAAATTATAATAGCATCAAATTATGTATGCTATACACAAGAAGAAAATATATCTTTGTTATCTCCTTCCAGGATAAAGCAAGTCTTTGTATTCACAATTCTGAGCTTCAGTTTTCAAAATTCATCGTCTGACCAAAGCACATCCAAACGTAGAACATATAAGTGTCACTCTATGCAACCTTCCTCCAAGCACTCATTTGAGGAACTGTAATATTTACAAGCCTGCCCGTTAAGGAAGATGAAAACAGATACCTATTCACTGCTTCAAAATCAACATGGCATCTTTTATACATATCAGTGTCATTCCACAACTTTCGAATCTTTATCAGATTATATCACGATCAAAGTTCATTCAAGTCATAAAAGGCTTCTATATAACTTAAACATCTAAGTTATTATAACATTGCCAAGTTTAATGCTTTAAAAGCAACAATTATTGTAGAAATATATCACCATCCCATATTGCTATATCTGTCCTTATCCTTGTTCCATCCTCAGCTCCTTACAAAGTCACAGACAACTAGTATCAGAGCAACTAGTTCAAGCCAAATCTTTTAGTATGTGCAATCTTCAATTCTTTTTGTTTTATATTTTTGTCCATAAGTGCTTAACAGCTTGAATGTTTGTGTTGTAAATGTACATATTTGCTCTGTTACAGCTATTTTACTATGTATATTACAATATACTTATCTAATGATTACAATTACCATTTTTTGAATGTTGATACAAAATACCAAGTATGACATCATATTATACATTGAACAATTTTAAAGAGTTGACCTTTGTATATAAACCTTGAAGCCAATGCAAATGTACACAATTTCAATAAATTTAATTATAAATTTGAATGTATCATATCTTTCTTGTCTGAAAGAACACATATGATTGAAGATGTTTGTTTTTCATATTGCCAGTCAAAAATAACTGTTATGACTAAATTGTTATAAACATTGCACAAATGTGGAACTTTGAACTTAGCCTAACCTTTTTCAAATGTTGTTATGACAATGTATTATTTTTATTGTCATAGTCTGCATAGGAAATATTGCCCATATCATTGTTTGTTGCATGGTAAAACGTAAAGCAAGGGTCATTTCTTTCTTCTTTACACTGCTGTTAAAAGTTCCGTCTTCGACAGTTGCGTTATTTTGCAGGGATTTTTCTCTTCCGCCACCTGTTGCTCGAACTTCCAGCCAGTTTCCTTTGTTTTTACGATGCAGCTGGCGCCAGTGTTTTGTCTAGCGTCTGCAAAGCTCTTGCTTGCTGATAACAGCGATGACTCATCCAGCACGAAGGAAAAAGTTATTGTTTTGAATCTCGCAAGCTGTTTTGATTTGACGATAACAAAATTCGATCTCCAGAAAGGAAAACAAGAGTTAAAATAACTTCATGTTCTGCGCCTTCTGATAAGCAAATCTGTAAATTTGTATCGGCTTTTCTTCAGAACCATTCATGTGAGAAAAAAAAAAGTGTTCAATGTAGGAATGGTTGCTGAGACCAATACATTATTCAAGGGGAAAACGTTTGGAGGGGTGGGTGTTTGACATTGAGAATACTCCTAAATCCAACATTAAATCGTCGATTAACGTGAGAGTAAATAACGATCTACCATTTTGATAGGTGAAAATGCGCAGTTTCATAAAGCTTGTTTTCAGTTCATTTTATGCTGTGGGCTAATCGGGACTAAATATACAGTTTAAAGTGAAATTCAATTCCAAACCCGAATGATTATCGACTGCGACGCTGTTTAATGAAGTGTCCTAGAATGCACATTGGGTGAAAACAGATCGCAAGTTTTCATGCTGGATTACAGTAGAAGTCAAGGAAGGAGTTTGGACTGCTCCCTTGAATGGGGAGGAGGGTGAATGAAGTTGGTTGAAGCAAAGAAAAGTGACCTTTTTTTACGATGTATTTTACACAGCAGAACCAAAAAGAAAATTACAGCCCTGCCTTTATTTTTTTCTTGTCTGGTGCCTAGGGAGGTTGTGTTGTTTCTCCCGAGAGATCTAATCTTACCAGTTAATCTCTTTAACAGTAGACCCTTAAAAATCCAACATTCATTCTGCCCGATTATCTCTCGACTTTTGCTGGCACCAGTCTGACTGGTGTCAAGAGTTCTTTGAGTTTCGCTTGCAATAAGCGAGAGATTGTTTTCCTTTCCATTGGTCTCAGTACAAACGGGTTTCTCATGAACTAGAATTGTAAAAATTTCCTGGAAAAGCAACAACTGTGCACAATTGAAAGAAAGAAACATTATTTTAAATTCTTTTTTGTGAAAACGTTTTCATGTTCTATTTTCCTTCTCACAACATGCATCCTGTGCATTACAGGTTGTATAACTACCAGGATAAATGGTGTTACCATCTCCTATGAATCTTTGTGTCCGTTTGAGCTCCGTTTAAGCTGAAAATTGGTGCAAATTCCAATAACGACCCCTTCGAAATAACGACCCTTTTCCCGGGAACTGTGAAAGGTCGTTGAATCGAGAGTTGACTGTATTATTATTATTTACTTCAAACACATGTCTCTAGTAATTATTATTGACTAGCTGATTACCTGGCGTTCCCCGGGCATTTATTTATCCCAATCTTGTATTAAACAGGAAAATAATGAATTCTAACTATACTGTAAAATGTGATTGTGAATGTCACCAATTAGCTTAGCGGCACTGAAAACTATGGATTTGACACTAATCTAGGTCATTTGTGGAATAATATTTTTCGCCCCCCTCACCCCCCATGCCGATAGGTGATGAACTTCAAGTTGAACCGCATTGGGAGAGTCACGAAAACTATGAATTCCATTTGCAACACAGCCTAAATGTTAGACAACCTGAGAAACACTATCGCTGTGCAGAATTGCATACAGTCACGGATGTCTGTTTGTGCGGAATTTAATATCGGTCATTCGCGATTATTTTTACATGTCACCCCTTCTCACCCCCACCCCTAGGGGTGCCAGGGGTGTCTTACCCCAAAAATATTATTTCCAGTTTGGTTGAAATTGCTGCAAGCGTTCGACAGTTATGCTGGAACAAACATACATACACACCCACACACATACATCCATTTTTATATATATAGATTTAGTTCTAAGTTATAACCACAGCCATACCTTCTCTTCCTTCTCATCCTTTGGCCTCTCAGGAGCATCAAAGAGTGATTTATATATGCGGAAGCCGTAGTCCCTCATCAGCATCTCATTGTACAGCTCAGCAAAGAGTGAAACTTCAAATGAATGTTCCTGGGGAACAGGAAAGCAAAATTAAATTAATTGCATGCACTAATAAATCACAAAATAAATATAAAAAAGCTTACAAAGACACCGAGTTGAAATTCAATTGTCCAAAACAAATTCCCTGATTTTCCCAAGTTTTCCTTTCAGCTAAATTTCCAGACCATTCTGTGTAATGTTTAAGCTTACTTAAACTATTATTTACAGGATATTTTTTGATTAGAAACATGAAAGCATATTCCTTGCTCTAGTGGAAAGAAACACCATACTTTTAAGTGTTTCTTTTAACAAAAGACTTATTATATTTAGAGTTTACAATTATATGAAAAATTAATATTCACTACAAGTACAAGAAACAAGTTTAATATTCCCTGACATCTTCTTTCTCTCTTTACAATTGATAGGCTATTGATCAGTGGTACCAGTAAATATTATATTAGAACTAGTGGAAATCATTCAAATTTCATATGAATCCAACCCTAATTGTGTGTTACATTTCAATAATGTACAAATATGATTTGGAAAATAAAAATCAGAACAGAATTTCAGAATGAGCTGATGTACAGTGTATGTATGATGTGGGAAAATGTAAAACTTAAGTACATCAAATCGGGGTCCACCAGAAATACTAATCAACATAGGTCTTAAGCATGACACCATATGTTCAGTTCTTCAAGAAAGAACAACTTTTTCCATTGCCATGCTACTTAAAAATATACATTGAAAAAGCTTGAATCTTACACCATGTGTTGTCGGTCACTTATCTACAGTGTGATTCTAAAAGATGTACTCAATTTCATACAACTATATTTCCTGAACTCTACATTGTATGTGAATGATCTACATAGAATTTGAAAGAGGTGGTCCTAAATACCACCGCTAAAGAGCTCACCTATCGTATAGCCATGCAGCAGCGTCAGTTGAGAGCAGAATGGATACTTTGCAGCACAAGATTTTTTGGCGTTCATGAGTTCATTGAAACTTAAGACTGGGGTGCAGCATGCATTTAGTCTTTGTTTCAACATTGAACCTCCAACGAGAAAAAGCATTTGTTGTTGGAATTGACAATCACCAATCTGTCTGTGTAAAGTCAAAAGTCCCATCTGACCACATGTATCAGAGGAGGATCAATTGAAGAGCATTTTGTACGTAACCCACACAAGTCAACCCGTAGCAGGAGCTAATTTGAAACTTTAGGATCTCATCTTTCAAATGTTATGTAGATCATTCACATATGATTGATAGTACATTTTTTCATTTACTCTGTATTTTAAACAAAATATAAGGGTTGCCCAAATGAAAGTTAGACTCTTGGTTTTCTGCTCCAATGGTTTATCGTTTCACAATCTGTCCTAGCGAGGTTGCCCACACCTAACTGCTACGAGAGATTACCAACCCATCTACTTTCTAACCTACTCAAGTTACCTATCCTTCCCAAATCAACCGTGCGGTTGCGCTGGCGTCGATTCCTTGGTCTCAATATGCTGTTCCCTGCCTGCAAAAGTAGTGTAACTTCCTTTCAAAGTTTACGTTAATTTAAGGCAAAACATGGTATTGGTATTTCAAATTTGGTCAATTTATTCGAGAAACACCCTGTACCAAGAAGTTGCCCCCAGGGCGATTACTGTACATCCCTTACCTCCTTCCCAATCTCTTTCAGCAAGGGTTTATATCGATAGCAGATTTAAAATATCACAACATTAATATCCCTTCCCAATTGTTGTATTATGTCTGACAAGCCATAAAGATTCATACACTATGCAGTGTGCGTATCTCAATACAGGTTCACTCTCATGGAGTATGAATTAAAAGAGTTTAATACCATCCCAGTTACAATGACTGTCACCACTAGCTAACAAGCATACAGACATTTCTCACACCTGGAAGAAAATGATTAATATACATTGAAAAATGGCAAGCCGAACACTATGAACGTGTACCTTGGAGAAATATAACTCTACCACACTTGCAACTTATTTATTCAAATCTGAAACGGATCTAACATTACATCAACATTGTTCTTAGGTTGAATAGCAATCTTTCGTGCAGGATAGACAATCTATATTGGTAACTCTTGTGCTACAAATGATAGCGTTTCATCTCTAGCACACTTTGTCGAAGTTACAATGTGATAAAAACTGATAATCCATCTCACGTCGGTTTTCTGCAAACACAAGCATTTCCTCCATTTTTCCTTGGTGCGTGTTCCTTTTCTCCACCTCCACTCACCGGGGCCGCATCCGAACTCTCCATTTCCAACTTCCGCCAACACTCACACATGCAAAATAACTTAATACCCAATTGTCACTAACTACTACAAGTGCGTGTGTTAAGGCACAATTGTTAACGCCTTATGTTCACCTTTAGAACATTATCATTAGATATAATCCCTCGACATTTAGATATTTTTATGCTTTTCTTATATCCCTTCCACCCACGAATTTTTGAACATGACCGATCCCTTGATATTTGTCAAAATGTCCCTCGTCGAGCAATAATTAGACCAAGAATATTCGCGTACTTTTAAAAATAAATGTTCCATTGCTCTGAAGTCACCATAGAATAAACTTGAGTAATCTACAATATATTTAATAATTTCCACAATTAAATTAGCAAGGAATTCCTTCCTTTCTTTTAGATCCATTGAAGAGAGACATCTAGTGGGTAAATTTGTAATCATAGTTTCCAGATCGCATTCTGCCTGTAAGCACTTGCTCTCTTCTGTGAATTCTCCAAGCTTCGAGTGCGTTCTCACCAAGGACGAAGAAACTCAATTCACAATATCCATTCTCCAACAATCAGAATATAACAAGGCTGACTAATGTTTTATTACCAAGAGAATTATGACCCAAAACCATCATAATCGGTTGGAATATATGAACATTCAGGAAGTAAAAGCGATCCATGGGTGACATATCCTCTACACATAGTCCCCTTGTCTGTTCAAGCAAGTGTCCAAGCACGTCACAAGGGTATGGATACCCTGAGTGAAGAACGTCCATGGTTGACTGCGGAACCAATCTTCAACGGCATCACGGACCTCAGCATCGTTGGCAAACCGGCGGCCTTTCAGATTTTTTTTTTTAGTGGCCTGAAGATGTGGTAGTCGCCGGGCAAGATCTCGGGGTTGTGGGGAGGATGGTCGAGGATTTCCCAGCGGAAACGCCACCGCAGATCACGCACACATGTGCAACACGAAGGTGTGTGTTGTCGTGCAACAGAAGAACCCCATTGGACAACATGCCAGGTCGCTTACTCTTGAGGGCTGATTTCAGTTTGTTTAGGGTAGTGCAGTATGTGGTTGGGTTGACAGTCCCACCTAAATCCAGCCAATCCAAAAGCCCTTCTTGTCGAAGAAAAAAGTGAGCATCACTTTTCCAGATCTGATGGAGGAATGAGCCTTTTTTGGTCTCCACGAACACCTTCTGCCTTCAAAAATTGAATAACTGCTCGCTGGGCCCGTTTGGATGAATCTATGTTGTGAACGTACTTCTGCACATGTAAACAACACACTGCACCGTCAGACCATTCCAGGTATGCATAAGATGTATGCTTTCTTACATACACCACAACCTACCAGAGTAAACACAAAGCTTTGCATAGTTAAGCTACGACACTAGGACAAAAGTCTTAACTTTCATTTGGGCAACCCTTATATAACACCTATTCCTTTCCCAATCTTGGGTTCAAAAATTCCGATTCAATATTTAAGGCCAGTATTTCATACTAAAAAAATAATTTAACAAACACATAAATCACCTTTGTATCTTCCTGTCTATAATCCAATAATAGAGACACAGACATGACAGTGCAATCAAATTTTCCAGATTTGGCTGATCTTGATGGGTGAACCACAATGTGAGGCGCATCTGGCAAAGTATATCTTCTTTCTCTTGCAACACGTTCACGTTCATCTTGCTTCTTCTTGTCTTCTTCCTGAAAAATGTAACAGGTTTGAAAACACACTTTTTTACAACACGAACATTCCGATTTGCACACTGCAGGATTAGTGTTCCCATTCACTATGCCAAATCAAATTACCAACTTTTCTAGCTTTGCTTCACGAGACATTTTAAAGTACATTTGCACATCATGCTGGAATGTTTTTTTGAATTCAGGAGTTTATCCAGCATTTTCTATTGAAGGTGGGGTCTAAGGTCATTTTTAGGGGGTATAAGAGAAAATTTAGTTCCAAAATAACCATAAATTGGGCTTCAGCAAAAGATTTGGGGAGTTGTTACAGAGTGTTGTGTGGATAAATCAGTTTTAAATTACTTCAACTCTGTTTACAATATATTCTAAGAGTGGCGCAGTGGTAGCGTCGTCGCCTTGTAATCAAGGGGTCCCTGGTTCGATATCCGTTGGAGGCACATAGTGGTTCGGATCCCACTTAAACTGTAGGTCCAGTCCCAATTAGCCTTACTGTGCATAAATTGGACTTAAAAACACCAACTCAACAATATTCTAAGAGTGGAGATACAAAAACACGGACTCCAGCTGTAGGAAAAAGAGCTGGAATATTTTAACTGAAACAATATCTCCATACAAACATTTCTTTTTAACAGAAAATGCTTACTGCAGTAAAGTAATGTTCCCAAATATGTGAAGAATTTACATTTATCAAATGTACAAGGGTCGTTCAAGGTTGACCGGGACTTTTATTTCTAGACAGGAAATATACATACATAAAAGCACCAAACTATGTCAGTTTTTCAAAGTATTCCCCCTGAACATCCAGACACCGTTGCCGTCGTTGTGGAAGTTCCTTGATGCCTTTGGTGTAGAAAAAAGTAGATTGTTGTCATAACCACTGCAGGACAGCGTTCTTGAGTTCCTCATCTGTCTGGAAGTGCGTCTCCCCCAAATGCTCTTTAAATGCCCCAAACAAGTGGAAATCACTGAGGCATAAATCTGGACTGTAAGGACTGTGTGGTAAAACCTCCCAGTGCACGCTGGCCAGTGTTGTTTGAGTCAATTGGACCGTGTGAGGCCTGGCATTGTCATGGAGAAGAATGACGTGTTTCGACAACATTTCAGGTCTTTTCTTCCGAACAGCCCCACGTACAGTACCGTGAAGCAGTGTTGAGTAATACTTGGCATTAATTGTGGCACCCTTCTCCACAAAATTCACATTGATAACACCTTTCATGTTCCAGAAGACTGTTCCCAAAATCTTACCGGCAGACGGCAGCGCTTTTCTTTTCTTGGGTGGAGGGGAACTTTTATGACACCATTCGTACACTCTTGCCCGTGACAGTGTTTGTTCACCATACTGTGCTTGCAGTCTACGCCAAATTTCAGCAGGTTTCACCTTCTCCTTCACGAGAAATTTCATTATACACCGCTGTTCCACAGCAACAGATACACTACTTGCCGCCATCTTTGTTTACACTACTGCGCATGCGCCAAATGTGTCGCAAAGGATCATGGTTACTCGCAAGGAATCATGGTCTGTCCTGCCCTAGTAATGCAGCGCTCCATTGATTCATTAATATTTTACGCACGAAAGTCCTGGTCAACCTTGAACGACCCTTGTATTACAGAACAATTACATATTTCCTGACCTGTAGGTTTTTGAAAATTTTTAGAATTACAATTAATTGAATCAAAATTTGACTTCCCTGACTTTTCCAGGTCAAGGAGAACTCTGTGATACTAATTTTTAATTTCTAAAGTATATTCTTCAAAATATGGCTGAAATATTTTCATAACACCTCCACGATACAAATTAACTTAACATATGTTTCCATTTATGTATACATTTATGTATATTTCCTCTACCTCTTTCTTCTTCTTTTCATCGTCCTTTTCATCTGGTTCTATTTTGGTTTCTTCTGCTTCCTCCTCTACTTTATTGACTGCTTCTTCTTCCGCTTTCTCAGCTTCAGATTTCAGGGTTTTCGTCAGACGAGCAATCAACTGGGATTTCAATCCTTTCGGACTCAGCAACCTTGCTTCTAACTCTTGCCTTAACTCAGACACCTGTAGAAAGAGATGAGAGATGGAAGATGATTTTAATCATTTACTGCAGTAATTAGCAGTCAATATGACATGTACGTGAAACTTGATAATTTTATCAACCAAATACATTTGTATTTATTTTATTTTACATCATCTTCCTGCCAAATCTGTCTAGTCGTAACAACAGCGTGGATGGCCAGCCTCTGTGGTGCAGTGAATCCTGCGTAAGCAATTGTGTTTCATCTGTTCAGTACTTTTATCCTCATTAGCCTGAGAGGTAGAAAAGCAACATAACAGAAATAGTAAGAAAGAAAGCAATGAGGATGAATAATAATTAGATGAAATAAATGAAGATATAACCAGGAAAGCAAATGGACAAAACAATGACAATTATTCTGATTGTCAGTCCTGGTACCAGTGTCTCTTTAGTCTGCAAGAACGCAGATGCGAAGATGTAGTACATAAAAGAATGGTTGCCACTTGTGTGTTCTTCAAAAAGGTTACCCTCGAATATTTCTGTAAACATTACGAATGAAAAGGTGACAACTGGAGAAACACGACGTGTAAAAGCTGAGTGCTAACTTGTAATTGAATTCACACACAATGTCATATGTGCATTACATGCATATGATGCCACATGTCCTTTAATGTACGCAGTTCAGTCAATAAGTTTGTGGAGCACTACAGTGGGTAGGGTGCACCACAGGATGGTGGCCTGTCAGTTCATCTCTCGTCCCAGCAAGAGGCAGTTGTGTGCATACAGTGTAAGCAACACTACTGGCTCTGTTGTGAAGTGTAGTTGAAAGTGAGCAGCGGAACTCGAGGATGTTGCAGTTTAAGCAAAGGGCAAGTTCTGCCAAAAATTAGGCAAATTCGCTAGCGAAATGTTTCAGATGATGAAGCAAGTGTACAGCAACAATACCTTGGGCACAAGTGCTGTGTTAAGTGGCACCAACGCTTTGTGCAGGGGAGAGACAGTTTGGAGGATGATGACCATACTGATCAGCCATGAACGAGCTGAACTGAATGCAATATCGAAGAAGTTGCAACGTTGGTGCATGTCAACCGCAACTGAACGTTAGACAATCTTGCAGCAGCAGGGATTAGCCATGGTACGGGACACAAAAATTCTGTCTGCTGACCTGAACATGATGCATGTTACCCAGCACGGTCTGCCACACATTACCAATGTTGGCCGACGTGCATAGAGGTTAACGGTGACTATTTTGGGGGACGATGTGGATCTGTGTAAGTGTACGCTGTGTTACATGGTCGCCCACACTCAAGGTGTCCACAAACTTATTGACTGTGGTAGTAAATCCATGATAATGAGGGCTAATGGAGTTCAATTCACAAAAGAAGAAATTGTATTTTATCTGGAAAATTAATCTAAAGAAGTGTATGTAGCATACTGTCAGACAATGCGACGACCTAAATGTTATTAATTGTATATCGTCACATTTAGCCAAAAGTGGCAGAAGAGTGATGTTAAACAACACAAATACAATACAATGAAATTCAACTGTATGATGGAAGAAAAAATATTATTTACATAAGAAATTACCTTCATTGTTTTAGGATCTAACTCTGAAAAGTGAGTAGGCTCCTTCTTGTCCGTAGCAAGCTCCTCCCCATCTTCATCCTGAAAGATCAAACCAAGCAGTTAGATACCAAGAATTATATCTTCATTCTAGGGAAGGAGTAAAAAAAAGTCGCGGGCGTGAAGAATGTAAAACAAGCTGTACGCTACATATCACGAGCTCATGTTTACTACCAGTGTTCTTTACTTTAGGAAAAAAGTACTGCACATATATATATACTAATCCTAAAATTTCTGCAGCTCTTTTAAGTTACAGACATATGCACACAAACACGCACACACACATTCAACCCTCGATTTACCTACAAACATACAAGCACATTCATACAAAGCACAACAGTTATAACTCCTGACTCGTTTTTTGTTTTCTTTAAGTTGTTTGTGGGAATGATTGTAAGACTGTTGGGCACATCAGTATTTCATACAATAAAACTATCTGAAAAAGATAATATTTTGTCTGCTTCGCTTACGTATCTTGGAATCCTAGAATAAGATACTAACTTTCCAGTCATAGTAGAACTAGCCTAACTATTTTCCATTCTGGAGACCTCCTGGTACTTCCATCTTTTAAGCTGATTCTGGCCAAGAGTGAGCATTGAGCCCGATCCGTCAGTGAACACTAAAATACAGAAACAAAATTCCCAATGGGTGAGTTTTCTGCTGGCTTCTTAGTTTCGCCAACGGAAGTTGAAATGAGACTTCACAATGCCAAAAATTTGGAAACAACACTTGTTCTGTCAGTCAATTTTTACCAAAAACAAAACTTTCTACTTACCGGATTCTGATGTGAAACCCCCAGTGGGAACTGAAAAAATTTCTATTGTGCAAAACAATCTAATTTTGTATACTTGATATACTTCAATATTTATAATTTACTCTAAAACATTCACATTTCATTTTTCTGCATAGCTCTTGTTTACGATTGATTTTGCCACCTGTTTGGTGGCTTCGTCAGGCAGAAAATTAAAGAGATATCTTTAGATACAATGCAATATTTATGTAAACATCTTTCCTATTTTAAAGCTATATACAATTTTGAAGTGACACTCATCTTCAATCACCTTACTTACAAATTGCTATGTGTTGGAGGAAGGGGATATGTTCAAATGATTGTGTCAATTTAGATAAGGTCACTAGTTGTACCTTAAGTGAGATTTCACACCAAATGACAGTTGATATGCCATCTGACATTTGCATGGCATGTCACTACTGAACAAACCTTATGAGCTTAAAGCAACCTTTCACACCAGAGTGGAGCGATGCACTGCATGTGTCACCCAGACCATGAAGTTTCTTTTTCAACAGTATGCAACACATTACTCAGGTCATGCATGCACAAATTTACATTTGTTTCAATTCTGTCCAAATGTGCCTGCATGTTTGGAAAAAAAAAAGGCTTCATGGGGTTTTCTACACTGTTTCACAAGTCCTAGGATTTTGAAGTTTTGTCACGGTTGCAAACTCACATACACGAGGAAGCAAGGCAAAGGGTATGGAATACCAATGCTAATGTATCAGTAATGGGTATTTTAAAATTCAGATGTAATTCTTGAATATTTTAAAATAAAACTCTAGTAAACTGTAATTGTTCCACTTTTCACTGCAATTGGTATAAGTGGGCGTCAGTAAGCATATTGGGATGGGTATTGGCTCAGCCTTACCAACAATTTAGAGTGAGATCCAAACCTGTGACCTCTTGATTACAAAGCAACAGCTACTGTGCTATTGAAGAGGTCCAATATTGCCTCTGAAATATGCCTCCTCTTACATTTTCTTCTGATTATTACAAAACTGATTACAGCAATTGAACCTGCATTATCATCTGGTGATGACATCTTGGAACTGAGCTACAAAACAAGTGACACACGCAATCTGTCACTTGCCACTTTGGTGTGAAATCTCCATTAGTCAGCAATTACAAGGAAGATGAAGAGATGTTGGACAAATGGTATGGAAGTTTGAGGAAGTGGCTGGCATGACTAAGGGAAATCATTAACAATAACTGTCAGAAGAGCATGAGATTATAACTCATTACTTTCTGAGAGAGAAAGTTAGGTACCTATAACCCATAATGTGCAGGGAATTGAACCTAAAATTCAATCACTAGAATGTAATTTTTCTAATATAATTAAAATTAATTTCTTTATCATTTTATTATTGTCCTCTAATTTTGAAAATACATTTTTTTTACGCAAAACCCATTAGAGCTACATGGTTAAATACATTGTTAAGGAAGTTACTCAGCACCGAAGTAAATATTTGCTAATTCATTAGTGGCACTGGTGAATTAAATTCCTACTCGATCTGTATTGATAAATTTTGTTTGTTTATATCTGTCACTTTCACCTATGATATTCAGAGCAAATCTGTTTGTAGCTCTGCAACACATTGCAAGATTTCTTACTAAAAATAATAACAACTAAAAAAAAACACCACTGAGCATGAAAATGCTATTTAGAAATCTGAGCAATAATGAGGGCAAATTGTAGTTACATGCTCTTGTGAAATTCTCGAGTGTACAATGTAGTGTGCAACTCTCTCCAGACCCAATCCCTCCCTCCCACATTTTAGGTCTCTGATTTCTTCACTTTCCTCCTTTGTGCATGTTTTTGTGTCATTTATTGTTGCTGATCTCATATTTCTATAAGTAGCCTGCAACAAAATTATACCATTCTGTTATTATTTTTATGATTATAAACGGATTGTTCACGTTCTCTGGTTATATAAAGAAAATGTCTAAATATACAGCTTTTTCTATCCTAAAACCTATTGGGGTACTATTCCTAAGTGTAAATGAACTGTTCAGGTTCTTCATAGAACATTTGCAATTTAGTATTAGCTTGGTAGAATGCTAGTTATCAGTATCGGTTATTTTTACATTGGCATATTATAGTCAAAAAAATTTATAAACAATCCTTTCCCATCTTCCTCTTGTTGGTCTATTGATCTCCTACTCTGGTCATATTGCAAGGGAGTCGAATCAGATGATCCCCCAAATTAACAGTGTTCATTTTATTTATTTTCTTAAAGGAATAAAGCCCCTCGATAACAAAGTTCAGTTAATTGATATTCCTACCCAAAAATTGGATGGAAAATGCAAACGCACATATTCTACCACTTAATCCAAAGAGTAACTGATGCCACAGGTTTTCAAAAGTCCAAATTTGAAATATTATTTGAGTGTTCACACAACATAAATTTCATTAATAAAATTTCCTAACTTTCAAAGAATTTGCTTACATCAAGAATGTGTGGGGCCTTACCTCCACGTCCCCCTATGTGCCTTCATAGCATGGTGCATGGGGAATTTACATTATCTTTTTAACATTGATTGGAGGGTGAGAAGTATATAGATGGTTTGCTTCAATTTGTTTTAGTAATATCCGTAATATAATGCTTTAAAAATCTCTAAAACAAAAACTTTCATGCAAATTTTCAAGTTTTACTTTGTAAATCAATCTTTAGTGTCTCACGCACCAACAAATACACACACAGCCACCTGTTTACTCCCACACACAGACATTCACTGTAAGGTGTAGCTTATACAAAAATATGTACAAGATACTACACAAGATTTTCTTGAGGTACTGTGCAATGCAATGCAATGCATCTATAATTTTCAAATTTCTGTGAAGTTAATCCACAGAGTGCTTACAACTTACACTAAAACACACTTGTAAAATTCCATGTGAAAAAAAATTGCAAATTGTGCAGGTCGAGTACACTACAATGAGAATTTACTGCTGTACTAGTTATTCTACAATAAGGAAAATAAAAAAGTACTTACAAGTGGTTCTCCTTGCAAAAAAAAAAATGTTTCAACCCTGTCTTCTGAAGGCTTTCTTCAAGCTTTCCATGAGGTTTAAAATATTTTAAGTACTTCACAAAGAGTGGTTAAAAGGAATCATGTCTGAAAGATTGAAATAGGAAGGTTGAAAGTTGGCAACCAACTGTGGAATGCCCTGTCGTACAAGGTGGGTAAAACTTCAACATTCGTATTTTAACCATTTCAACATTTTTATCTTTTAACTACTCTTGAGAGGTTTCTTCTTAGAAAGCCCAAAGGCAGCTTTGAAAACGAGGCCAAAATGTGTTATTTAAGAAATATAACCACTTGTTAGCATTTTTTTAAAATACATTTTTCTTATTGTGGAACAGTGGTTATGTGAAACATTCAAGAAAGTGTTCTAAAATAACAATCGACTGACAGAACAATTAATTGCGAACTTCAAATTACAATCGTTGTGGAAAGAATGGCAAGAAATTTCGGGTCATGGCTCAAGTGAAATACTCATTCCTTATCCCGATTGGCTCCACTAGATAAAAAAGCTGCCAGCGAATCAAACTGTGCCTGACAAGAAAAGAAATGTTTAACATGGGTGCCTTTTCGTCTTCAGCTGCATCCTGTTCCGACTTCTGCTTCCTCAGCAACTGCTTCTTATAGTTGAGATGAAGGCCATCCCATTCAAGGCGTGTTGGAACACAACTCCAAACATCTGGGAGAAATATGACCACTGTTTCAACTCGGGTAGGGACGGTCCGTCCCTTGTGAGTAGTTTCTCCCCGACGGTAGTAAATCTCCAGAAAACGATACCTACAGAGCAGAGTTTTCCAAGTTAAAAGTCCATCGCAATGAAAATGCAATAATATGAGATACAAGAATCTTAATAAAAATTAAAGTTAAAAAAGAAAGGAGGAAGAGAGAGAGTCAAATTTAAATGTATGGGATATTTTCACTTCATCTGCCTTCTGCAAATCTTAACACACAGATAACATATCACAATCAAATTATATATATACAGTAGAGCGTCGATTATCCGAACGTCGGTCAACCGAACGACCGCTTAACCGAACTGTGTACTCGCTCACTTTCAGATATCTGTAATGAAAAAAGTACGTGACTTAGCTGCTCGTAAGCGTGTAGGCTTGCTTAGACAGACCAAAATAAAGGATTTTTTTAAACGTTAATTTTGTGTACTGTGTGTATTGTTCATGCAAAATGCGTATGTAATATGTACATATTTTTGTTTAATAAACTGTACCACATACTATATATTCCTACTAAAGTTGCCTTTGTACGTTACTTTGTAATACATACTTAAAGAGATGCCTGTTTTTATGAATAAATTTACTGTACAGTACTTCTTTTTGGCAAATAAACATGTACAGTTCGATTATCCGAACAAACCAGTTTTCCGAACACCCATGTCCCCCAATTACTTCGGATAATCGACGCTCTACTGTATATATATATCTATATATAAAAAATGCACTAATCTAAACTATAAGAGAAAATAACAATATATTACAATAAATTCACATACATTAGAAAAATTGTCATATATAGCACCAATCATTCATCTTGCAGTGCGCATGTACACTTTTAATTATTCGGTGTACAATAATTATGTTTTATTCTTATGCGACATTGCATTGAAAGGGGTAAATATACCACACTACCTGCATGCAGAAGACCTAGGTTCAATTACCACAATGGTTGATCTCGAGTAGGATTTTTTCTGTAGTTGTTCCTGCATTAGTGGCTGTCCCTAAAATCCTCCAAGGTCACTTTCTTTTCATACTTTTTGTCTCTCACCTTAATTTCAACCATCACATTCCTCTCTTGTTGCACAATGTACACGGATAGTAAATGTTTGAGAATGTGCGTAGCTCTACTTTCGCAGCAACCCTTATGGCCCTCCATGACATATAACAATACACAATTGATGGCTTTCTTAACTACTGTACACATTCTGTATCTTTTGCACCATAATTATTCTTAAGGTTAAGAAAAAGTACATAGAACAAATTCATGGAAGTTATAATTCCTTCCCAACAATGCAACTGTCTTGTACCATATCCAATAAAAATATTTCCTAATGTATATAAAATATCTCTAAAAGTTTTCTGCAGAAAACACACACCAATGAGAAACATAAATTTATTTTACAAACCCTGTTATGTATGGTACCAAAAATTGAGATGTAAACTTTAGACATGGCATTTAATAATACTGTCCTCTCTAAACTCTGTGGATGAGGGTCTTCTTTGGGTGACACGTGGTCAGCATCAAGTTCCATTATCGTTGTTTTCTGGCATGCTAGACTGGAGTCTGTTACTTCCTCTTGCCAAGTGGCTCCACCAATTCTCCTCATGATGCTGGGTGGACACCAAATTTTTTTGAGCTACCACACTGGTGATTGAAGCCAGGATCACTCCCACCAAAGGCAAGAGTGCTAACCATCTGACTCAGTGGATGTATACTGCACTGAAGTAAGCACATGTGACAAATGCAAGCAAAGCAAGTGTGTTGTCAGAATGCACGTGGATTTTCCTCAGAATTCCATCATGCTGTGGAATCCAACTAAAGAGCTAAATTACATGTTCTTCACAGATTTGTGACTGAAGAAGTTATGCAGGAAAATGTAAAATGAAGGACGGATGGATTGAATGATTTAGTTTATTTTACTTTCCTTTTCTGCCACTTCTGGGTAATCACGAAGATGAAGGTAAGTAATATGATGAAACTGACGAAGAACACAAATGCTCAAGCAAGGTTTCCAACCTGGGAACCCTGATATTGTAGTACGCTGCGCTAACTACTCTGCCACGCAGGTCAGCATAAAACCAAGGAAATAATTCTAATGCTTCAATAAAGTTAAATGTATAATATGGAAATGTGATAAAGCCGTGAGCTGATCACCACTTCCAAAAATGGTCACGATTGTGAATATGTGAGGTCTGTCTCCAGATCTGCCCACTTTTATATCATGGCATGTTACAATATGTAGAAAGGTAACTTTACCTCTGTTTACCTTTTTCAAGATGATGAATGGCACTCATTGGCTGTGTACCACTTAATTCATCCGAAAAGATGTCGGTAGACGTATTCGTAAATGCAACAAAATCACATACTAAAATTTTGCACCAAGGCTGAGCTATAAGTAGCACCTACCTGAACCTGAAGCAACTGCAACAAAACAATTTCAAAATTATGACACAACATTCTGGTTTACAGACTGCACACTTGGGTCAAAGATAGCTTTCATACCAGTGTTATCTGCATAGAACTGCACAACTACACAAAAAATCTCAATGCGTAATGCTTCTATCCCATGTTCTGGATAGAATAATCGTGGTTCTTGCCACGTTACACAAGGTAAATACAAAAGAAAATGGTGTGTCCCTTGAATATCTCAATGGTCATTATGAAAATAGGAATGTACAATAGTTTTCATAAGATATGTCTCTATAAATATTTGGTAATTAAAATTTTGTAATTCTGGAATTATTTTGTTCATTGCAGAACATTCGAAGAAATTAAATAATTAGTATGGTAATCTAGCCTCACTATGGAGCAATTTTATTCCACCTTCACTCCACCTGAAAAGGTCATGAAACTTTGAAAAGAAAAGAAAAAAAGAATCATGAATTACCTTATGATTTTTATGATTTATAGTTCATGTTTAATAAGATTCTCAATCGATAACTTTGGACTTTTATAAGAAATAAAAATGGCTCCAACAATGTATATGTCAAAACATCTGACAAGATTCATTGCATGACTGCTTCTTTTTGTGTCTTTTGTTAAATTTCTCCCATTGATATGACTGTAGCATGGATCAAATTGAAAATAAATGTCTGATGAAAAAAGCGTATGTTGCCCTGAAACATTAACTTCAAAAAAGTGTTTACTTGATTAAGAACCGCAAATTGAGAGAAAAAAGTAGGAAGTCTCATTAGGTCAGGACTATAAAGGCTACCTACCTCTTTATTATTAATCTTGATGCAGTTCAATTATATTGCTCCATTGTATTCTATGGAATTCATTTCATGCATTTTATTACTTGCATCACTTTTTTCTTGGCTGATGTGATAATGGGAATGAATGATGATATGAAATTGACGAAGAGACAGAGAAGAAAACGTATGCCCAGAACTCAAACCCACAACCTTCAGAATCAAAGTCATGGGTCGATCATTCAACATGCGTGACCACCAAGGTGGTATTATATTTGTGTTGCACTACCTGACTATTGTGCATCTCCTAGTGTGTTTCCTGTATTCATCTATCTTCTCTTCCAGGGTGTGCAGATTCTTCTGTGGAAGCTTGTCCACATTCACGAGTCATGTTGCAAATTCAGTATTTCTAGGGTATATGAGCAGGTCATTTTATTGCATATTTGAGGAAAATATTACAATTTTTACGCAAAAACAAACAAAAATGTTATGTGGTTAGTTAATCGATGCATTCAAGGGATACAGCAAGTATACATTTTTTGAACTTCCAATAAGTTGTGTTAACTGCCTACATATTTGTATCCTGTACGTTCTCTTGCTGGCAAAAGAGTGATGTGAACTTCATAAATGTACACTGAAGTTACACCATAGTGCATAAATATCTGCTTAGTGCATGACTACTTCTTGCTTAGGACGTTTTAAATATCCCTTAATCTATCATCGGACTGATTCATCTTTTGGAAACTTCATACTAACGATTGTCAAGTCTTTAAGCTTCCAATGCTGTACGTTTGACAATTCTTCTTATCAAGTTGCTGCTATAAGTCTAATAATGGAAATGGTTGGTTGGAACTGCTGTCAAGCCAAGGCTCATGCACAAAACAATTTGATCAAAATTAAACTATACTATCCTGCACATTGAAGTTTATAATGGACTAGTGTCACATAGAGACAATAATATTGAGGAAGGGTATGAACTAAATCTCTTATTTTTATCAGTACTGAGTTATCCCTGAATATGTTTTTCTTAATGCCGTATCCTTACAAACATTTACCTCTTACAAGTGCAATTATGGCAATGTACATTACACTTACTCTTTTGTGGTTTCACATTACATTACAATTAAAATTAAGACCTGTATATCTGAAGAAACTGTCTACAAATTGTACTAAAAAAAATGACATGATAAAATATATTATGTGGGTGATTCTAAAAATAAGTTCCATGTAGCGATATTTTTGGATGTTACGTATTTATTGAAATATTATACCTTCTAAAGCTACAGGACAATCATCTGTCTCACTGAGTATTGGGCGTTCCCAGGAGACATGCCATAAGTGTGAGTCACGGTGGTGAATAGATGTGTGTCATAGAAGTGATTGATTGATTTGTTGTTTTAAGTCCACTTTATGCACAGTAAGGCTAATCGGGACTGGACCTACAGTTTAAAGTGGGATCCGAACCACTTGTGCCTCCACCGGGTTTCGTACCCGAGACCCCTTGATTGCAAGGCGACGACGCTACCACTGTGCCATCGGGGAGGCCTGTTATAGAAGTGGACAAAAGATGAAGTGCGGAGACTTGTTCAATATGAGTGGCTCAGCGAGGTGCATGGATGTGATGTTCAAGCAAATGGTTTTTGGATCGTGTCAGCAATTCCATGATGGGGAACAGTGTGGCAGACAAGCATCAACCGGAAGACTTCCAATGTTCACAATGGAGGTAAACATTGAATGTGCAAATGTCATGATCCATGCTGATCGACAGGTCACTGTGCAAGACAATTGCATCAGCATTGAATCTTGGATATATCCAAGCCCCTAGCATCTGTGATATTTCAGAATATCACATGGTGGCGGCATGGTGGGTATCTCAACAAATGTTTTCCAATCACAAGGCCCTAAGAATGAGCATTAGTCTGCATCATCCCTTGCATTACACGTAATCAGGGTCTGTCGCACATTGTGACAGCTGGTGAGAGCTGGGTGTGCCATTACACCCAAAGCAGGTCCCCACAGAGTGGGGGCACCCCAGTTGTCTGGTCAAACAGAAGTTACAAGTTAGCATATCTGCTGATAAGATCATGCTGTGTTTTGAGATACCAACGGGGTTCTTTTTCTGGACTTTCTGAATCGTGGAATGAATACCCTCAGATATGATTAAGGTCTACTGATGACTTGTGTTGTTTCTGGATGACAATGCTAGACAATGTTGGAATCATGTGGAAAAGTAGAAGTATGTCTCTTTCCAGTGATAATGTACACGAGTTCCTGATTTTTTTCGGAACCTTCCTCAAACTAAACTCAGTATAGTGCTTGATAAGCAAATTCTCAAATGATTCTTATATGAAAATTCATGATCTTGAATTATTACTGAAGAGAAAAATATTTTAGAACTTTTACACACTTTCATACACATTATACAGAATAAAATATTAGAAACCTGGAATCTGAATCAAAGTTATACCATGGGTGGACAATATATTTTTTAGTTTTTGAATAAATTCATGTTTTGTTGCAGAGATTAATATTCATACAAAAGTATGGTATAACTGGTCTAGTGGAGTAACTGTACCCACACAACATTCATTTTAATGTGATACCAAAACAACTAGAAAATAATGATACATGCTCACTCAAGGGCTGTGACATTCAAACATATTAACTGCTTAGCCTACAACACTAACAAAACTTACCAGCCTTTTAAATAAATATAGTGAAACACACAAATCCAAGGATTATATATGCATGCAAATGGACAACCACGGGAGAAAAAAAAGGTTTATGTTAGAATGCATAACTTTGTCTTTAAAAGGTTTACTCATATGAACCAAAAAATTATGATACAGTTCTTTGGCACCTTCTTCATGCTAAAAAATACAAACTGCACTAAGAGGAAAAAATGCTGAAAAAACAATAGTATTGCACATGTATTTTTCTCAGCTTACAACACTAGTGAAAAATATACAAAATTGCAGGCACAACGTAACTCTTGTGTAACAATATATCCATACAGTATACATACTTTACTAAAAATAATTACCATTGAGTGCAATGGCTCAGGTCGATTCCAGTCAAAGCACGGCACGTTCTGATGGCTGTTTTAATCAGCACGGCAGGATCCTTGTCTGGGTTAGCACCATCCAAAGATGGACTCCATGGCCCACCAATAGCCATGGTTTCATTCTTTCCTCTTAGCCCCACCAGGAAGTTGATCAGCCGTGTGGGATGTACAAAGTTCTCCCTCGCATCGAGCGTGTCTTCGGCTAAAGCACATGACTTGTGGAACATCTCATCTTGTGGTGGCAAACTCATTAGCATTACCTGTCAACATATCACCGTGTTAATAAATAACATTTGCAGAAATTTAAAACAGGATAGTTCGTTAAATGCCAGTGCATGCTGATATCGCATAGCCAGGCTTTCTAGTCAAGTCTGCTACTACTGCCCCTCACTTGTCTTAATCAACCAGCGATGAATCCCGGAACTTCCCATTTGGCTGTGGGAGCTCCATGATAATGTTATGAAAATTTAAGTTTAAAAATTAAATTATGCAACTGTGTTTATAATATCGATTCCTAGATTTTTCTTGATATATTGTTACTTCAAAAGAATTTGCTTCATAATCCCTACATACGGTTCCACTCATTTTGCCAAAGACTTTCTCCATATTCAAGATGTTTTAAAATACTTTTTCAGACCATTCTCAATGCTATAACTTGCAATTTTGTTTATCAAATTACAGCTTACGGATATTGTGAAAACTGGAGCTGAACCCACACCTCTTGGACAAGATATAGATATGAGTGCCAACACTCTTACTGATTCTCACCGACATAGATAACTGAAACAACTTAAAGTAGTTTAGAATATTTATAAATTTTAAAAAAAGTGTACCAAAGTCTTGCTTTTATTCATAACTTCACGTAAGATAATTTTCTGATCACAAAATCCATTTATCCGCACACTGCTGTTGCCAAATTAAATCAAATTATGCATTTTACATGATTTCCACGATATTTAGACTCCGCAAAAGTTTTGCACTGCTTTTCTACAGACCTCACAAGGTTCAATAATTGAAGAAAAATGGTGAATAAATCTGAACAGATACCACTTGTATAGGCTAATACCAAAACATCAGCATCAACAACACATTCACTGCAGCATATTTAATATTCCCGGACTTTTCCCAACTTTTAAAATATTTGTATGGAATTTCTAACATTTCCATGGCTTCTTTGGTCATGGGCATGTTTTCCTGATTTTCCGTCAGTGAGATCCCTGCTTAGGGATTTCTTTCTTCCAATTTTATGTTAGAAAAACCTTATATGTTAAAACATAGAAGAAATAAGTTCCTTTCTAGTTGCCTCATATGTCTAGGATACTTGAGGAAATATATTTGGCAAATGCCTGAAAAAAATTACTCTGGTCAACATTAGTTATATGTTCAAAACTCTCATAATCAAATCAAAAGTTTTACAGGAAACTTATCATAAAATGAAAGGAGACAAGGATGCAAATAAGAGGCAACATCTTGAGACACATAAATTAAACACACATATAAACAGAACATAAATGTATCACAATATTTTCCCAAACTTAACGATGATAAGATCAGGTTTAAACCTAGAGAGCCAGAAAAGTAAATGAAATGTAAAATAAATAAATGATGCTGCATGAACATAAAAAATTTGGACTCCTAATCAATAAATTCCAGGGAACCACATTTATTTCTATAGCACCTTATCAAAAGTAGAGCATCTTCAGTAGTCAACGCAAGACTTCCCCTCCAAAAATTCAATTAAGCATGTCCCACTGGGTTTGTCTTGAACAATTTCATCTAATCTCATCATTCCTTCTCATGAAGATTAACCTAAACGCAAGGTAAAATAGAAACCCAAAGAAATGAAAAGCAATCTCAGCAAAAAGAAGAATGGATCCATTCACCCAAAATATAATTCATAAAGACCACAAATCACCTGAACATACAAGACAAGAAAATGACTCATAACATCTACAGAGCATTCCCTGACATTATTCACTACGAGACTCGGGGGCAAGCGGCCCGGCGTCAGCGCTTGTCTTTCCCGATGAACGGGGTCCACGACAGTCGCTAGAGTCTGCTATTAAAATTACAGTTTTCATATTGTGTACTAACCTTGACTACAGGAGGTGTTGAAAATGATGTCCCTCTGCTTAAACACATTCCTGGCATCTCCGAAGGAAATGTGCATTTACACGTGCAAGTTCGTCTACTATAATTCTCCCGATTTCTCGTACAATACTCTCTTTTAACTCATGGATGGTGTGTGGATTGTCTTTGTATACTTTATTTTTTAGATTTTCCCATTTTTCTTTCCACTTTTATTCAGAACTGACCCTGTTACTCTAAACATTTTTACGAGGTTTAATATAGTGGTCCTATGTGGAAGGCGAACACCAGAAAATTTCGTTGCAAAACATAGTCGCACTTCTCCACAATTCCTCTTTCCGAAGTGACACTCGACAAGATAAATCCTTTGTTGTAATGTAAACTTTTGTGGTGCCATACTAAGCCACAATCTTCAACCCACGGACACGACACAACACAACTTCCGAGGGAGGATTATACTGGCGTCAGTTTGCAGCATCAACAGAAAGGGAAAGAGAGCGAAGGCAGGGAGAGAGAGAAGGACAAAAAAAAGAAAGAGACAGACTGTAGCGTGCGACTGTCGCGGACCCCGTTCAACAGGAAAGACAAGTCTCGTAGCAAATGTCAGGGAATGCTTTGTACATATGATTATGACGAAAATCAAGTGTTACATTACATGTACTACAAAATATACAAGATTCCCAAACAAACCTTACATTCAAATATCTCTTCTTTAGTTGAAGTTGCTGGCATGAATAGTAAAATACAAAATAATAATACACTCAAGACAATATAACATACCTTTGCTGAGAATAGATAATCAGCATCAGGTGGTTCTAATATAGCATCATTTTCAAGCACTTCGTCTACTTCCTTATTCATCACATGAAAAGCACATGGTCTATCCATGGTAAATGGTCTATTTGGTGGAAAGGCATCAACCCATCGAAAACTCGTTGTAAAAAAATCTGATGGGATATACAGGTTGGTATAGCGCCTTCGAAGTTCCAGAACATTAGCTTCTGGCCTATAAATTCAAAATATGTTTTTTTTTTTAGAATCACAAGATAATCAATTATTATTCTTAAGAAATAAGTTTTGACTTCATTGGTCTTTCACACTCATCACATTATTCAGGGAATACACTCCTTCCTCCTATTTACAATGTCTATCTGAAATCAACAGAGTTGTAGAAGCAAACTGGGGAATTGAAAGGGAAAGGTTGTAACGAGACTTGCACAGGAAAAAAAATACACAATATATTAAAAAAGGTAAGGGAACACTAAAATAATTCATAATTCATGAATTGACAGATAAAAGCATTCTCTTTGGTATCTAGCAATTAGGCATATCTTTGTATTGATTTGTAAGAAATTTAATGGTCCAATATATCCACAGCCTGTAAATTAGTGCAAAAGTCTGCCATTTTGTTAGTATATTTATTAATTTGAAGGTATCATTTACATACACTTCATTCGTAAGGCAAATGCCTTCTTTTTTAAGTAAAACCATACTGGTCACTTGCAATCATTAAGCATGTTAATATACACTGTTCACTCATACCTTTAGAACAACCTATTCATGTTTTTATACCTATCTTCAGTAATTTCCTTTTGATTAACAATAAAATTACACTCTAAAAGATACCAGCATAGAATAATTAATTTTTGTTGTTTACCAAAATCATGAAAAGGTAAAAAGTTGATAATTATTTTATACCTTCTTGTGCGATATTGATTTAACCATATAAGTTATATAAAAAGAAAAAAAAAACAATGTGTGGTGGACTTAATAATAATAATTTTGAGTTTAAATTCAACTCTTCAGAATAAACAATTTCTCCTTAAACTCGCAGGGAAAGTTCCGAAGCAAATAAGCCTTCACTGACCTACTGGACCTAAATGTTAGAATTGGTACTTTTATTTCTATTGGCCAAAATTTCATATCTGTCCATCCCTGAAACTTGAATTGATTGAGTTGGTGCTTTCAAGTCCATTTTATGCACAGAAAGGCTAATCGTGACTGGACCTACAGTTTAAAGTGAGCTCTGAACCACTGTGCCATGTGCCTCAACTGGGTATCAAACCTGGGATCCCTCGATTACAAGGCAATGACGTTACCACCATGCCATCGGGGAGACCCTCCCCTCCCTGAAACATATCTTCATAGACAGAAGAGCAACAAATACAAAAAAATGTAAAACACTATTATTTAAAAGTACTTACAAATCCAAGGATATCTTTGGTATTTGTACAACATAGCGAGGAACTATTCTAGTGCGACGTCTTGGTGGAGAACGACTCCTTGCCCTAGGGCTTCTGCTTCTCTTCCGATTTGAAGGGCTGCGTTTTTCACGTTCCCTCTCCCTTTCTCTCTCTCTACAATATAAGACAGACACAAAAAGGGTCTATTAATATATATGCACATGTATGTACAAATAAAACAGCAAATGTTAATGTATGTATTAAAGTCACTATAGCTGAGCTAAACACAACAACTTAGAATTGCAGATAACCTATTTACAGAATATTCATTTCATGAGAAGTGAAACTCAGGAGTAATTGGCTGTTGAGAGGGCAAGGAAAGCAAGTAAGCATCAGGAACAGGGTGGATAAAAACTATTATTGATGATTTTTATTAAAAAATCATTTTTGATGATCTTTTTATTTAAATTGGATTCTTTAAATTTAAATCGATTTTTTAATTATTTTTTTAAAACATGCTTAACATTGCTTTTATAGTTTTTGGCACCATACATATAATTTTTTTATATATAGAAAAGGCTTTTCTGGTAAACAGCCCTGTAAAATATTTGAACAGTTTGATTACACATAATTTGTTATTTGCTTTAAATATACATTTTATTGTTTCTCATACTGTGTATACGAACCTAATATGGAAATGTTTGTAGAATGTGTTAATGAAACTACAATAATTTCAGTAACTTTTCTTCCAGTGAAAATAAAACATTCTGGATGTCGCTACTATATAATTGTAACTGAAAATATTTTTTATAGTCTTTGTAGCTGAATTTTGGTAATTTTTTAATGATAGTTTGCCAAGTATCAACTGCCATGTTTACTTACAGTTTAATGATAATGACGCTATTTAACATGATTAGTATTTTGTATATTATTCTGCAAAAAATGTTTGCCATTTTTGCCTATAAAAATTATTGAATATTAAATCAAGCAAAATTCAAGTGTATTTTTAGTAGGGATGGGACCGATTAATCGGTACTCTATCGGTATCGGCCGATATAGGCATATCGGTGTATCGGTTTAAAGGTAAAATTACCGATTATTTTACCGATCCGATATATCGATAAATATCTTATAATTTAGTGCAAAATTCTGCCATTTTGTTGTAATTTCTATGGACAATCTCGATGCCCTACTTTCTAAAAAAGTAATTGTCTAAATATTCAACTTCTTTTGCACTGCAGTCACCTCGAAACACACTTTTATTAAGAAGATCAATGAACATTTCAGGTTCTTCAAGGACCATTTCTAACTTTATATCGGATCGGTAGAATATCGGTTATCAGTATCGGTAAATTTTATATCTGTACTTTATCGGTATCAGCCAAAATTTCATATCGGCCCATCCCTAATTTTTAGTTTACACATTACATTTCCTTTCGAATGAGTTTCACCCCATCAGTACATATGTTGTTTCCTTTCTTAGAGCCTAATAAACACCATAAAATGATTAAGAGATTAATGTACTTTCACATAAAGTGATTCAAATCAGTGATTTTTTTTAAAATCTCCATATTTAAATCTTGACTTAAATCGCAATTTAAATCAATCAGGAGTGATCTTTTAGATGAAACTTATCACATATTGACTGAAAATTAACAAGCCTTGTTTTTTTCTAAAAGTTCATAACAATTATACACATTTAGAATAAAAAATGTAGTAACTATCTACAACACACAATCAAAAATTGCAACAAGAAAGTGGTATTTCACATAAAATTTCTATACACATAGTAACTAACAGGAATGCTCTACTCTGTATATTAAATTGAAGTATAGTTTTCCACAACAAACTCAAAATGTAACTTCTCTCTTTGTGCAGAATTACTTTCTCATTGTAATACTGTTTAAATGACCAAACCATTTTGAATTAACAAGAACGTTCTTTTTAAGTCAAAACTTGGTGGTAAGCTAAGGTATCACAGTCAAATAGCATATTGTGACAGATCTTAGTTCAATGTGGAGACCAGGAATTACAAGCCCCAGATGCAAGAAACGTCACTCATTTCAGACATACCTCACTGGCTGAGTAACACTTACAGTAGCAATATTATCCATTTTTTGCTATTGACCCTCAAGCATTCTATATTGCAAAAGAAGTTCCTCTCGTACAGTGTTTTTCATTTTTCCAGAAAAAGAGTAAATTTCTATGAATTCTCCTGAAAAACTAAATTTCCAGACATTTTCCAGGATTTTCAGATTGGTACACACCCAGCTTAATTTTGATAATTTTTACAAATGTGTGTTGGTTGATGTGTGCATGTAAAACCACAAAGAAGTCTAGTGATCTAGTAAATATTGCTGATCTTAAACACTGTCAAGTGTTAATAATAACCGACAGGAGCTCACCTTGCCCTTTCTTCACGTCTCCTCTCTCGGTCAGGATCTCTTTCCCGTTCACGTTCTTTCTCCCTTTCTCGTTCTCTTTCCCTGTCTCTCTCCCTCGTTCGCTGGCCTGGTGATATCCTTCGTGTTGACAGTTGGTTCCCTCGAATGAAATTACTCTGTTGCTCTGTAAAAATTCAACAGTTTTTTTTTTTAAAAATTCTAACACCTAAACATGCTTAGAAGTAGTCATAAGAACAACAACAACATCCTTTAAGTGGTTGAAAATTATTTTGTGAAACCTTTAGGCACACTTTAAAAATGTATTTTTACAAATCAAAAGTCCATTCTGTTTAAGTGCCAAAACACTGAAATTAATACATTCACAGTAACTGCCGCGATACAAACAAACTGCATAATTAATGTAGGAACTAGAAGATACGAAAGCTCAAAATGTCTGAAACTCAGAACCTTCGGAGGTTTCTTCTGTTCAATTTTGAATACGTTAAAAAAAATTCTCAACTTTTTTAGAGCAAGTATTCCATCCATAAAAGGACTAAGAATCTCACACAAGGAGCATCCACTCCTCTGATAGGAAGCATGTGCTCATATTTTGACATGAATGAAAAGAAACACATTCTTAGAAATTGAGAAGGTGCTTATATATACACATGTGTGCACATTTATGCATGTCACAAAAATGCTGTCTATTTACAATGTTGCCAGATTAGAAACTACACAAGGGAGAACCTTGTTCATATGAAAATGGGGTATAATTATGAGCACCTGCTCTGCATCACCCACTAGGGTATATGGCCATTATGAGCACCTGCTCTGCACTACCCACTAACTCTTATCTTCAAATGTAACAATAAAATTACTCAACTCATTTATGACATATATATATTTTTAAAACATGCATATCACAAATATCTACTTCTTTTAAAAGTACCACAACCTGGACAAATTTGATTTTATAACTTAAAATCTCTCCAAGACTGTTCGCTTATCTACAAAATGTTTAAAATTCAAAAAGTAAAGTGGGCACAGCTTGCCTTATATGAAAAATCCACATAAATAACAAAAACGAACAGAAATAGGAAACATTCGACAGGCACAGGCAAATTTAATTTTTTTTCAGTAACCAGTGAGTGTTACTGAATTTACTATCTTTTTATGCAAAAACCTTCTTCCATTTGCTCCCCCCCCTCTCTTGCACACACATATATCATAAGTATTTACCTGGTGGAGGAACAGCATTGTAACTGTTCTGCTGGGGAAAGTTTTGATTTATGCTGGGCAAACCCTGATTACGTTGAACCTGAGTTCCTTGATTCGGCAGCACCTGTATCCTAGTTGCATTCCACTTAAACGGCATGTTGGCATTGTAAGATGCCTCAACCAGAACTCTGTCTCCTACCTTGGGCATCGTTCCTTTCACACAACTGAAAGGGAAAATATGCACTAACATTCACAAAGTAGTGTAGAAGTTTTAATTTCTACAGCAGTGGAACATTTAATACATAGTAAATATTGTAGATTTGCTATTACGAAATCTGTACTATGACCATGCAGGTTTTTACTAGTGTTGGGTGATATATCGCGATATTGAAAAAATATCGTCCAGGCGATATCAACTAGGTGATGTATTTTGGTGATACATATTGTGGCCACAATATGTATTGTCACAATATTTTGGATATATACACACATGTCGCCAATATGTATTGTCACAATATTTTGGCAATATAAATCATAGCCACGACATGTATCATCACAATATTTTGGTGATATATACGTATCATGTCGCCGATATGTATAGTCTCAATGATATTTTATGAATTGAATGCTTCCTGTAATATTACTTATGGCACATGTTCGATGGTAAAGTATGAAGATGGTATGCCTACTTTTTTGTTGCTCCAGTCCTTCTTATTCCGTTTCGTCTTCCTTATTATGAAGAAATTTGTGCTGAAAAGAAGGTGTGGGAGTGAATTATTTCTATTGAATACATCTCTCTCTCACTCTCTCAGTATTTCGGTAAAATTTGCACTATTGAACTATTTGCACCAGAGAACACCGGCAGATTCTGAACATGTTACCATGTGATATATGTATCTCGTCAACGATATAGCATCCATAATATTTACCATGTCAGCAAAATGTATCATGCCCAAAATTAATACGTACATGACATTAATGCCACGCAAGCACTGTTTGACTTAAATAGGGAAAAAAGCATTACAGTAAGCTGTCCAAGAAATTAAAATTCGTCATTCTGGGCAACTATTAATGATCAACATGGGCCGTAAACAGTGTTAGGCTTAAATAGAAGCACTAAAAAGTCTAAAATAAAACTTCGTTAACAATACTAGACGAATGCAGAAATATGGAAGCACTTTTTACAGCTTAATTAGTCTGTCAGCACTTATGGTGCATGGAAAACATTATTTGTGAAGAATGAATTGTGAAACTCAGTATATTAATTTTTTGATGTTCTAAAATCATCCTGATGCCGCTTATGGCTGCCCAGGTGGGCAAATTTCAAGTTTGTGTCCAGCTCACTCTGCAATAAGTCTCTTTGATGACTCTATGCCTAAAATGTTATCCATATTTACAAGAATAAACATAACTCATTAGTTTTTCTTAAGTTCCTGATTTGTGTGCGAATATCCTAGACTTCACGCACAGGAAAGTATACGTAGTTAGTGCACTGCATTATATTCAAGCACCTCTCATTGAATTTCAGAAAGCTGTTTGTTTCGATTATGCATTTCCTCTTTGTTTTCAACAAGAAAGCTTTTGAAAAATTCTCCTGGAAATAAAATCTTACACTAATTCTTTTGTTGTGAAATAATCACTCTAGTGATTTCTGGCTGCCATTTCTATAAGAAACCACTTTGAGATGGCAATCATGGTTTTTTGGTATTCTTACACACCCATACAACTGTGGTATAAAGTAAAATTAGTACCCCTAAACTATACAGAAATCTTGATTTTTGCCACATGGCCTATAAACTAGATAGCACTTTTATGATATCAAGTTTGAAATTTTTATGTACCTATGATATTTCATTTTACAATAGTTGTATTATCGTGTGTCCACTGAATGACTGATGTTAAACTCTTAATAGTTCTAGTGCATAATAAACAACTTTTTTCATATATTTTTATACATTTAGCTCTAATATGTGGGTAATTGTTAGAGGCATGCAAATTTCGTTTTTGACGAAAACACGAAATATGAAATAACATGCTCTAATGTTAATTTTTCATGTTTCTGAAAGGTCTGAGGTGCATTTTTCCACCCTGTTTTGTCAAGAAATAATGCGAAATGAACTGCAAAATGCGAAATTGGCTCTTAAACACGAAATTTACCATTTATATACCAACGTGACACTTTCTGAAGTCTGAAGTATCCTGTGAGTTATGCAATTCACGGAAAATTGAATAATTCTGCTGTAAATATTTGAGAAGCAAAAATGGACCCCTTTACACAGGAATAAACTTAATACTCTGGTAACTACATACATGTGCTATTAGAAGGGATAAGTTTATTTTGTGTAATAAGTGCAGTTTTTAAATCAAATTTAGGATTATATTCACAATTTTAAAACCAAAATGTCATTTTATATAGCACTTTCGATGTGATTATTCACCGCTATAACACCGAAATTTTATTTTATTTACCACTTTTGAACCCGAAATCAACTCTGTTTTTGTACCGAAATTTTGCTTTTTTATTTACCAAAAATATGTGCCTCTAGTAATTGTTAATGATCTTGTCGAGTCTTACAGCGGGCACTCTACATGCTGGCAAGGAAGTGGGGAGTGGGAAAGCAACCAATTCAGCACGATAAGAAAGGCAGCAGCCTGTAGAACGAGGTTCTTCTTCCTCTCGACGTCGTAACTCTCGGCGCCACTGTTTTGTCTGGTTGGTCTGCTGTGTATTCCCTGCTCCCACTTCTCTTGCCAGCATGAGGGCCGGTTAGTTAATTGAACTCTCCAAGAAAAGGTTCTTAAAAGTCCTTGTGTTGACTCACCTCACCCAACAGGTTGTTAAGTGCCACAGCTTGCCCCGAGTTGATAGCTTCCTGAAGATGAGGCCTGCTCGAGAAATAGTTCTTAAAGCCGTCCGCCGTTAAGAGTAGACAAGAGTTATAGCCAGAATGACGAATTCCACGCCACTAATCAACAAATTTTGCAAACTTTGTATAAAATAATATTGTGACAATGGAAATAAGATTTTTGGAAAATTATTTTGGTGGTAATGGAAAATGATCACAAGACTACTTTGATTTTGCAACATAGGTAATTAGCATAAATTTTTGTACAATATATTTACACACAAATTATTGCGTCAAACTTTCCATTCTTTTCTTGACCTGCTAACGTTTGTACAAAGTACACATCTTACAATGTCGTTTCTTCCATCTGAATGTGACGAACCGAACCTGGTTGTCATTACATGAAATACTCTTCTGTTTGTGACGGGAAATGTAGCACAGAAAAGGGGACGATACATATCACCCACCGGTATGATACTTATTGTGAGGACGATATATCACTGATATCACAATACGGAAAAAATATCGTATTGTATTGTCCAAGACAATATTTTCGTGACGATATATCACAATAACTAATTTCCTATATGGTCCTCCCTAGTTTTTACTGAACGATGATCAATCCTACTACTGTGACCAAATCCTGCCAATCAATGTTACAAAGAATGTTATAAAGTTTCAACACTCACGTTGTTTGGAAGAAAACATCCTCATCAACAAATCCAAAGTTATCGTGTAGCTTTGTGACTGTACCGGTGAACACTCGTTGCTTGGGAGGCTGTTGCGCCTGGTTCGGAGCAGGCCCTGGTGCCTGAGTTACAGGTACTGTTACAGGTACCGTGCCAGGTGGTGGAGGTTGCTGGAATGCCCCTGGCTGCTGAAGTGCCCGTGGAGCGGGATAGCTAACTGTCGCCACCTGTGGATGTCATAAAAAATGTTATGTTGAATATAAATTTTAGCTTCCTCAATAATATATAGTACATTATGCTGTCAGGCTAGCTTCTTGTTAATGCCTACTTTCTGGTTATAACAGCTTCTTTAAACTACCCTTCAACCAGAAAATAATTTATACCAACAAGGTAAGATATAACAGTTGGGCTGAAAAGTTCGTAGGCTAACATAGTAAAAAATATTTTTTTGACAAAATTCGATTTTATTATTCAATATAGTTGCCTTTGAGGGCGATACAACGATTATAGCGGTCATACAATTTTTCGATGCCATTTTTATAGTACGATTTCTCTTTAGCCTCAAAATAGGCCTCAGTTTCGACGATTACCTCTTCATCAGTGCTAAATTTCTTTCCAGCGAGAATTCTTTTAAGGTCTGCAAACAGGAAAAAGTCACTGGGAGCCAGATCTGGAGAATATGGTGGATGGGGAAGCAATTCGTAGTCTAATTCATATAATTTTGCCATTGTTTTCATTGATTTGTGACACGGTGCATTGTCTTGATGAAACAGCACTTTTTTCTTCTCCAAATGGGGCCGTTTTATCGTGATTTCATCCTTTAAACGCTCCAACAACGCTATGTAATAATCTCAGCTATCTCGATCAACTTCACTTTACGATCATTTAAAATTATTTTGTGGACTTTTTTGATGTTTTCGTCGGTAACAGCCTCTTTGGGGCGTCCACTGCGTGCATAGTCTTCGATGCTCATTTCGCCTCGTTTAAATTTAGCAAACCACTTCTCAACGGTTGATTTTCCGAATAATGTTTATCAAGCCAAGCCTTGGCTTCAACAGTATTTTTTTCGCCAAAAAGCAATGCTTTATTAACACACGAAATTCTTTTTTATCCATTTTTTCACAATAACAAAAGCTGCTTCACTCACAATGCTATATCTCACGAACTAATTATCCGGCAGCTGTGAAATTTATACACGTATCTTTTGAAGGTTAGTACTAAATAAAAATCACATGGATTTAATTCTAGTAACGCCATCTATGAGTCAGCCTACGAACTTTTCAGCCCAACTGTTATATATAGTTACAGAAGGAGAGAGTGTATGACTAGGGCTAGGAAGTTAAGGAAAAGTAATCTTTTTTCTCTCGGCCTTGAAGACAAAAGTAGTTTGTTTACCTTCAGTTAGAACCAGGAAACATTTATTATATTTTGAATTTTCTAGCCTTTGTTTTGGCTTTTATGCAATTTTTCAGTTTATATTGTCATTTTTTATCATTTATCATTCTTCTCTTTGTTGTTAAATGCATTTGCTAGCATAACTTACATATTTAAACTCCCTAATAAGTACACCATCAATGCAAAATTATAATTTGATGCACACGAAGAACAACTATATTTTCAGATGCTGACTGACTACTGTATCGTGCAAGGCACACTCTGAAAGGAGGTGAATTACTTGTACAGAAAAAAAAATATGGTGTATTTTATGTAACCTTGAAGTAAAAATTATAAAAAAAATACATTAGCACGTAATTGTGTATTTTCCTTTACTTTGGTACTTTAAACCACCAAACAATGAGTTTTATTGAATTATTAACTACTCTCTGGTAATTAAAAAAATAAGCTTTCATTTAAAGAGCAAAAATTATTTTAGGTCATTTTTTAGATTTTTTTTATGTCATTCAAGCCTTCTCCTACGATAAATGTAGCACATTTTAATGAATAAAGATTCACTAATGGCAAGTTTCTAAATTATTTATCACAATGGAAAAAAATATACATTTAATCAAACCTGGCTATTAACAATATTTTATAAATATTTCCAGGCAATTAATGTTGAAGATCAAGTGGATACACAGAGTAACAATCAAAGATGTTCTGAGATACACAGACTGAAAAGAATGTTAAAGAAATTGAATGACAAGTAGGATAGTAGACATTATCCTGAGACGTGAAGGGCTAATGAAAATAGTACTTGACTGAAGAATAGGAGGAAAACTATACTGGCAGGTCCAGGATCTGATCCTCAACATTTATTGCATGGAAATATTTAATCAACCTCAGTCATTCTCATGTTCCAATCTCACAATTACCTTCACTATCGCAATCCCCCTACATGACCTTGTGACTTGATCTCACCCTCTGAAAGACCTGGGAGGGTTGCCCTCATGAGGGTCACCCTCCAGATGGCGAACACCTCTATGTTGTGTCTGGGTATTCCAGGGAAAATAAATGTAAAACTTTGTTCCCAATCTGTCATCATGCCTGTGGCTCTGTACTTTTAGCTATATATATATATATCATCTGCATGGTTCACCCTTACAAGTCTTCCGGTATCTATCCCCCTGCACATAGTAGCATGCCATGAAGTCACATGAGGGGATGTGAAAGTAGGGCCACACACATTCAGTCTCAGCCACTTGTGGAGGTGATATGATCAGCACCACACTCCTGCAATCATCTCCCACCAACACGCATGGCATAGAGCAATCACAAACAGAAGAACTTTCAGCTAGAAGCCTTCACTCATCTTCCCCTCTATCCCCTCAGCTATACCTCTCCCATGTGTGAGTACAATACACATGACATGCGGTTCTGCACAGGTTACTTTTCTTTAGGCTTCTCATTAGAGCTTGAGTGACTCATGCAGGGACAATGTTGAAAAATTCCCTCCTCAAATCCCCCACCCTGAATTTTACTGTGGCAATCAGATGCCCTACCACTTGGACCACTGTTAGCTTCACACTGGCAGGCCTAAGATATATTGAACCAATCGCTAAAGATATGACCTAAAACCAACCCCAGGGTTGAAAGAATTATCAAAATGAGTATAATATTTTATAACAATTTCAATGTGGCTTACCAATGAAATATTTTTCTTAACCGATCATTCTTTACATTACATTTAGAGAGAATTCACACCAAAGCGACAAGTGACTCATGTCGCATAGAGATTTCACCAATCAAAATCAGACGCGCATGCCTGTCATGCCACTACAGTGTGAAATGTTGCTACTGATTGAATCGTTCCCAAGCAACATGTGCTGCATGTCGCTTCAGTGTGAAATTTCCCCTAAAGCGATTCACGTAACTATGTAAACATGCATGTATTTATATATTTACCTGAGTCGTAGCAAGAGAAGTGGGAAGGGCAACACCAGGATTCCCAATACTTGTTGTCAGCGATGTTGATAGAGCCATACCCTGCTACGAAAAATTGTTTAACAATTAAAAACACCAAGATCAAATGGATTGCACTTGCAAGCAAAAAATCAAAGCAAGATTTACCCTAACATGCAAAGTATATTAGTGATATTAAAATTAGAGAATTCATTTGAATTTAATCAGATATTTTACTAGCATCTGAGCATTCCAACTAATTTCTGTGGTGTACAGGTATCCTGCAAATTTTCCACTGTGTAAAAACTGCATGGCAAAGGTGGGTTTTCTGATGAAATGGGAACTGTCTACTAACATTTTAAACAAAATTCTGGTACATTTTCGTCTTCAACTGTGCACTTCTACACTCTCCACACATTTCACACACAGAGTTTCATAGCTATATAGGATGTTTGTGTCGCTGCCTCTCAAGAATGAACTGAACTCACTTTACACATGTTAATACAAAATATAATGACTTACCTGAGAGATAATGGTGCCCTGGGGCAATGCAGCATTCTGAAAATAAGAAATGTATATCAATATAACTTGAAAAGTTTCCTTTACTGCAACCATAGTTGTATAGTTAGAACAAGAAAGAAAACATACAAACTGCAAAACTAGTATTACAGATACATAATCCTCGCCGATATTGATGCATTTATTCTATAATCTTCCAATTTTTCACTATCCACAGCATAAAATCTGTTGTCTCGGACGAATTCAGATCTCATGCTTAACCTCATCACCTTAGCACCCACTGTGCACTCAAACATCACAATGAAGAATATCCTACTGCAATTGCTACACATCTATCAACTCTGATCATTTCCACTCTCCACTCATTTGCTTATGCTACTTTCTCAGCAAGACGACCATGTTGGCCCTTTTCAGCCACTCTGCAGAAAAGTCCTTTGTACAACACAACAGTGCACTGCTTGTTGGCTGTACGCTCCTCGATTACAGTTGTCATTTTCGACACTGAGCTGCACATGAGCAGGAAATATCTAGCACCTATTAACTATCAACCTGTGGTGTACTGCCACCTACTGACAACTTTTGAAACTACTACCTACCATTACCATCTATCCTCATTGATTTGATTGTGATTCGGTATGTTTTACTTTGCTTTTATGCCACTTTTCGCTAACTATGAAATTGATGAAGGGATACTCAAAAAGAACATACATGGCCAGGCTGTGATTCAAACCTAGGAGCAGCTATCATCAAACTGACTTATTTGGCTAATCACGGCATGATGAGGTGAAATTGATGAAACAACCTTGCCCAAACTGGGGACTATTTTCTACATGTTAACCAATTATATTTTTGTTCGTAACTACATCCAAGAAAAGAACATCTTCCTACCTGCTGTATTCCTACCGCAGGCTGATACACCTGTTGAGGCTGCTGAAAAGGAACTACTGATGGATTTGTTAAGCCAGGTGCCAATGTTGTTTGACCCATGATTTGCGAGGTGAGGGGAGCAGGTTGGTTCACAGCTGGAGTAATGGGCTGGCCTATTTAAAAAAAAAAAGGAAAGAAAAATCACACATGTTCATAAGAATATGTCACCAACATTACACAAACTTTTCTTTAGATGTGCCTTCTGTTTATATTTGGTAGCTAAGAGGTAAAACTTGATAACCCATACTCAGTTAACACTGGATCCAGTTGCTGCACAAGAATGAACGGAAACAATTGGGTGATCCATACACCACAACACAGTGGACAAGCTTTCACTTGTGTTTTTCCTTGGTTCCATTTAAGGCTAACCAGGTTTTACTCCTAAGCTGCACATATAATTGCTTCACCTTTCACATGCTCATACATATTTTATTGCCCTGCATCATACCTGCAGGCAAATTTTTATTTTCAAATTATCAAAAATATTCAACAGTAATACTTTGGATGATATTTGATGACTGTTGGTGATCATTTTAGTGCATTACGAATACATCCCAGACAACATAAATTCATTTGTCCTTGTAAGTATGCATTGCTTGCATTGTAGAATTATTTCTCCTGTGGATTACAGCTGTTACAAGCATAAAAACACAAATTTTGTTGTGACATTTCAGGAGAACACATGCTTCCTTTTAGATTCCAAACTAAAAATAAATGTCGAGTGAAGGAGGCATGTGTTCTCCTGAAACGTCACAACAAAAACTGTGTTTTTATGCTTGTAACAGCTATAAACTACAGAAGAAATAACACAAATTAAGTAATTTTCTTACAGATCTCTTAAAATATCTAGTTCCCAAATAAAACTGAAAACTTACCTGCATTTCTAACCCAAGGAGGATTTTTGGCAACTGTTCCAAATTGTGACATGATGACTTACTTCTTAATATCTAGAATGAAGAAAAATATATTTACATTGCGTCAAAATACAGTATTATGTTAGTGATATCAAGTCCATAATACAAAAATTTAAGATTTGCCAACAACAAAGGATACATACAGTACCATTAAATGTTTATTCTCTGGAAATTCAGATTTCTTTTAATTACAAATAGTTTTCTTGATAATATGGGCTAGTTTTGTTACTAATAATATGAAGTGCAGTTTGAAACCAAGAACTCAAGAGCTGACTGCATGATTCCAATATTATCATAATACACATGAGTTTTCTACACGAATTGAATTCTGTACATGTTTTGCAGGTTTTCTGTTTGTGTACTTTTTTTTCTTAACCCTGTTCTTAAATGCTTTTAAGTATGCTCCTACATGCTTACCATGTTCTTACTTATACATTTGAAGTTGGTTGGGATTCCCTTGCTATTTCTACAATTTCTTTATCTCAGTTGTAAATTTGACACAATTACTCACAAATTTATACTTGCCCAGCTCATAAAATACAAACTAGAAATAGAAGAGCTCATAAAATACAAACTAGAAATACAACAGATCATAAAATACAAACTAGAAATAGAATAATGATTTTATATCAATGCTTCTTGTAGCATGTTTAAGTATATGAGATCCACAACACCACCTGAATTTTTACCTGTAAACATAACGTGTTGTTAAGTCACTATCAAAATCTTTCTTTCTCACTATTGAATGTTCAATTTTAATTTTTTAAATGGAATTCCCACGTTATTTCACCAATTGCAACATACTTGCATGCTAAATCACTTAAATGAAATTGTGGTACTTTAGTATTATACGGACTACCTCATTTCAGACCGACTATTTTCGGAGGTTAGGTAAAGAAATGAAAAAGGCATTCAATAACCTAACCTCAGAAAAAAAAGACTGTCTGAAATGAGGTAGGTAGTCCGTATAATACTAAAGTACCAAAATGGTAAAGGATGGGAAAATAAAAAGTATTACTATAACAGATAGAATTTTAACCTAACCAACTTGCTGACCACAGTAATTTCCAAACAATTAATTTTAGAAAGAGCTACTGAACCTTGCTGCATAAACAAACAACCTTTGCAAAAAAGGAATAAAAAAAAAATTAAACACACACACATCACACAAACCATTAGACCTATTCCAGGCAGCAAAGGTTGTCAGGAAAGATGTTACGCACATCTTTCTTTAGAAAGTACAGAAAAAATGTACATTTAAACAAATTGTTCGAGTTCTCTAAACACCAGCAAATAGCAAAACAATTGTTGTTTCAAATTAAAAATGCCAAAAAAGATGGTAAAATGTAAGGTATGGTCTCATACACCATACCCTATACATAATACAACCAAATCAAATCAAAATTCAAAAGCTAACACATCAGCATGTGTTGTTTCTGTGTGTTTTATGTCATTTGGGCTCCTGCCAGATGGGTAGCACTCTCACGTGAACATTTTGTTATTAAAGTCAGAATTAGCAAGGTAGTAATTTTGAAAAGAGGCACATGGAGCCTCTCTGCCTGTAATGTCAATGTACTGAACAATGTATTCTTTATTTTTGTTTTAATGATGTTCATTCATTCATTTTCCATTCATTAGATCATAGTACATGATGTTGAACAGATCAATTAATTTACAATTACATATATCAACACACTATTACAAGATTTTAACATTTCTAGTAATTACACATGTTAGAATGCATCAAAATTATTTCACAGCTTGTAAAAAAAAATATGAAAAAATAATATTAAAAAATGTTATCATACATAACTTTGAAGTGAGGGTAACACTTTGAACTAGTCAAAATGGATTTCTTCATTCTTACAGAAGAAACTACTTACGCAAAACACTTTCTGTAGCATTGTTGAAGTTCCCGAATGTATTTTCTGTCATCATTTCATCTTCTTTAGCAATAAAGGTAAACTTTCTGCATACCCAGAAAATGGATTTCTTAAAATTTACAGGAGAAATTACTTACCTAATGCAGTTTCTATAGACTTGTGGAAGTTGGGGAAGAGTTTTCTCGCATCGTTCATTGAATTTTGCCGGTAAATCATGTATTTTTCGATATAAATGTGTGACCGATGCATGAAAGCTCTTGCATCCATTATCTTCCAGCCGGATGTTGCCTGTGTGTGATGACGTAATCCTGGACAGTGTTTCCAAACATGTGTTTTTGTAATTGAAGAAGGTACGTTTCTACAAATGGTGTGTGGGGCTACGCATTTTTTTTTCTAAACCAATTATTAACTATTCTCACCTAAACGTGACCCAACCTTACTGGAAATGGTTCGTGGGGCTATGCGTCAATGGTTTGTGGGGCTACGTAGGTATTTTTGGATGGAGTGGGGTGGAAACACTGCATGCCGACTACTGTGACCGCCATTTAGTGTGTTACCGATGGGAAAATGAAACAAACAAAACTTACTTCATATGTTGAAAATATAGATTTCCGTGAAAAAAGCGAAATGCCAACTTCAGCAATGTTTCTTAATGCAGAATACGTAAGTAGGAATATGGAAAGTGACATAAATAGCGAGTTTCAGGCGTTTTCCGGATACGGAAAGTTTCCTGCGATAATTCATGTTTATATGTATAAAAATATCCCAATTGCCGTTCCTTCCATGTAATTCCTCTAAGAGAACCGGATGTTTCGTGCGTCACTGTTTCCAACCACCCTGTGTTTTTTTTCAAGAAGATGATGTGACCCCAAATATTAGCTATGCTTGCCTAACCTAATCTAACCGTGAATGGTTTGTGGGGCTATCCGTCAATGGTTATACAACCCCAAATTTTAGGTATTAGCAAAATTTCAAACACGGGGAAAAATAGAAAATTAATATTGTGTCTCACGGAAGCGAAAAAAAGGAACATCAATAATTAATTGTAATATGAAATATTGAAATTATTTTCGTGAGAAATTCATAATTACACCTTATAGAATGTTCCGGAATGCAGAATAAGTAAGCAGCAATGTTAAAAAGGATGAAATAAATGAGTTATAGGTGTTTTGACTAGATCAAAGTAGTAATAAATATATTTTATAGCTTTGATTTGAATTCATTTTGTAATTTATTATAGAATATGGTACCTGCATTTGTCAGAGCTGACTTGGTTACGTTAAGTTTCAATGTTTTCCTGTGAAAATCTGCTTTTTGTCTGGTATTATCATGGAGGTATGGAGGATTAGGCCTACCGCAATTTTCCTGAAGCCGGTCACATGACAGAACCGGAGAAGTCAGACCAAAACATTCGAAGATGCCGTAAGAAAGCATGTGTACTTTTGAATAATATTTAGTAAGCAATGGTGCCTGCTCAACACACGGCTGTAGGAACAGAAGCGACAGAAAACCTGAAGGAATAATATTCCAGAAGCAAATAAAGCTACTTATAGTTTGTTTTGTAGTATTTAAGTGTAAAGTAAACCACGAGTTTTTGTTTCTAGTTGGAGCTTACTTCCATTCTCCTTCCAGCATGCATATGTTTGCAGCAGCCGATGCGATGTTCTTCTGTCTGTTAAGTCATTGGTTGAAGTAGATGTGGCCATCTTACACAGACAAACTTAAGCTCCACCAACTGGCTTCAAAACGAAAGCAAGGAGTGATAAGAGACTGCAAGCACCTGGGTATAATACCTATGTACTTCTTTATTTTGGTAATTATGTGATATCGCCCGAACACCTCTCACTCGTTTATTTTGTTAATTTTAGCATTGATACTTACCTATTCTGCATTGCGGAAGATTCTTTAAGGTGAACTTATGTCTTTTTCCATAAAATAGTGTCAACTTTTCATATTATGAGTCATTATTTGTCTTCCTTGTTCCGCTTGGGTAACAGACAATATGGTGTGCACTCGTCATGGATCATCGCGCGTCGTGCTTGTGTTTTGTCAATTTGGAGTGGGTATGCAGTGTTTCAACCTTTTTCACCAAAAAATACCTACTTTCGTGTTCATTATGTCATCACAAACCATTGACGGATAGCCCCACGAACCATTGACGGATAGCCCCAAGGACCATTTCCGGCAAAGTTGGGTTAGGTAAGCAGTTAGAAGAAAAAAAATTCTGGTGAGACCGCATGACTTTCGACGCTTGCGCCATCTGCAGGTACACAATGGAAACAACGGCATAATGTTGTCGCTTTACAGAAGATGCAAGTTCCTTACATAAAAAGTGATTATTTCTTGTTCTGCAGCATTCTATGGTGAAGTTTTCAGTTTGCGCGAAAGAAAATACCTCGAAGAACTTCGACAATTGTAAAGAAACTGATTTCAGTAAGTAGTTTCTCCTGTAAATTTGAAGAAATCCGTTCGTGCGATATCACATATTTACGTTTATTTTTTATAATTTGAGCAGTACTTAGGACATATAAGATGTTCTTGTATACATATAAGAAATAGACAGTCATTATGCCTTTTTCTTTGAATATCTGCCTACATGGTGAATTGTAACCCAATTTATACATTATTCTGAGAGCACGCTTCTGTAGTTTAAGTATTCTCTCAGTACTATAATGAGGCCCCCAAATCACTATGCCATACTCAATGTACGGGTATATAAGACCATAATATCTGCTTGTTTTGATTTATGTATTAACTACATACTAACAATTCTGGGTACTACTTTACTATACCGGAGACACCTATCAATGATTTATTTAGCAATTTTTTACATTGCTAACGTACTATTCTGCGTTGCAGAACATTTCTTTAGGTGAAATAATGGATTTCTAACGAAAATAATGTCTATTTCTTACATACGATAGCACCACAAACCATCACGGGGACGAGGTATGCCTACTAGGTTAGGTTAGGCCTGTTAGGTTAGGTTCCATTAGCACACCTTTCCTTCAATTTAGCATATACGGACAACATCGGAATTACAAATTCCACGGCATCTTCCACACCCGGCAACAACTTCACGACGCATCCTCAACACGTCATGTTGTAGCAGCAGCAATAGCGCGTCCGAAATAGATTTTTGTAGAAAACCACATGCATTCGCATTAAAATGGATCAAAACTACATTCCCGAACATCAACAACGCTACAGAAAATGATTTGCGTAAGTACTTTCTCCTGTAAATTTGAAGAAATCCGTCTCCGGTATAGTAAAGTGTTACCCAATTCTGTATCTTCACAATTTCCATGCACAAAATTGTATAAGATTTTATGTCATCGGTCTGAAAGGCCACTACACAGTACTAACACGAGAAAATTTGGCGTCTGTACGAAAGGGTTAATAAACAAACATAACAATTGTCCGTGTAATTACTCAATGGAGAAAACCTGTTAGTACTATTACATTCCCTAATAATATCATCTCAAGATGGAATTATTAAAGTGCATAACTTACCAGAACGCAACGTCAACTTGTCAAATTTCGTGTGGTCTTGTTTTTTTTTCAAAAAATAATAATACACACAATAGCTCACCCTATTTTTTGCATCAATTTTCAGCTAGCTATCCATTAGATTGCGAAACATAAATGTTTTCTTGGGCCGCATTGTCCATCCAGACATTTGTCGGCAAGCACTTGTCGTCCTACTTGAATCAAATATTTACAATCACACATCAATATCACAGACACGGCAATAAATTACAATGATACAACACTTGTTAACATGGCTACCGCCACCATCACGTCTCCCCTGACCAGAACAAAATTCGTGGATAGCTCAGCGAAAGGGGTCTCCCTTATCGCACAACACTGGAGCAATGTTTCGTTCTGACGTCACCCGAAGAACACCTACGTTGGTAGGTTAGGTCTGTTAGGTTTAGTTCTATTAGCATAAATACAATTATTATCTATGCTAAGAGAATTAAACCTAGCTAATCTAACCTAACGATTCAGGCACTTAGCCTAAAATTACAAGGCTTTCCCGTGACGTAAGAACACAAAGTTGCTCAAATGTTGTGCGATAAGGGAGACCCCGGCGAAAGCTGGTTGGATCCCCGTTCATCAATGCTTTCCTTTACTATACAGCGAATAGTTCACTGGTAATTATATACACGGTTTTGGTCTGTAGCCACATCCATCATATTTTACAGGGCTGGGGTGTGACGTGCGGGACGAAATATTTTCGGAAATTTTCGAAATTTACCGAGAGGAAGAAAATCTCGAACTCTACATACTACTTCACCATCAAGTGATTATTTTGTATTCCTCTAAAATAAAAATTGTTAATCTCAAGAAATTGCACACACTAGTGCAGGTGCAGAAAATATCGAAATTTAACCACTTATCGGGATCCAGCACTCCTCTTGCGTGTCCACTGTACGGTACAGAATAATAGAAAAGATACTTGTATATTTTGCTATTTTTTTTACATCGATTCTAGCTTACATAGATTACTACTCTTAAGCCCCTATCACACGGAACTAGATTTCTAGTAGGAATGCTCAAGTTGATGCTGGACTGACTACCCATTTGCTAGTTTTCGCCTCACACGGTACTTGTTATACCGTACTTGTCGATAGTCTTTCGTTTCCATAATGGCGGCCGCGCGAGATGTAAACAACGTATCACTTCACACTTTTAAAATACGATAACTATCCAAACGAGAGGAATATCTCATCGCATTAAATGGTTTTAGGTAGAGAAGAACGGCGCTGATAAAATACGTACTTTACAACGTTTACTATACACGTATGGAAGAATATTTTAGCTTTTTCAATTGTAAACTTGCCTTTCGTGTTGTATGCACTCGGAAGCCACAGACAAAAAAAGGCTACTTTACAAACTCACAGAATATCTTCACATGGCCAAACTTTGCTCTGATTGGCTGTTCCACAGAATCTAGTCGAAGAAGTTAGTAGCAATTAGAACATGTCCTATTCCTCAAAACCAGTCAAGCAGTCAGCCAGGCGGCCATGATTGCTACCCAGAAAGTTAGTTCATCGCCAACTAACTAGAAATCCAGTTCCGTGTGATAGGGGCTTTATATTCTAGCATAATTCTAGCGTTGCTTTTTCTTAAGCCCCTATCACACGGAACTGGATTTCTAGTAGGAGTGCCCTACTTGGCGCTGAACTGACTTTTTAGGTAGAAATCATGGCCGCCTGGATGACTGCTTGACTGGTTTTGAGGAATAGGACATGTTCTAATCGCTACTAGCTTTCCTCGACTGGATTCTTTGGAACAGCCAATCAGAGCAAAGTTTGGCCATGTGAAGACAATCTGTGAGTTTATCAATTAGACATACCCTTATATCAAGGTAACTTAATATACTATAAGGTAGCGCCATCCGAAAATTGTCGATCATGCACGAACGCGTGACTCATGTGGGAGGATCGGTTATGCTTGGTGCCCCTTCGGTTATGTTCGTTCGGGGCTTGGCAGAAGCAAACGGCCGCTATCATTTCTATGCGAGTTTCAGAGAGGGAAAGTGTTTCATTACTTTGAGGGGTAAATATTAATTATCATACTTCGGGATGGTATTGAGGTATTCCTTTAATGATTAGTAACATAATTAAAACACCCTACTTTTAAAAGAGGGGAAAATTGCACATGCAAAAGTATTGTAAAAATTCATTTTTCTGAAACATGATCGATATATTACAAAGAATGTTGTCCGTGTTCTAATTAGAATTTCAGATTTCATCATTTCATAAATCGTATTATGATTTTAATAAGAAACGCTGCATGCTAAAGAAGAATTGCATAGTGAAAGAGTTACAAAGGAAGAATTGATTGACAGATTTGGTTTATTTTTGCTTTTCTGTCTTTTTTTAAATATGAAAGGAAAACCCATAAGAGGATCTCTTTCTTTGTTTCCACAAGTCGGCCTCCTTGGCGTAGTGGTTAGCACATCGCACTTCAACGCCAGAGATTTGGGTTCTAATTCTGGCTTGGGAATGGATGTTTGTGAGTGTTCATTCATCATTTCATCACTCATCCCTATCTTCGCAAATTAGCCAAAAGTGGCACAAGAAGCGAAGTAAAATGAAGCAAATCAATCAATCAATCAATATTTGTTTTCACATATACTATCACATTTACTAAATTCTCAATTTTCCCATTAAGGACAAATCAATATCTTGCCCGATTGGATTCGAATCCGGGATCCCTGGCGTCGAAGCGCGATGTGCTAAGCACTACGCCAAGGAGATCGACAGAGGCCTCCGAGGTACTACGGGCTCACAGAACGTCACAGGAGTACTATCGGATTATAAATTATGGATATTAGAGTTTGGATAATAAATAAATAAATTATATAATATATAATCTATAAATAAAAAAACACCCGTTCTTTATTTATAGAATCTCAAAGAGAGCGATAGTTTGCCAAACTAAAAAATAATCCTATCTTGTTCTCACGATAATAAAAATAGAAGGCATAATAAAAAATAAATAGGTAACTATAGATTGACACAGAATTGAATAAGCTGAATTTTGATGTAACTCGTTTTTATGTGGTTCTACTGATTAAATTTTAATTGGAGTCCAAACTTGAATATCCGTAATTTCTAATCCGATAGTAGTCCGGTATAATCTATTTACAACATTTAACACACCGAAGTACAAATGCCTAATATTTAGTTTTCTGACTAAATAGTTCCTTCTTATTCATTCAGAACGTTGCAATCATTTCCAGGAACATTTCAAATTTTACATAACATCAGAAAGTATTAAAATTATACTGATATACTTAAAATACAATCTTTACCATTCACCATAATGTAACTTTATTTTTGAAGTTATCAAGTGAAAGAAGCAATATACAATCTAGATAAAATTTTACTCTGCATTTGATACTTACTCTAAATTCGAAAGAATTCCCAACCTTCTTCATATATTTATTTACTGTACAATAATTTACGTACGGATCAAAGTTCCACATGCAAAATTTTTTTGAAAAGTTTTATGTGGAGGAAGAATGATGAAATAGTTTGTAAGATAGTAGTTTCAGACTTTGAAAACGCAATTCCAGTTTGTAATTTGCAGATATTTTTAATTTCTCTGGTTCAAATTTGGCTGCAAGTTATCGTTGTCATAGTTCGAAAAAGTATTTTTTCGTATTAAGAACTTTACATACAAACGCGTGCAGAAGATGAGTCAAAGTGTACAAGTACTAATTTAACTAAGTTAACCTACTCGAAATACTTGATGAGTACTAGGAACATCAAACAAAAATGTCTTAACCTTCTAATTCAAGCCTATAGAAATAGATTTATGGTCACACGGTAAATGAAACTCTTTGAGAATATCGATGAAAATATCGTAGTTTAATTAAACAATAAAGGAGAAAAGTTACATGAACTCAAAATGATTGACCGTGCAAGTGTACGAATTATTATTCGTTAAAGGACTTTGTCCGCAGATTTTCCATTTCCATTCCCATGTGTGTCTGAGTTGTATAACCGGAAAATATACTCCAAGGCTGATATGCGACACACATTTGTACATTAACGAAGTAACTTGCATTACACTAATCTTAGATCTTGCTCTTTTTGACAGAAATGTACTACAAAGAAATAATGTAACATCCATTGGTTTATATTGAGTACAAGGGTACAAAATTATTCACAATATATTTGTGAAATACCAAAATTGAACAAAGTTGCAAACATTTTAATGATGGGTGTAATATTCACTTATGCAATATTTACCATCGTGCATACAACGCTATGTAACTCTAATTGAAGATGTACTAAGTGAATTTCATTTCGAATAGCGTTAAAGTTAGTACACGATCTTCGAAATGCCCATTTTCGACAACGTTTTTCACAATAATGTGAACATACAAATCACAATCAACATCGGTCTGTGTTAAATGAAATTGTTAATAATTATAAATCCTAACTAACTAACTAACTCTCTAGCCTTCTTAAACCCGAAGGTTCATGGCTGCAGCAACACAGGCCTTCCATCTGTCCCTATCTTGAGCAAGATCTATATACTCTTTTCCATCCCTACCGATTTCCCTTAGGGCCATCTCAACGTTGTCCCTCCATCTTCGTCTTGGCCTTCCTACAGGTCTCTTACCATCAAGTTTCCCAACAAGAATCCTGTAAACTCCTCTTTCCTCTCCCATTCGTGCCACATGGCCTGCCCACCTAAGTCTTCTTGATTTAATTATTCTAATAATATCTGGACTTGAATACAAATTATGTAGTTCTAAATTATGTAACCTTCTCCACTCACCTGTCTCCTCACCCCTTTTAGGTCCAAATATTTTCCTAAGGATCTTATTTTCAAATACTCTCAATTTATGTTCCTCTTTCAATGTAAGGGACCAAGTTTCACACCCATATAATACTACAAGCAAAATTACTGTTTTGTATATTTTAACTTCTAGTTTCTTAGATATTAAACGAGAAGACAAAAGTTTATGAACAGAGAAGTAACATGCATTTCCTGAATTAAGCCTACTTTTTATTTCCTCTTTAATATAATTTTCATTTGTTAATATTACTCCTAAGTAGTATTTGAATTTGGAAACTGGTTCAAACGAGTTGTTATCAATAATTAGATTTTGATTATTACCTAACACTTGGTTTCGGCCTGTAAGCATAAATTTAGTTTTCTCTTTGTTAACTTCCAAACCTATCTCTTTAGCAGTTTTGAAAAATATTTTAGCATTATTCTTAATTGTATTCACTTCATCCCCCAGTAAGTCTACATCATCTGCATATGCTAACAACTGAGTCACACCATTTAATTTTAGTCCTTCTTTAGTTTCTTTTACTTTCCTAACAGCATATTCTAAGGCAAAATTAAAGAGCAATGGAGATAATGCATCTCCTTGTTTTAACCCATCATGAATTGTAAATTTGTCAGACATATTAATACCCACACGAATTTTACTTTCTGTTTCACTGGTGCATACTTTTATCATACTAACAAGCTTCTTAGGTATTCCAAACTCTACTAATATATTATATAGTTTATCTCGTTTGAATCATATGCTTTTTTAAAATCAATGAATAGCTGATGGACATTTTGATTATATTCCCACTTTTTTTCAAGTGTCTGTCTGATGTGAAAAATTTGATCTGTAGTTGATCTGTTACGTTTAAATCCACATTAATAATCACCTATAATTTCATTAGCATATGGGGTTAGTCTTGTTAAAAGAATGTTAGATAATATTTTATATGTTGTTGAGAGTAGAGAAATTCCACGGTAATTATTGCAGTTCATTTTATCACCTTTTTTAAACACAGGAACAATTATGATTCTTTCCACTGTTGAGGGATTTCTTCTTTTTTCCATATTAAACAAATTAATTTATGAATTTGATATATTAATGAATTTCCACCATATTTAATTAACTCAGCTGGTATTAAATCAATGCCAGGTGCTTTGTTATTCTTTAGCCTTTTAATAGCATCTTTAACTTCAGTCAAGTTAGGTTCTGGGACTAAAGGTTCTGCTGTGTGTACTTCATTCACTTCTGAGTTATCTCCTACATGGACATTTAAAAGGTCATTAAAGTAGTTCTTCCATCTATTTAGAATATCACTTGGGTCAGCTGGAAAATCACCGTCTTTATCTTTTATCAAGTTTACTTTAGGTTGCCACCCCTTTCTAAACTCATTTACACCTTTATATAAATCTCTGATATTTTTATTTTTGCTGTTTGTTTCAATTTCGTTAATTTTGCTTTTCAAGTAATCTCTTTTTTTACTTCTAAACGTGCGGTTAACTTCTCGCTTTATTCTATTATAATTGTTTAGATTTGTATCATCAGAGTTATTTAACCACCTAAGGGCCGGTTGCACCATCGCCACTTAATCTGCCACTTTACAAAGTGTTGGATAACGACAGGCGGGAGATTTAGGCGGCGGTGGGTTGCACCAAGCATTTTTATCCTCGGCCTTGTAAGGTGGAACTTTCTCCTGCTTGCTGTACGACCTGGCAACAGAAACTGGAGAAAGTTGAGTTTTCGATTGTGTTTTGTTTGTTTACGTGCTAATATCTGCTTGTCAATTCCAAATGGATGCTTTTTCAACTGAAATATGTTTAAAAATCTAAATATTTATTGCAATAAAATGAAACAGCTGATAGAAGTAGGTAATGCATGTGTCGTACTCTCATATAATATCAAATGTATGTTAAATGATACAATATAACCCGTAATCTTTCGAAGTAGTGGGAAGCTTACAAAATTTTCAATTTATTTTTCACGTACTCCAATTAACATACTGCAAAAAAGAATATTCCTCGTCTTATCTTTCAGTAAGACATACGGTCACTTTTTTAAAAATATTAAACACTACTAAACAGTGACCAAAATTTTACGAAGTCGTAACAAATGCAAGTTACATTTATTCAATTTTTAGTGCAAGGCTGACATATCTGAGTTTGTGTAAATATACGGAATTTATCATTCGTTTCTGTTAATAATTTATCAATCCGTAACCCCTTCTTTAGCGAATAGCGAGGATTAGTATTATCAACGTTGACCATCTTATAGGTTTCTTCTTTATTTATAATGCAGCTTTTGTGAAAGTTGGTTAACGATGCAGATGAAAATTAAATTTTTGTATTAAAAAAAAATTCGAATAGCACAAAAAAAATCGTTAATCAACGGTTCCATGTACAAGGTACATTTTGGGAATTATTTCATCTTAGCACAAAAGGAAGAATCAAATAGTAATGTAAAGTACCGTAGTACTGTATGTACGCATGTTTTGTTCTTATTAAGAAAAAAAAAGAAACTCCAGGCTGTATATACTTTCAGATAGTTAGTTTCGTGCAACGTTACATGCTAGTGCAATGCAAGAACGTATATATTTCTTTACAAAAAACAGTAATATTCACCAGGAAAATATACATTGTATATACGTACAAGCTGTGTTCCTTTTTAGACGAGCAGATAGGGACAGTATTAGCACCTTGGGTAATACATGCTAAGAACACCAAACATGGCCTGCCTAACCTATCCACGTATGTACGTATATAATAGCTTAAATAAACAAATTATAATTTGCCAAACCTATTTACATGCTTATTTATGCTATTATATGCCTACGTGGATAGGTTAGGCAGGCCAGGTTTGGTGTTGTTAGCATGTATTTCCCAAGGTGCTAATGCTGCCCCTAGCCGCTCGTCTTTTTAGGCCAGTTATTTTGAAAAATCAAATACAAGATCATGTGTATTGCATATGAATGTTAAAAAAACAAAACAGAAAAAACTTGAGTGCACGTTTTATGCATCTTCAGGCATGTAGATTCGTGCAAGGTTTATTACAATGCTGCATTTTCTTTGTATCTACGAAACGTAACACCATTCGGAAATTGTTCCTTGTATATGCGTATCAACGCCGTAAAGATACTGCTGTACCTGTCTCTATTATTATTATTCTTTGCCAGTTTTAAAGTTAAAGTACAAAATCTCGCACAATGTAATGAAAAATATGTTACTTCGCATAAAACGTTTCCTCTAAGTAGTAAATACCGAAAAAAACTTTGGCATTTACGTCTTATGCTCTCCCATGAATATTAGGGTAGGGATAGTTAGGTTAGGTACAAAACCAGTAGGAAATTGTTCCTTGTACATGCATGTCAACATCGTAAGGATGCTTGTTACCAGTAAACTTTTTTTTTTTGCCAATTTTGGAAGTTAACCTACAAAATCACACATATACAATGTATACATTTCTTAAAAGATTGGTATTACGTCTTATGTACTACTAGGTATGTAGTTTATTGCAAGGTTATTATTGTAAATGTGTGTGTTTAAAAACACACCACCATTCGGAAATTGTTCCTTGTACGTACATATGTATGAACTGGACGGTAAGAGTAGCTACTGCTAAATATTATACGTGCATTCTTTGCCAGTTGTTATTCGGAAACAACACATTACTTGTTTATTTGCAATGTTACATTCACACCAATGGCGACGGAAGTGACTCTAATAATATTACACGTGTTTTAATCTTAAAGATTACAAATTACCAGGATTGCGAAAAAGTAACTGATGCATGGTGTACATTTCGTATATTGCGTTTTGTTGAAAAAAATTGTTACAGCAAACACACATTCATTTATTTGGAACGGCATTTTAATACAATTTTGCTAGCATCAAACGCATTACTTTAACCTGGTTTTATTTTCTGTATCCGCATGCACTCAAATCCTACATACGAAATTACAGTGAAACTGCTAATGCTAATATCAATATACAACATTTTCGGAACACACACGAAAATGACCATCTAATATTCATTTCTACACATATATTTACAAACGTTGCTTTATTTATTGCCGTTCCTGGGATAATTAACAAATCCGCCTTTTTTTGCTGTTATTTGGTAATGCAAAACATGCAGCAAACTTTCGCAATTTGCAACAGCTGATCGAGACTTTGCCATTTTATCAACTATAGAAGTGTAAACACAGATTATACTAGGTGCTGCACGTATCTGTTGGCTGCACAGTGTACTGCTTTTCCATGTTTACCTGGCACTTAACGCGTTAGGCGGAACCCCGACCGCCACTTACGTTACACGGGACTTTAAGTGGTAGGTAACGTTAGGCGGACATTGAACAACCGCAAAATGGTGTTAAGTGGGGGATAAGACGTTAAGCGGAGATGGTGCAACCGGCCCTAAGTCTAGCCTGATTTCTTATTTCTATTAGATTATGACATTCATTATCAAACCATGGCTTACTTTTTCTCGGTTTATGGTATCCTATACTTTCTTTAGCTGCTGATTCTATTGCATTACGTATGTGCTTCCAATTCTTATTTACGTCTGTTTCATTTATATTTTCATCATCATTTAAATCCTGCAACACATCAAATCTATTTGACAGTTTAATTTGGTAATCTTTCTTAATTCTTTCATCAGTAAACTTTCCTGTATCAAATTTTAGAACTTTCAGATTTTGTTGCTTATGATTTATCACTGAGAGTCTTTCTCTTAATTTAGCAATTACTAAATAATTGTCACTGGCACAGTCAGCACCTCTATGTGTACGAACGTCAATTATACTAGTATGCCTTCTCTTATCAATGAGAATATGATCTATCTGATTATGAGTTTTACCATCTGGAGAAGACCAGGTATATTTATGGATATCTTTATGTTCAAAAGTGGTACTTTTCACAATTAAATTCTTTGAGGTTGCAAAAGTAATCAATCTTATACCATTATCATTACTTAATTCATGAAGACTTTCTTTACCAATCGTGGGTTTAAATGTCTCTTCTTTGCCAATTTGTGCATTACAGTCACCTAACAGAATTTTCATATCATACTGAGAAAATTTATCAAAGACCTGTTCTAACTCTGTATAAAAATCATCTTTAGTATTATCATCTTTATCTTCCGTTGGTGCATGTATGTTTATTAAAATAATTTTACACCACCTACCCTGTAAAACTGCATATGATATCCTATCATTAATAAATTCTACTGTTTTAAGAGCCGAGATAATTCTATTATTTATAAAAAAGCCTGTTCCAAAATTATGATTTTCAGTACCACCATAGAAAAAGGTATAATTTTTAGTTTTACAATTCCCTTCTCCTGGCCACCTAACTTCCTGGACAGCTACTACATCTAATTTATACTTGACTATCTCATTAACTGTACACTGAAATGCCCCAGGCCGGTAAAGGCTCAGAACATTCCAGGTGCCTAATTTAATATTTTTCTTATTCCTAACGTAGATCTTATCCTTAGTCCAGGGACCTCCCAAAGTAGTCCCCACCCGGAGATCCGAACGGGGGACTATTTTACCTCCGGAATATTTTACCTTGGGAACATCCATGGCCTTATATTGTTGTTTCTTGACATGTATTTTTACAGTGCAGAGTTGTCAGCTCTACGCCTAACCCCCAATATGAATGGAGGAACTACTACACAAGAAAAACACAAACACATTAGACAGCACAATTACTACACAAGACGAACACAAACACATTAGACAGCACAACTACTACACAAGACACACACAAACACATCACAACTGTAACAAAATATAAACACAAACACACCACAAGTACTACACAAGACAAACACAAACAAATTAGACAGCACAACTATTACGCAAGACAAAACAAACATACTAGACAGCACAACTACTACACAAACATACTAGACAGCACAACTACAACACAAGACACATACATACACACCACCGATACTACACAAGACAAACAGAAACACATTAGACTACTAGGCACCACAACTACTACACAAGACAAACCCAAACACACTACACAGCACAACTACTGCACAAGACACACAAACACATAACAACCACCACGCAAGAAAAAACACAAACGCACAACTACTACTACACAAGATTATATATATATATAGAAAATCACCATCTTTATCTTCTACCAAGTTTACTTTAGGTTGCCACCCCTTTCTAAACTCATTTACACCTTTATATAAATCTCTGATATTTTTATTTTTGCTGTTTGTTTCAATTTCGTTAATTTTGCTTTTCAAGTAATCTCTTTTTTTACTTCTAAACGTGTGGTTAACTTCTCGCTTTCTTCTATTATACATCAGAGTTATTTAACCACCTAAGTCTAGCCTGATTTCTTATTTCTATTAGATTATAAATCCGACTTACATAAAATGTACTTAACAAATCAGTTAGGCTCACTACGTACTTCGCACTAGTTGAACACATTTTCAAGATATTGATGACTTCTCTTGTAGTACTGTCGGTTAGGTTACGTTCTAGATTTTGAACTTTTTTATTTGGTTAAAGCGGTTGAAAGAGGTTTCTTGTAATCTTTAATTTATTTGCTTCATTATGCAGATGTGTATTTCTCCTTTGTAATAGATCGAATATGTTTTCCAGCAACGAAACATTGCTTGCAGTTTGTGTATATACCAACGTCTATATATTTTTCACTTTTTTGGCAGCATAGGGCCGGTTGCACCATCTCCGCTTAACGTCTTATCCCCCACTTAACACCATTTTGCGGTTGTTCAATGTCCGCCTAACGTTACCTAGCACTTAAAGTCCCGTGTACTGTAAGTGGCGGTCGGGGCTCCGCCTAACGCGTTAAGTGCCAGGTAAACATGGAAAAGCAGTACACTGTGCAGCCAACAGATACGTGCAGCACCTAGTATAATCTGTGTTTACACTTTTATAGTTGATAAAATGGCAAAGTCTCGATCAGCTGTTGCAAATTGCGAAAGTTTGCTGCATGTTTTGCATTACCAAATAACAGCAAAAAAAAGGCGGATTTGTTAATTATCCCAGGAACGGCAATAAATAAAGCAACGTTTGTAAATATATGTGTAGAAATGAATATTAGATGGTCATTTTCGTGTGTGTTCCGAAAATGTTGTATATTGATATTAGCATTAGCAGTTTCACTGTAATTTCGTATGTAGGATTTGAGTGCATGCGGATACAGAAAATAAAACCAGGTTAAAGTAATGCGTTTGATGCTTGCAAAATTGTATTAAAATGCCGTTCCAAATAAATGAATGTGTGTTTTCTGTAACAATTTTTTTCAACCAAACGCAATACACGAAATGTACACCATGCATCAGTTGCTTTTTCGCAATCCTGGTAATTTGTAATATTTAAGATTAAACACGTGTAATATTATTAGAGTCACTTCCGTCGCCATTGGTGTGAATGTAACATTGCAAATAAACAAGTAATGTTTTGTTTCCGAATAACAACTGGCAAAGAATGCACGTATAATATTTAGCAGTAGCTACTCTTACCGTCCAGTTCATACATATGTACGTACAAGGAACACTTTCCGAATGGTAGTGTGTTTTACAATCACACACATTTACAATAATAACCTTGCAAGAAACTACATACCTAGTAGTACATAAGACGTAATACCAATCTTTTAAGAAACGTATACATTGTATATGTGTGATTTTATATGTTAACTTCCAAAATTGGCAAAAAAAAAGTTTACTGTTAACAAGAATCCTTACGATGTTGACATGCATGTACAAGTACAAGGAACAATTTCCTACTGGTTTTGTACCTAACCTAACCAACCCTACCCTAATATTCATGGGAGAGCATAAGACGTAAGTGTCAAAGTTTTTTTTTCGGTATTTACTACTTAGAGGAAACGTATTATGCGAAAAACATATTTTTCATTACATTGTGCGAGATTTTGTACTTTAACTTTAAAACTGGCAAAGAATAATAATAATAGAGACAGGTACAGCAGTATCTTTACGGCGTTGATACGTATATACAAGGAACAATTTCCGAATGGTGTTACGTTTCGTAGATACAAAGAAAATGCACCATTGTAACAAACCTTGCACGAATCTACTTGCCTGAAGATGCATAAAACGTGCACTCAAGTTTTTTCTGTTTTTTTTTGTTTTTTTTTAACATTCATATGCAATACACATGATCTTGTATTTGATTTTTCAAAATAACTGGCCTAAAAAGACGAGCGGCTAGGGGCAGCATTAGCACCTTGGGAAATACATGCTAACAACACCAAACCTGGCCTGCCTAACCTATCCACGTAGGCATATAATAGCATAAATGAGCATGTAAATAGGTTTGGCAAATTATAATTTGTTTATTTAAGCTATTATATACGTACATACGTGGATAGGTTAGGCAGGCCATGTTTGGTGTTGTTAGCATGTATTACCCAAGGTGCGAATACTGTCCCTATCCGCTCGTCTAAAAAGGACCACAGCTTGTACGTATGTACAATGTATATTTCCCTGGTGAATATTACTGTTTTTTGTAAAGAAATATATACGTTCTTGCATTGCACTAGCATATAACGTTTCACGAAACTACCTATCTGAAAGTATATACAGCCTGGAGTTTCTTCTTTTTTCTTAATAAGAATAAAACATGCGTACATACAGTACTACGGTACTTTACATTACTATTTGATTCTTCCTTTTGTGCTAAGATGATAGTAATTCCCAAAATGTACCTTGTACATGGAACCGTTGATTAACGAATTTTTTTGTACTATTCGAATTTGTCTTGAATACAAAAATTTAATTTTCATCTGCATCGTTAACCAACTTTCACAAAAGCTGCATTATAAATAAAGAAGAAACCTATAAGATGGTCAACGTTGATAATACTAATCCTCGCTATTCGCTAAAGAAGGGGTTACGGATTGATAAATTATTAACAGAAACGAATGATAAATTAGTAAGAGCAGAATAGAAGATTGCTCTTCTCATTCCGTATATTTACACGAACTCAGGTATGTCAGCCTTGCACTAAAAATTGAATAAATGTAACTTGCATTTGTTACGACTTCGTAAAATTTTGGTCACTGTTTAGTAGTGTTTAATATTTTTTTAAAAAGTGACCATATGTCTTACTGAAAGATAAGACGAGGAATATTCTTTTTTGCATTATGTTAATTGGAGTACGTGAAAAATAAATTGAAAATTTTGTAAGCTTCCCACTACTTCGAAAGATTACGGGTTATATTGTATCATATAACACATTTGATATTATATGAGAGTACGACACATGCATTACCTACTTCTATCAGCTGTTTCATTTTATTGCAATAAATATTTAGTTTTTTTAAACATATTTCAGCTGAAAAAGCATGCATTTGGAATTGACAAGCAGATATTAGCACGTAATAAACAAACAAAACACAATCGAAAACACAACTTTCTCCAGTTTCTGTTGCCAGGTCGTACGGCAAGCAGGAGAAATTTCCACCTTACAAGGCCGAAGATAAAAATGCTTGGTGCAACCCACCGCCGCCTAAATCTCCCGCCTGTCGTTATCCAGCACTTTGTAAAGTGGGAGATTAAGTGGCGATGGTGCAACCGGCCCATAGTCTTTAGCCTGTTTAGGGCACGTTTCCTTATTGCGTGTCTTTCGTAGCGTACAGCTCTGCAAACCTTATCAGCACGTCCTACAAGCGAAGCATATTGTGAAAATAAGTGTTTAGGAGAACTACACCATTTCCTCGATTACGTATTTGGTACTAAAGTAATTGGGTGTAATTTTAGCCATGGCACTGCAGTTGGCTTCAGCACGTTCTTTGGTGGAAAGTACAGAAGTTCTGCTTTCAGATCTAGCACATAGTCTTCTTCACAATAATAGGCACTGCACACTTGCATTTTTTACATTTCGTCTACAAGCATGAATCCACTGTTTACTTACGCAATTATCGACTGGAAATCTATGATATTTTATGTCAGTTCCTTTAGTTTTCTGGTTATAGTTTTCATAGCTTGCTACAGCACAATTAGACATGATTGCAGTCTAGAAGTACAAAAATACAATAAAAATAAATCGAATGCTACAAAATCAACAACCTGCTTGTTCCGATTTTTGCGACGTGTTAGTAGCTAAATGTACCCCGCACCAAACTTACTGCACATAGCAACGAGCACCGTCAAACCCGATCCTCCCAGATGACGTAATGCATACGTACTTCACATAGCAACGAGCACCCCCTGCCCTTATATACTCAATGCAATATCCATTTCAAGAATTTAGGAAGACATATCAGTGGACATATCATGTATAAAGAGAAATGGCCAACACACCTAATCATTAGAGCCCGGAAGTTCAGGCATTTATTTTCGTTAAAATAGGCAGGCAAAAAGGCATTTATAATGTGGAAAATAGCACTAAAAATGAAAAAAAGGCAAAATAAACAAAAAATAGGCACATTTGGAAGTTGCTTACTTTTAACTATAAAATCTGGCAAAATGTTAAAATCTACATTGGGAAGAGCATTTCAATTTTCTTCGTCTTAATTGCACGTAACTACAAGGTGTTTTTTAAAGTTCTCAACATTCATTGATAGTCATCCGTCAGAGAGAATGTTTTTCATAATAGAAAACTATCTTTCTACTTCGACAGAAGTTATTGGAGCATACAGAAAACAAGCTAATGTAGTGGGACTCATTTCGTTAACAGCATTTTCACCTTTTAGAATATCACAAATTGTTTTCAATTGTTTCAGGTCCTCATTTGCACTTACAACCCGTTTGCACTTTTCCGCAACAGCTGACCCCTTTTCTCCTGGCACTTCCATCATCTGCTGCATAGATTCCTCGAAGATTTTCATGGATGCTATAAGAGTCTCGCCTCTTTTCTCTAGCTTTGAAATTTTCTCTGGCAATGCACCATAATGTGCAAAAATAAACGACAGTTCATTCTTCAGTTCTGAATAGCACAGGAGTTTTTTCACTTCACGAATTGAAGCCGCTTCATTTTCTGGAAGAGCATCGATCACTTCACTGATTTTTTCAAGGTTGTTAGCATAATATATAGCTGCTGATATCCAGGTTCCCCATCTCATCAAGATTGGTTGCGGAGGTAAACTAAGCTCAGGCGCAACTTCCTGAAATTTTCGGGTTCGAGAGGGAGATTTCAGAAATATCTTCTTTGTGTTTGAAATCACCCTGTCTATTTCTGGGTACAACACTCTAACTTCTTCGGCGATTTTGTGCATTGCATGGGCTGGCTACACATGTGATATGAAGCATGTTCGGGAAGAGAATTTTCAATGCTATGGCAGCCTTCTTCATATAAGGAGCTGCATCACTGATAAAAAGTAACACGTCATCATGATGTACACCATCTGGCCAGAGCAGAAATAGGGAATTTGAGAATAACTGAGCTACTGACGAACCATTGGCTCTCTCTGGTTGTTCTGACATGAAAAGAAATGACGAGGATTCTCCGCATGTTGGTTCCATAGTTCCTATGATGACGTTGGCTATGTAGCGTCCCATGCGTCAGTAGTTTCATCTATTGAAATCCAGATCTTCTTTCCACCAACTTCAGCACGAATTCTTTGCAGAGCTTCTTCGTAGCAGACGCTTAAATATGTTTTCCGCAGCGTAGATTCCGAAGGCACCGTTTCTTTAGTGTATTTCTCCAGGAATTTCCTCAGTGACTTGTTTTCCACTTTCCAGAAAGGTATTCCTGCTTCCATGAAAGCTTTGCACAGTTCAAGAGAAAACAGATTGCCTGTTGGATGAAGTGTCCACTGTTGAAATTAGGGATTACTTCTTCTGTCCGATCATTTTAGCAGCTGCAGATTTATGTTTTGCTGTTGACATGCTGAGATATAAAGTATTTTTTCTCATGGTTGATTGTTTTTTTCACATATCTTGCACAGAAAAATAGTACCGTCTGTCGAAAATGTGCTTTCACCAAATTCACGCACGTAACCATGTAACTTACCACTTAATGGCACACTAAATTTTGGCATGATGTCAACTACACGATCCTTTCCCTCCAAAGTGCAGAACGAAACTAAAAATAGAGAACTTGATTTTGGAATCCATGCAAAGGCCCTTGGGCATTAGTGCTGTTTCTTGTCAATAACCTCCTGACACGGACGCTGGACGTGATGACGTAATTGTGCAGGTGTTCTGCAACAGGTATTCATCAGTCAATCATGCACAAGGAAATGTTAACGGAAAGGCAATATCCTAAATCAGCATGAAATACTTTTTTCTCACACTTTTCTCCTTCAGCAATGTTGAAACATACCTGAGTTCAATATTACTTTAATAAGGCGAAAATTATTCACATAATAAACGGAAGAAAAAGAAATGCCAACAACGTTTTTCGGGAGAAAAATAATTTATCCTACACATTTTTTAAAATAAATTTTCAAATTTCATTGAAAAAGACAAAAAAGGCATTATAATTAAAAATAGGCAGTGGGTCCCAAATAGGCAAAATAGGCAAAATGAAAAGGCTTCTAAAAGATTCGAAACAACATTCAAAACGTATATCCGGAGAAAGTTTATCAATGTATGCAGTACATAAAAAGAGGCATTTTGCCAAACTTCCGGGCTCTACTAATCATATATACTGATGGATCCAAAGATCACCTAGGTGTGAGTTGTGCTTATTTTATTCCAGATCAAAATATAAGCAAACAATGGACATTTCCACTTTGACATGAAAAACGTTTTAAATCCATTCATTTTAATGACACAAACATGAGATGCGCAAAATATCTCGGCGATATTTGTTTTGGTTCTCGAGAAACACGCCTTCAAACACCGCTGAAATAAACAGTCAATGGCTGAACATGTGAACAGACTTGTTCATTGCGAATACATAGGTTGGTTCTGACTGGCAAGAACTTAATGTTATAGGAATGCCTTTTCTAGAATTACAATTATTGACGTCAAAATATTTTCTTCGCAAATTTTAAGATAATACGTTTAGAACACTCTGGCCAATTTCTGCAATATAAGAGGTGATACGGTATAAAAAGGTACGGGGAGTTTTTAAATTTCCTGCAGTAAATGATAGTTTTCTTCAGTTAATATATATATATTGCAAATTTTTGTATTTAGCCTACTTTTACGTCGCTTTTCCGTCACTTTGTTTAACCGCAACGATGAGAACGAATGGTTAATTTAGTATGTATCTTCTCTAACATCACATTTCTTCCCACTTTTCGCTAATCGCTACAATGAAGATGAATGACTACAAGCACTCCCCCCCCCACACACACACAAACTTCCACCACCACCAACAAGCACAATCTAAGTATCACCCAACCTGCCACGATACCAGACGAACTTTTTCTTCTGTCCCATTTCATTTCGAAAACATTCACTTGTCCCATCTCCTTTTATGAGACGAGACGGAAAATATCTCTTCTCGTGACCAACACTAACATTAACAATAGAAGCATCCCCCCAGCTGTCCCCAAAGTCTCGAGCAAACATCCTCCCATGTAACAATTTCCAGTTCAATGAAATGTCACTCACAAGGAAACAGGCATGCCCAGGTCGAGAGTCAAACCTGGAACCATGGGCGTCCGGAAGGGGGGGGCGTGCCCCCACTGAAAAATGAAAGTCAACCAAAAATTATATATTTTTGACATATAATTTCATTTCAGCCACAACAATATGTATTAATTATTGTATGAAAATGATAAATTCAAATTTAAGCAATGTTTTTTAAGGGAAGAATACTATTATTGGGGAAAATGTGCCTTGTTTGCCCCCCTGGAAGACAATACCTTCCTTGCCCCTCCCTGGAAAAAATCCTGTGGACGTCCATGCTTGGAACATGCGATTTCTTCAGATAAATCATGAATTTTGTGTATAATAATTACAACGCCAGTTCATTCCTGGTAATTCTGAATCTGCAGGATAATATAAGCAGAATAATATTCAGTTTTCGAGGGCTCGTACCGTCGAAACGAGGAATAATATAAGCCTTTGCATACGTTGTTAATTCTATATTTTCGAGACTTGAGACGAGAACGAGAATTACCTTCCTAAACCGAGACGAGACTGTCAATGAGACATTTACAAAAGTAGAGATAACTGACCGGTTCCAAGCCCAACACCCACTACGCACACCTACACCCACCTACGCACACCCACGCACACCCACGCCCAGCCACGCAAATTTATTTTCGGTCTACTTCCGGTCTTCTTCTATTGCATCATGTTGCATCATGTTGTTACAAAAACTTGCTGAACATAAAATCTACTGTGGAGTTAACAGACCGGCTCGCATGTTGATGCCCAAAGCAAATGAATTCGAAGAATTTAAAATGCACAAGGCTTTGTTGGAACATCCGGCCATTATCATTGCGGACTTTGAGGCTTTTCTCAAACCATTGTCTTATTGCGATCCGGATCCAGAATTGTCTTCCATAATACCGTACCAGGTTCATGATCCAAATAGTTTTGGATATGTTGTTGTTTGGCAAGATAGGATAGATAAACCATATGTATATATCGCGGACCGAATGATATTGAACTCTTTTTCAAAAAGATGGTGGAGGAGGTTGAGAAAATTGGCAGTCTCTTATGTCAATCAAAATCAATGCTTCCACTATCAAGCGATGAACTTCAATCTTACAATAACATTGAAACGTGTCCGGTGTGCGATCAGCATTTCACGGATGAGAATCGGAAAATATTTCACCTCAATCACTTCACCGGAAACTACATTAGTGGAATCTGTAACACCTGCAACCTCAAGATCCAGACGCCCAAATTCGTACCAATATTTTTTCACAATGCATCTAATTACGACTTCCATTTCTTAATTATAAATCTTGGATACGATACGCAAAAAATAGATATTCTTGCTCAAAACGAAGAGCGTTATATTTCCATAAGTAAAAAAGTTAAAATTCCAGCAACGAATGAAATCATAGAGATGAGGTTTCTAGATTCTCTTAGATTCCTATCGGTAAGTCTCGATGCTTTAGCGAGTAAACTTACTGACGAACAATTTAAAATTACAAAAGCTAGTTTTCCCTACATTCACCTAGAACTGATTAAACGTAAAGGCATTTATCCTTACGAATATGTAACCGATGAATCTAAATTTGACGATGACACTCTCCCACTTCAAAAAGAATTCTTCAGTCAACTGAAAAAACCGGAATCACAGACGAAGAATACGAACATGCGAAATTAACATGGAAGGAATTAAGATGCAATACTCTTTGCGATTATCACGATGCGTATCTCAAATTAGACGTAACAATACTTGCTGATGTTTTCCAAGTATTTAGAAAAACAGCAATAAATATTTATAAATTGGATCCAGCATACTTCTACAGTCTTCCTGGTTTGGCGTGGTCTGCTATGTTGCTTCAGACAAGGATCAAGTTGGAATTGATATCGGACGTTGACATGTTACTTTTTATAGAAAGGGGGATACGTGGGGGATGGTGCAATGTTCGCAGAGATACGCAAAGGCAAACAATATTCACATGTCTGAGAATCAATACGATGCAAATCGACCATCGAATTACATATTTTACGCTGACGTAAACAATCTCTACGGTTTCGCAATGATACAAAAACTTCCATACGGAGGATTCGAGTGGCTGGATCCTATTTCAATTGATATTAATTATTTCGACGATCGTGAATTTGGTCTGTTCATTGAGGTAGACATTGCATTTCCAAATACTTTGCATGCTACCTTTTCCGATTTACCTCCGGCTCCAGAAATTAAATGTCCACCTGATTGTAATCAAAGCAAGCTTATGTTAACTCTAGAGAGAAAAGAGAGATATGTCGTCCACTACAAGAATCTCCAGTTTTTGATTGGGAAGGGTGTTCAGGTAGTAAATGTGAGAAGAATTCTCAAGTTCAAACACTCTCCATGGTTAAAATCTTATATTGAGACCAACACGAGACACAGAACAGCTGCCATTTCAGAATTAGATAAAGCTTTTTATAAACTAATGAATAATGCCGTTTATGGAAAAAACGATGGAGAACGTCAGAAAGCACGTAGACATAAAATTGGTTTCAGATAACAATAAATGTAGAAAATTAGTATCTGATCCTAGATTCAAATCGCGAAAAATTTACAACGAGAATTTAACACTTTTTAATCTAGATATAAAATTGATAAAATTCAGAAAACCTATTAACGTTGGCGCAACTGTTCTCGACTTGTCAAAACTGTACATGTTCGAATTTCACTATAATATTATGAAACCCTTCTATAATGATAAGCTGTCAATTTTGTACATGGACACTGATAGTTTTATTTATGACATACAAACATTTAACCGCTACGAAGATCTTAAACATCCTTCCATGCTTGGGTATTTCGACACTTCTTCCTATCCTCAACCCAACAGATTTGGAATTCCTTCCCACAACAAGAAGGTTCTCGGTAAGTTCAAAGATGAGTGTAACGTTGATATTATTGTTGAGTTCGCTGGTTTGCGTTCGAAGACGTATACATTCAGAACAGAGAGCAGCGTCACGAAGAAAGCAAAAGGAACGTGCAAAGATACTGTGGAAAACAAACTAACATTCCAGGATTATATTTGTTGTCTTTCTTCACAGTCGAGGATACTTCGAGAGGATAATAGAATACAAAGCTCAAACCATGACATTACAACGAATAAAATAAAAAAAGTAGCCCCGGATCCACATGACGACAAAAGTTGTATTCTCAAGTGTGGAATCCATACTTTGCCTTGGGGGCACTTTAGTTTAGAAGTTAATAATAATTGCAGTCAACACATGTGAAAAAAATAAACCTAACATCAAACTAAAATTTTGAAAATAACAAAAATAAATCCTACACCTAGATTAATATTTTATATATTATTCTCTTCTATTAAAATTTTTCTATCACTCTTTCATTTTTTGCATCATAAATATATGATTTCTCCACAATTAAAATTGCACTGCATGTAGTATTTTCAGATAGAGTTTCAAGAAATTCACATATCAATTTTATATTAGTTCGATCATTTATAACTACCAATTTTCTTTTTGATGCGTTGATTAAAAACATTGGTCTGTGAATTATGAACTCATCTGGATTATAATACATGTCTATGTTACCTTCAGTTAATCGTTTAAAAGCACTATAAGCTTCATATAATTTTAAATAATCTTGTTCTGCAATGTTTAAATTGTAATTTTGACGAGGAAATACTTCATTTCTGCCATTCTTCAGATACACATTTTTAACTTTACAATTATCAAACTGACTGCTATCTTTTTCCTGATTGTCATCTCTCCCTGCCTCAAACAGCACAGCTACGAACTCTGGCATGTCATATTGCAAAGATTGGAACTGATTAGTAAGATCAAATTCAAACAATTTACCCTCCACTGACCTCTGTATGCATTGATAAGTATAAAATTGAATCGGAATTTGAGGATTTTTCAAAATGTTGGCTTTGTATTTGAGAGCATAATTCGATTCATATTCAACTATAGGCATTCGCAACTCCATAGACTGGATCACACATTTCGCAGCTTCGGGTAAACTAGCCTCATTAGCTGCTCCATCTGCATTCAAAGTTTTGTATCTCATGATGGCATTATGATCATTGGGTGCTCTGCGAAATATGACACTCAAACCACCTTTCCACATAATTTCTTTATAATCAGAGAAAAATCCAAATAGCAATCTCATGGGGAACAGTACTGTGTGACTTTTTGCTTGAATTTTTGTTCCAGCTTCGAACCCACCAACTTTATAATATGCACTCTCTGATTTGGACAGTTTCAATGTCCCTACTGTAGTGGATGTAATTCCAGGGCAATCAATCCTGTCAATCACTGTACCATGCTTTCTGACTTCAATTTGAGAGAATAAGAATGGAACAAAATTATCTATAAGTTTTACATTAGCCCCGGGTGGGGGATATTCTTCACCATTACTTTGTTTTACAATATCAAATTTTATATACAGATCAGATCTATGTGGATGAATAAATCCGTCCCCCACCGTGATGTCATACTGTATCTCTTTGTTGGGCTGATTAAAATTTGCAAATGTCCTCCTGTTTGGAGGGAAGGACTGTAATTCATAACTCTCGATATTTTCCATCTTGGTATTTATTTATATATTTTAAATATTAATTCCTATCATCGCAGTGCTTTTAGCACCGGCAAATTCGATGATCTCATTTTTCTCATTCGTAATTGTTATCTCTATGTAATTAACTTTTTCAATAGAAACAGGGAAATAGACTGGTGGGATTGGGGAATAGAAGATAGGTTCCATAAATTCCGAATTCGGTTTAAATGTAGCAATTATACCTGTCTCCTTGTGACTGCCAATCGAATTTTCTTCTGCTTTGATAATCATACCTTTGGCAATGTTACAGTGAATATTCAATGTCTCAATAGCTAAGAATTTTGGTATAAATTTACCTACATGCCTAACACCTGGTTCTAATTTGCTATTGTTCTCAAATCCTAAAAGTTCCCCGTTGGTAGATATGTCCACTGTTTCATTGGTAGTTACAATCTCTACTCTCTGTGTTACAGAATTTTGAGAAAGCAAGACAGTGGTTGGAAGTTCAAATTGTAAAGTAGATAAGTTATACTGTCCAGGAGGAATAATTATTTTTTCATTACCTACTAATATAGTATTGTTGTAGGTAGTTACATTCGGAATCAGATTCATACTGTAGAATGCTCTCAGAGCTATGGATTTTGGATAGATAATATCATCGTGAAGATGTAGTTTCAAAACCGAAGTCTCGCTGGAGAGATGGAAAATTCCCATATTTAATATATAATACAGCTTTTTAAAAATCTTTTAATTTGATGTTTGGTATTTTATTTAAAATTCTGAGCATCGTAATGCAAACATGGCCACATATAATTTGATCGAAATCTTGAATACGATCGTCGTTGTAATAAATTTTAACATGTTTCAAGTAACGAATTAATTCTGTAGGGGGTACCCCTCCGAAAGAATCGAAAATAAAAGCATTGTCATTTTGTTTATAATAGCATATCCAGTGAGTACCAACGTTTTCGGACTTGTCCAAATTCACCACGCCTCATTCTCGAGAGTGAGGACTACCTTTAGGGAGAGAATCAGACATGAAAACCCCCCTGAAGTGTTTAATTTTAAATATTTTAATTAAAGATTCAATGTCTTGGTTGGTAAGAGCTTCTCTTTTTTAAATTTTCTAAGTGCCCTAGACTTCACACCTTTGCCAATTTTTTTCTCCATGGCAAGATTATGACGCTCTTGCTCTTCTAGTTCTGCTATATTTTTTTTCGAATCAATTACAGTTTTGGCTATAGCAGTACTACCCCCCCGCCAAGCTCCCAACTGCCCCCAATGCAGCCAGGATAGCTGGAATACTGAATATGAATACACCACTGTTTGTTTTCTTTCTTGCATTCAGTGAGTACCAACGTTTTCGGACTTGTCCAAATTCACCACGCCACATTCTCGAGAGTGAGGACTACCTTTAGGGAGAGAATCAGACATGAAAACCCCCCTGAAGTGTTTAATTTTAAATATTTTAATTAAAGATTCAATGTCTTGGTTGGTAAGAGCTTCTTTTTTTTAAATTTTCTAAGTGCTCTAGACTTCGCACCTTTGCCTATTTTTTTCTCCATGGCAAGATTATGACGCTTTTGCTCTTCTAGTTCTGCTTTATTTTTTTTCGAATCAATTAGTTTTGGCTATAACAGCACTACCCCCCCCCCCCGCCAAGCTTCCAACTGCCCCCAATGCAGCTAGGATAGCTGGAATACTGAATATGAATCCACCACTGTGTGTTTTCTTCCTTGCATTTTGCAATCTTTTTAATTGTGGCATACTACGTAATAATTTCATTCCGTTCCCTTTGGCTATACATTGCCTCTTTTTTTCTTGTTGTTTCTTAGTTAAAATCGAATTAAGTTTTAAATTTTTAAGATCATGATACGGAATTTGGTACACAACTCCTCTTGGTTTCATGTTGTTGTTGTTATTATTATTATATTTCAGGGTATTTATATTACAAACCCCACCCTAATTTTTGTTTTATATTCATAGCCATAGTTGTACCCAACGCTGTTATTTGTTCACCCAACGATGCATCTCTGCTTGTTAATCTTCCAAAAGCTGCCTCTTCCAGTTTTTGATCAGCCACATGACGATCATTCAGATCTTTGTGTGTGTTGTATGCAATATCATGTTCTTTGCAAGCTGCATCCAGAGGATTAATACCCCTGTCCTCTCTTTCTATTCGTTTCTCAAGTTTTGTACCAGGACCACAATATTTGTAACCAGGTACGTGTAACTCGAACGGAAGTTCATTAATAATATCATTCACTAAACCTCGACCCTCTGATATATTCCAGAATTTAGGAGGTAAAGTATTGATAATTTTAATTAAGTATCCTATACCTTTAGGATCATTTACGATAAAATTAGATAATTTGTCACTAATCATGTTTATAATACCCATTTTCTCATTATGGAAATTATTGTTCCCAGCATTTTCCTCCCCTGCTATAACCAGCAACCTATCTATAAGTTTTCTCACATCGTTTACCCATACAAATTGCTTAGGTAAAGTATTGTATTGTTTTATACCACTACCGGTTTTGAGTTGATTCCAGATAGGTTTAATCAGATTTTTGTATTTATCCCCGCTGCTCGATTTCACACGCTTTTGACTGGCATCCTTATTTTGGTACAAAGCACCAGAGAGTGTCAAAATTTCAGAGTAACTTTGAAAATCATCTTCTGTAAATTTTTTGATTGTTTTTTGGTAATGAGCTCCCATAGCCCTACGGTATCAGGATATCTGGACCAGCTGTTTCTCCCACCTAAATTAATTTTTATGTTGTCGCCTTCGAATGTAACTTTAGACTTGCCAATTTTGCATACTACACCTTGATTACCCTCCATAGTTGGATACAATCCAAATACTTCATCTTTTTCGAATTTTCCAGTACTCAAATAATCCCTTGGCAGGGGACCCAACTCGATTTTCTCTGATTCTTCTATAGCTGCTTTAGCAGGTGGTTCCTTGAGTACCAGAGGTGTGTGGATACTAGATAATGGCGTAGGAGGGAAATCTGCATAATTTTTAGCAGTAAGAGGTACCAATTCATTAATGAGGTTTTTATTTTGTTCTGTCACACTCTTAATCTCTTTACCGAGACCACTGATTGCATCGATAATAGGTTGGTCTTGACGCTTGTGTTGTTCGTAAAAACCTCGATTCTCTGATTTCCAGCCTTTGAAACGTTTGGACAAGTACTCTCGTAATTTCGAATTATCTTCTATTTTATGTTTTGTCATATTTTTGTTTTTTGATTTATGGTTATTTTATATCGTTTCAACGTTTAAAAAGTCGTTGATTTTATTTCTAAATTTACCATTCTTAGGTTTCCGAGTCATGTCGATAGTGACAAATCCAAAATCGTCGCTGTTCCAACAAGATGAACAGAATTTTGAAAATTGGTTGTAATTTAAGTCTCCTCCCACATAATCATCGTATACATGTTTCAAATTAGTATGATCTTGACGAAACAAACAGATTAAGTTTGTATTATCTCGTAGTAACTGTTTGGGAATTTTGGAATAAGTTTGAGCTAAATAAAAGCAGTCTATTTCTTTGTGACGACCCTGAGCAAAAAAATTCTAATTTCATTCTGATTTTCCAGAATAACATCATCGAACACCACAACAGAATTTTTCAAACATTGGTCGAGAGGTTTTATTGTTGATGCAAATGTAGCTATGCCCAGTCCCTCGTACAGCTTCATGAGTTGTTGGTATTTCGGTTGTTCTAAACTCTTTGAGAATACATACAAGTGTCTATTTTTCCAATCTAGCCAATTGGGACAAGCAAGAAATTATCAACCAGCAAAGTGGTTTTTCCACAACCTGATGGGCCTGCAATGAGACATCTTATGTTATCAGGTAACAACTCTCCATTTTTTTTATTAGTTTCCACTACATCTGGTAAACGCTGTACCACATTCCATGTTGATGTCAAAGAATCACCTGGTTGGTTTGCTTTTATCCAACTTTTGTCTGGCAGACCTAGACATTCTACATACAATTTATTATTTTTCTTCTTCAATATTTTCTCGATTAGATATGTATCTTGATATCTTGTTTTACTAAGTTCCTCTTCATAGAATCTCCCTTTTAATATTTTGTTATGATTATCTTTTATTATATATGTATTTCTATTCCCTGGTAAAACTTGAACCACTGAGAATAACTCCGTACTCCAATTTTTAGTAAAACCCTTCTCGAATATCTGTTTATACAGTATTTACTGACCCTTACCTGATCCCCTATTTTAAACTTTGGCTTTTTGGTAGTGTATGTATATTCTTTACAATAAACAGTAGAAATCAATCGTTGCTCATCAGATTGGTTACCTCAGCAGGTTTCATGTGAATAGTACTGTGTACTGTATTGTTGTAATCATGAACTAGCTCGGGTAAAATTTGCACCCATTTATAATTGCCCTGTAGAGTGAATTGTCTCCACATGCGATTTTTTAATGTTCTGTTGAATCGTTCCACTATTCTAGCTTTCAGATCACTGTATATAGAATAATGTTTAATATTATGTTGTTGCATTAACTTAGCAAATGTAGAATTGTATAATTCTTTCCCTCTATCTGTCTGTAAATATTTTGGTATCCTTCCCTCACTAAATATCAACTTAAAAGCCTCGGTAACACAAGTACCAGTCTTGGATTTTAGGGGAACAGCCCATGCATATTTGCTAAAGGTATCAATAACTGTAAGCATATATTTGTAACCATGATTTATCTTATCCAATTTTTTTAAAGTCTCACTTGGAGGGGCCATCTCGATTAGATGAGCCTGTAAGTATTCATTTACACCTTTTGTTACTACACTTAATCGCTTGTAATTGCGACGGGCTGGTTTGTGTAATTCATGAACTATATCTTGTCTTGACATCGAGTTCGAAGTGAGAATGTCGCATAAAGTGGATTGTCCTCAGGGTATAACCGCATTATGTCAAATACTAGCTTGTCACCAATTTCAATATCAAAAACTGATAATTGTTCGTCGTCATATACTTTATATTTATTGGTAGACTCATCCCAGTATGCAATAGGTATTTGAACTGCCTTGTGTATACCATCTTTTCGCACTATAGTAAACTGAGGAACTTCAATATGTTTTCCATGTTTTAGAAAACTAAACTTCAGAAATCGTAAACTACCATCAACAAAAAAGTCATGTACCTGAGTGTACGGATATAATTTGTAAACATTGCCAGCATTGACGTACGTCCAGTGCCCTCGAGCATTTGGAACACTTTGTAACCTAACAATTTCCATAGAATAAAATTGACGAGTATCTACGTCATCTAGTCTGCTTAATACCGATTCCAAGTGTTCGTTGATAGTACGAACCAACTCATCGTAGCTAGGTTTGATCTCCATCACTTGCTTGGCTTTCCTATCTTCATTCATTCTATTTACATGTCCATACCACTTCAGCTGGCGTTCCTCTACTACTTCAGTCATTGTCTTCTTTTGTTTTACCTCTTCTCTTATTCTTTCATTTCTTATTCTGTCTCTTCGAGTTTTCCCCACTGTTCTTCTAAGATATTTCATCTCTATTGTTGAAATTTACTTAGATGTTTATCTTGGAGTGCTAAGCTTTCTGTGCCATAGCCCATCCTCGTCAACATGATACCAAATACTATTCAATTGAACAAGAAGTAACCCTTTCAATTGATGATAAATTTCTCTAAATACATCCATGTTTACTGGAATTCTGATTATGTTGTTGCTTTTTAAACCCAAAAATATTTATGACGTTTTTTTTATATTAGCTATTTTTTATTATATATAAAATATATATTTGTACTAAGTATAAAAAATTAATAAGCACATATAGTAAAAAAATATCACCCTGTGCTTAGCACATGAAAAAAAAAATTATGAGCAGCACTGCAACAACACGTCCGCACTCTTCAAACATTCTCACGATACTGACTGACCTGTAATGCTTTCGCATTTAAATAACCTAAGCGCGGACCGCGTTGAAAACATCAGAAACAGTGAGCCAATCAGAAAACACCCATTACGTCATAATCCAACCAATCAGAAAACACCCATTACGTCATAATCCAACCAATCAGAAGACACCACGTCATCGCATTACGTCATAATCCAACCAATTAGAAAACAACACATCATCGCATTACGTCATAACCAACCAATGAGAGAACAACACGTCAGATACAAGGTCATCATAAGATTGCGTAATAACTTGTTGCGCAACATGATGCAATAATTTACCATTACGAGCAATCGCAATGTTGAGTAATAACTTGTTGCGCAACATGATGCAATAGAAGTAGACCGGAAGTAGACCGAAAATAAATTTGCGTGGGTGTGCGTGGGTGGGTGTGGGTGTGCGTAGGTGGGTGTAGGTATGCGTAGGTGGGTGTAGGTGGGTGTAGGTGTGCGTGGGTTGGCGCGGGTGTGCGTGGCTCTGCGTGGCTGTGCGTGGGTGGGCGTGGGTGTGCGTGTTACGTACTTTAACTCAAAATAAATTATGACACCTGTACGAAGTGTGAGATGAAAAAACACAGATTTGCAATAGTATAAAATCGACAAAAACATCATCAAAATAGGTTTTCCATTCTGCTTAAATTAATAAAAATAATAGGCCTCGTACCAAGTGTGGGCTTAGAACCGGTCAGTTATCTCTACTTACAAATAAACACGAGACAGGCATTTACAACTCTCAACGAGAACGAGACCAAGGTTGCCATGACTCGTCTTGATAGGATCCTTAGTGGTGAAGTTGTGAACCAACCAAATTCATGCGTTCGGGGTGACGAGATGAGGCGGCTTTTTTCGCAGTACAAAATTCAAAATATATATTACCATTTCAGTATGGGATACTGTTATACACATGGGCGTATATATAGTTCACGTAGGGGCGGATGGATCAATTTTTGGTATGATTAGGGTTGCTTTATTTCGTAAGTGAAAATCCAGGACACTGCTGGCCGGAAACTTGTTGGAGAGCAGGGGGGAGGGGGTGCTGGACCCGACAAAGTTGCGTTTATGTAGTCACAAAGTCACGCTACTTAGTATTGATACTTTTCTGTTCATCTTGTGTCACTGCGTTTTTAGAAACCAAATATCTTTAAGATGACTCGAGGGGGAAAAAATAACTGATTTGACAGTCTTAATGCAGTTTCTTATCGCAGAAATTTCGAAACTATCAGGAAATTTCGACATTTCGTCTGCAGTTCCATCTGGTGTGTGGAATTACGTAATTTCCTTCCCATCCGTATCCTGTCCTACGTCTCTAATTTAAGAGAATGAAATAAGTCCGAAGAAATTTTTTATGAACAAGCGGATGAACAGGTAACTCTGGTAATTTTACTGAACCAGAGGCGGGTGGACCAGTTGAACACCCCTTAAATACGCCCTTGGTTATACACATTATTTCCTTGTAATAATTATACATAAACTAAGTATTAATATGTACTGTGCAACTGATGTAATCTTCTCAGTGTATTTTGATCATAACTTGCGCAACAGAAAAGAAACACAAACTGAAATTGCTTTATGGAAAATAAAGTAAAATAGGCTTTATAAAAAAAGTGAAGAATGTGAAAATTCTTATTTTTCACTACATAGCTTACGGTAAATTTCGATAAATATAAGTTTAAAATATATATTTTTTTGAAAGTTTGGTCAGCAACCAATTTTACAAGCATTATTTTTCGCATGACCTGAGAACACGCACGCAGCAGAACCCTTTCATTTATCTTGCACGTGAGCAGCAGAGATATTTCATGGATGAATGTACATTACAAAGCATAGCTTTCCTTTCCACTATCGCTCCTTCTTCCATTATTTAAATCTGTAGAGATTTGTATAACTGCTGCACATGTTCGCTCACCGTGCGCTACCCGCAGTAAACTGGACGCTCGAAGCAGACAACAAACGAGCTCTCTCTAAGTCGTGACGTATTAACATGGCGGGGCGTGTTTTCAGCACAACGCTAGCCTCGCAACTTTGGAAGTCTCGTTTCTACCTTAAACTGGACGCAGAGAAACGCGAGAACTTGAAGGGGTCATTTTTCCAGGGTGTAGTTTTTAAAATTGTTGTAAAAAAATTGAGTGGAAATGTCAATTCCGTTTACCACCTGACACTTCTATTTTCACTGCAGAAAGTTACGCAATATATAAAGCTCTCACATACGCTATCCATAATAATTACACAAAAATTCTTATCATAACAGATGTTTTAAGCGTATTAATGGCGCTGATTTCCTCATATCCTCAGATTTGTAAACATCTTTTATTTATCATCCTTATAATCCAACAAACCCAGTAAGCTAATGGAAGAAATATCAACGTTCAGTTTAGTTACGTAAAGGCTCACCAAATAAATACGGGAAATGAACGTGTGGACGTATATGCGAAAGCCGCCCGATCATCGGAATCTATCTCACTTGCGAGACTTCCATACACGGATCTTCTCCCATGAGTTACATATAAACTTCAAGATAAATGGACACAGTGGTGTATGGAACAATTTCAATCCGCGGGCAATACATATAAATGGTTTGCAGAACGTTCACAAAACAAACCTTGGTACTACTCATATAATCTTCCAAGATCAGTTATTATTTTTTATAATACGTCTACGTACAGGCAGGGTTGGCAAAATTTGTGTTTTTTTTTTAAAAAGAACGAAACAAACTGTTTTTTTGTTTTAAACATAGTTTTAAACATTAGTTAAAAAAGCGTGTTTTAAACATGTTTTAAACAAAACAAATTCAACCTTTTCCCAGTAAATTATAGTTAAAGTCGTTAAAGAGAAAAAAAATACTCATTTTTATGAGTACAGTGGCGACAAGGACAGTTTATTTACCTTTAGAGATAAGGTTTACCATACTGCAGGATAGGGGTGTGCGGGACAGAATTTTTTGGGTCGGGACGGGAAAAATTCTCAATTTCCCGAAAAAGTCGGAAATTTCCCAAAGCTCTTGAAATCTCGAATTCTACCCGTAATTTCCATCTTAAGTGGTTGTTTTTGCACTTCTGGTACAAAACCTAACAATTTCCGATACGTTCCAGACATTTACAATGCAGAGAACGTCTAGAATTGACGACGTTTTAAAATGACCATTCGGAATTTCCAGACTGCTTGGGATCCCAAAAAGTCGGGAAGTCATTTCCGGAAGTCGGGATCGGGACGGAAATTTTCTTTCCCGATCCCGGTCCCGAGTTTTCGGGATCCCGCACACCTCTACTGCAGGGACAAAAGTTGTGGGTAATAGCCCCACTTTTTCCGCCACTACTGAAGTAGGTTATGATTTATATTCATCTAAATTTCAAGAAACTAAATATTATAGAATTACTATCCTCGTCCTGAAAAAAATCACGATGAAATATTTCATGCTGCCTGAACAGTTTATATAGCTGAAAACAACCTGCAGTGTCATAATAGATTCTCCAGATCAATTTATCTTTCAAAGTACAAAATTATGTTACCAAAAGTAAGCATCTGCGCTTCATTCAGTTATACAGACCACTGAATCGTATCGCAAAAGAAAAAAAATCACGTCATGATCAAAATCACGCATTGTGTATTCAGATATTAGTTTCCATTTCCAGATTCCACCAGTCTCAAACTTACAGGACGATCGAAACAAGAAACTGAGAGGTTTCGATTTCTACAGTAAAGCACGGGTCTTTCTTGTCGCACAACAATTTTGCTACCTTGTGCATACATAGCTAGCCTGCCTAACCTAACAACATAGGCATTTAGCCTAAAATTAAAAAGCTTTGTCCCGTGACGTCAGAACATAAGGTTGCTCAAGTGTTGTGCGATAAGTGAGACCTATAAAGCACGGATTAATTGAAACAGGGTTGCCTATCAAAAAAATTATCACAGACTACAAAATATATACAACCAAAATGTGTTTTAAACACTTGTAAAAAACACATGTTTAAAACACATTGTTTTAAACGTTTAAAACATTTGTAAAAAAACAGAGCCGTGTGTTTTAAACGTTTAAAACAAAGTGTTTTAAACACTTTTGTTTTAAACATGCCAACCCTGCGTACAGGTCATGTTCGCACTAATGATCATTTAGCACGATTACTGTCTGGCTGCCTTAGCCGAGACCATGGACGGAAGTGCGCATGCGCCAGCCGGACGCGTTCAGTGGCTAAATAGGGGTGACGGAGCTTTGGACAGGAAGCGGGTTCCTTGAAAATCGTCTGCTGTAGAAACAGCAATGAAGTTTCAACGTAGTAACATGGCCGCCAAAATACATACAGAGATGTTTACGAATTATGTAAAGGTTAGGTAAGCCAGTCATATACTATATCAGCAAGCAGAACATATCAGGAAAGTATTCATATCGTCACATTAGTAGATAAACTTCTTTGTAAACCAGTAGCTTTATTTTAGATCATTCAATTAAATTGATCTTCTTAGTAAATATTAAAATTAGCATAAATGTACACAGCATTAATGAGGATAGTATTTAATAATAATAATATTGTTGTATATAGTATTATAAGTATAAATGTAGTAACTGAATGGCTTGTGACATTTTCTAGCAAAACGAGGGTGTTTTGTAGAATGTGCAACAGGGGCCAAAACGTCCCAATTTTCCTCATTCCACTTCGAAACGGTTTGTTGCCAATTGTAAGAGCCATCACAAACACAACACAGCAAGCGGTAATAAACACAACAAGCGAAATACCACAGGGTAGTTCGGCGATTGCTTCTCCCTGCTTCCCCTCTGGCGTTTGGAATCGTCTTTTCCAGGTAGTTTCGTCTTCCTTGGCCGGACTGTACATACCTATTACCATAGAATATGGTATTAGTAATACAATATGTTTAATGCATGCAAATGATTCGCGTTTAAGGTATGTTAGTGTAGATAATTGTAATTTGCATTATTTGAAGGATTATTGGATGGAAATTAAGATTGCAAACATGCACAACTGTAAGCAGATGTTAATGCATGAACATTAAAGGGGCAATTAACAACCGTGGGAACAGATTAGTTGAAATTTACAACTTTACGAAAAATTGCAACATTGACTAAAGCCCCTATCACACGGAACTGGATTTCTATTTGGAATGCTCTAGTTGACGCTGGACTGGCTACCCATTTGCTAGTTTTCGCCTCACACGGGCCGCGTCCGAATCGACAGCAGATGTCACCTAGAGCACCGTTCCATCCGGGGACTCAGCCAACCTCCGTTGTCCGAATTCGCGGCAGACGTGGAGTCGGAGGGGAGAACAGAGAGGCGCGACAGATGCACGCTTGAACTCGCTGTGACCCTGCGCTTGGCAGCCATATTCTAACTTTCACATTGTACAGACAACATTTACTGATTAGAGGATGTAAAACTCAGTTATACTTTAACATTTTATCGATAATACTGAATGTAGAAAAATTGTAAATGATGAAATAGCGTGTTACATTTTTAATATGAGTAGTAAATAGGTGGAAATCATTGTAATGTTTGTTTGGCGTCTGCCTTCTGCTTCCGTGCAATGCGCCTGCGCCCCAGAGCGCGGTGGGTGAAGTTCGGGATGACACCTGGCGGGAAAAGTGACAACCGTAACACAGATTAACAAGATCGCTTACTTCCTATCTCTCCTTTGTAATCTGTGCGTATACCAAAAATGGCATGTGGAGCCACCCTACGGCGCCTTCGAAACTTAAAGCGTTGTCATAGCAATCTCTCCGCCAATCACGTCTTACTCTTGGCAGTGACAGTTGAATGCGTCTCAGCGCAATGATCCGCTCACCCCACCCTTCCATTCCTGCTTTTATTTTCTGCTAATAATTCGGATATATCTCGTATCTCGTAGGTCGTATTATTTATTTCATTTAAGTGCATAAAAATGTTCTACAAGGATAAATACCGTTGTTCAGTTAATGCATGTTACGTGTGAATGATTTCTACATCTAAGTTACGAGATATGCAGTATTAATAGCCCAGAAACACAACAGAGGAATATAATTTCAAGTTCCTGAAATTCCAGCACGTAAATCATTCCGTTGTGCATGAAAAATGGTCCGTGTATTATCCGTGGCAATAAGTATTTTTATTTCGTATTCTCCCTATTATGCGTTGCTTTTCTGACATTTTGGGCAAATCGTAATTTTATCTTGTGTAAACTCTACGGCGATTACTTTGTTCGTAGGTCAATGCGTTTTACCCCTCCCTCGTCGTTCTTTATTTAGCGTCGCATTTTTTCAATTTTAGGCTAATCGCGACGATGCTATGAAACATTGATGACAAAGAAAGCTCTAACAGGGATTCGAACCCAGGACCCCTGCATTAACTGAACAATGGTATTTATCCTTGTAGAACATTTTATGCACTTAAATAAAATAAATAATACGACCTTACGAGATATATCTGAATTATTAGCAGAAAATAAAAGCAGGAATGGAAGGGTGGGGTGAGCGGATCATTGCGCTACCCAAGGTGTTCTAAAGGGCGCTCGAGCCATCTTGCAATATTTCCCAAATTATATCTATCTCTTCATAACAATTGCTGCAGTTTAACGTGGGCGGCAAACTGCAGGATACAGCACACTTAATATCAGCAACTGTTTCTGGTGCCGTCACTGAATGTCTAGTATTATAGGGGGATCGGCTGTAATTTTCTCCCTTGTGTACCATATTCAATCGCAAGATGTAGACATTTGTGATTTACCAAATTCCATTCATGTGTCTATGGACTCATAAAACGAAAGACAAATGCATCCACTTTCTCTGCAATTGATATCAGTGAAGTACCCATTTCATGCTGAAAATGCCAAGGAAACAAAATACAGGATTGGAAGGTTTTGTCTCAGGAAATAAGAATAAAACATAAAACGTATTATTAAGAACTACTAATGGAACATTAGCGCTATTCATCTAACGAAACCATTACAAATCGGCTGGGGGCTTGTAGGTATGAAATATACTGGAATAAAAGATATATACATATAGCCAGTAACTTAAAATGTGATGTAATATATTAACAGGACTTTCATCGCACAGTTTTTTCTTACGGGCTTGAGTCCACCTGGGTTCAGTCTCTGGGTTTTCAGCCTGTGTATAGGACTGGTGGCAACCCATCATCCTGAGAAAATTGGGGACCTACAAGTGAGTAGCGCAACCCAGTCTGGGAAATCTCCTATAACAGCTTAGGGTTCGATGTGCTGTTGAAGATCTCCACACCTCTAGATGGTTGTGGGAGGCAGACTGGCAGTCAGGAGATAGGCCAAGGTCCTTCCAGTGCTGTAGAGCAGTGGATCTCAACCTTTTTCAGTCGGGGAACCACCTTGAGTAATATTACACTTCATGGGACCCATAAGATGGGCACCAGCGGAATTACTTTGTAGGGGTGTGCACCCAGTTTATAATCACATATTTGCTAACATCGAAGTCCTCTTTTACAACAACACGGCCTGAATTTAAATTGTTAAAACAATATATCTAAGTAATTTAATGTAATGGGTTTTTAAGACCCAATAAACAAAGTTTCGAGCCCAACTTCCCGACACACCAAATGTCCCCTCAGAACCCAGGAGTGGGTCGCACCCTATAGGTTGAGAAACGATGCTGTAGAATCATGGGTTATGTTATGCTGTACATAAAAGTAAATATTTTACACTACAGTTAATTTCTATCATAACTTACATTCAGTGTTCTGTAGATGAAATAATATTTTGGAAAATACAACATGGAAACTAGTTCAGTGCCATTATGTAAATTATATTGTTAACATTAAATATGCATGGAATCTAGAATAAAAGACTGAAATAAGTCTTAAAAATCCTAGATCAATTAATTTCCACTGTATTCAATGCTACCGTAATACTGTTAATGAAAGTCCATCAAATAAACCATTTACAACTAACTCACCATGGTGACATGTTCTATTTCTCGTGGAATTCTCAGAAACATCCCCGAAGAAAATAACAATTTCACAGTAAATGCACTACACTTTATGAGTTATTAGTGATTCCGTAGAAAAGTAAAACATAATATATTATTGCTAATAACAAATGAAAGGGATAATAAACAAACACATTGTTATACAGGTACATGTATTTATTGAAACATTGGCAATTAATATTCTTTGCTTAACATATGACAATGCATTGAAGTCATCCAGACTTCTTTATAAAAATATAAGACTTTAAATAGAACAGTAAAATTTTAAAATCATATTTTAAATAATCTAAAAGTAACTTTCAGCGTACCATTTAAATTTCCTACGAAATTTTTCACACATGAAAAGCATTGAAATAACGTCCAAAATTGTAAGATTGAATGATTTAGATCATATCACTAGTACCTCTTTTGAGAATTTAGAAGAAAACAGTATATGCTAGTGGCATCCCACGGGGGCAAATGTTGGTGAAGCAAGTGAGCAAGGTGAAGACAGCATTGACGACATTCACAATCCACATTGCAATGTAGTTACTTGGTTCTACATCTGGGAATGCATCATACACGAACTTGTTTCTTGCACTCCACATACTCTTTATTCTTTAAGTTTTGTGAATAATATCTTGTTGCCATAATATCTTACAATTTTCTTTCCATTCATATCAGAGCAGTTATAGTTGTGAAGTGTTTGTGTGTGTCTTGTGTAGTAGTTGTGCTGTCTAATGTGTTTGTGTTTGTCTTGTGTAGTAGTTCCTCCATTCATATTGGGGGTTACGCGTAGAGCTGACAACTCTGCACTGTAAAAAGCCATGTCAAGAATCAGCAATATAAGGCCATGGATGTTCCCAAGGTAAAATATTCCGGAGGTAAAATAGTCCCCCGTTCGGATCTCCGGGTGGGGACTACTTTGGGAGGTCCCTGGACTAAGGATAAGATCTACGTTAGGAATAAGAAAAATATTAAATTAGGCACCTGGAATGTTCTGAGCCTTTACCGGCCTGGGGCATTTCAGTGTACAGTTAATGAGATAGTTAAGTATAAATTAGATGTAGTAGCTGTCCAGGAAGTTAGGTGGCCAGGAGAAGGGAATTGTAAAACTAAAAATTATACTTTTTTCTATGGTGGTACTGAAAATCATAATTTTGGAACAGGCTTTTTCATAAATAATAGAATTATCTCGGCTCTTAAAACAATAGAATTTATTAATGATAGGATATCATATGCAGTTTTACAGGGTAGGTGGTGTAAAATTATTTTAATAAACATACATGCACCAACGGAAGATAAAAATGATAATACTAAAGATGATTTTTATACAGAGTTAGAACAGGTCTTTGATAAATTTTCTCAGTATGATATGAAAATTCTGTTAGGTGACTGTAATGCACAGATTGGCAAAGAAGAGACATTTAAACCCACGATTGGTAAAGAAAGTCTTCATGAATTAAGTAATGATAATGGTATAAGATTGATTACTTTTGCAACCTCAAAGAATTTAATTGTGAAAAGTACCACTTTTAAACATAAAGATATCCATAAATATACCTGGTCTTCTCCAGATGGTAAAACTCATAATCAGATAGATCATATTCTCATTGATAAGAGAAGGCATACTAGTATAATTGACGTTCGTACACATAGAGGTGCTGACTGTGCCAGTGACCATTATTTAGTAATTGCTAAATTAAGAGAAAGACTCTCAGTGATAAATCATAAGCAACAAAATCTAAAAGTTCTAAAATTTGATACAGGAAAGTTTACTGATGAAAGAATTAAGAAAGATTACCAAATAACTGTCAAATAGATTTGATGTTTTGCAGGATTTAAATGATGATGAAAATATAAATGAAACAGACGTAAATAAGAATTGGGAGCACATACGTAATGCAATAGAATCAGCAGCTAAAGAAAGTATAGGATACCATAAACCGAGAAAAAGTAAGCCATGGTTTGATAATGAATGTCATAATCTAATAGAAATAAGAAATCAGGCTAGACTTAGGTGGTTAAATAACTCTGATGATACAAATCTAAACAATTATAATAGAATAAAGCGAGAAGTTAACCGCACGTTTAGAAGTAAAAAAAGAGATTACTTGAAAAGCAAAATTAACGAAATTGAAACAAACAGCAAAAATAAAAATATCAGAGATTTATATAAAGGTGTAAATGAGTTTAGAAAGGGGTGGCAACCTAAAGTAAACTTGATAAAAGATAAAGACGGTGATTTTCTAGCTGACCCAAGCGATATTCTAAATAGATGGAAGAACTACTTTAATGACCTTTTAAATGTCCATGTAGGAGATAAATCAGAAGTGAATGAAGTACACACAGCAGAACCTTTAGTCCCAGAACCTAACTTGACTGAAGTTAAAGATGCTATTAAAAGGCTAAAGAATAACAAAGCACCTGGCATTGATTTAATACCAGCTGAGTTAATTAAATATGGTGGAAATTCATTAATTTGTCAAATTCATAAATTAATTTGTTTAATATGGAATAAAGAAGAAATCCCTCAACAGTGGAAAGAATCCATAATTGTTCCTGTGTTTAAAAAAGGTGATAAAATGAACTGCAATAATTACCGTGGAATTTCTCTACTCTCAACAACATATAAAATATTATCTAACATTCTTTTAACAAGACTAACCCCATATGCTAATGAAATTATAGGTGATTATCAATGTGGATTTAAACGCAACAGATCAACTACAGATCAAATTTTTCACATCAGACAGACACTTGAAAAAAAGTGGGAATATAATCAAAATGTCCATCAGCTATTCATTGATTTCAAAAAAGCATATGATTCGGTCAAAAGAGATAAATTATATAATATATTAGTAGAGTTTGGAATACCTAAGAAGCTTGTTAGTATGATAAAAATATGCACCAGTGAAACAGAAAGTAAAATTCGTGTGGGTATTAATATGTCTGACAAATTTACAATTCATGATGGGTTAAAACAAGGAGATGCATTATCTCCATTGCTCTATAATTTTGCCTTAGAATATGCTGTTAGGAAAGTAAAAGAAACTAAAGAAGGACTAAAATTAAATGGTGTGACTCAGTTGTTAGCATATGCAGATGATGTAGACTTACTGGGGGATGATGTGAATACAATTAAGAATAATGCTAAAATATTTTTCAAAACTGCTAAAGAGATAGGTTTGGAAGTTAACAAAGAGAAAACTAAATATATGCTTACAGGCCGAAACCAAGTGTTAGGTAATAATCAAAATCTAATTATTGATAACAACTCGTTTGAAACAGTTTCCAAATTCAAATACTTAGGAGTAATATTAACAAATGAAAATTATATTAAAGAGGAAATAAAAAGTAGGCTTAATTCAGGAAATGCATGTTATTTCTCTCTTCATAAACTTTTGTCTTCTCGTTTAATATCTAACAATCTAAAAGTTAAAATATACAAAACCGTAATTTTGCCTGTAGTATTATATGGGTGTGAAACTTGGTCCCTTACATTGAAAGAGGAACATAAATTGAGAGTATTTGAAAATAGGATCCTTAGGAAAATATTTGGACCTAAAAGGGATGAGGAGACAGGTGAGTGGAGAAGGTTACATAATTTAGAACTACATAATTTGTATTCATGTCCAGACATTATTAGAATGATTAAATCAAGAAGACTTAGGTGGGCAGGCCATGTGGCACGAATGGGAGAGGAAAGAGGAGTTTTCAGGATTCTTGTTGGTAAACCTGATGGTAAGAGACCAGTAGGAAGGCCAAGACGAAGATGGAGGGACAACGTCGAGATGGACCTAAGGGAAATCGGTAGGGATGGAAAAGAGTATATAGATCTTGCTCAAGATAGGGACAGATGGAAGGCCTGTGTTGCTGCAGCCATGAACCTTCGGGTTTAAGAAGGCTAGAGAGTTAGTTAGTTAGTTAGCATATCAGAGCTGTAAGAGAAAATAAATTATTTTAGAAACGTGTAATAATACAACATAATGCAACAAGATTTACATATTTTCCATTTTTTTGTCATTCAAAAGAGATATTTTCCATGGTGCATAGTCATTTGTGATCTGAGGAAAAAGCTTGCCATCACAAAGAAAATATACTTAAAGGAACATCCATTTACTGGATCATTGTTAGTTTCTGTTGAATTGAGACCATACAAGAATAGCCATGTATAAAATGAAAGAAGGTCCATTATATTGGGGGGAAATGTTACCTGCTTGTAAATATTTTATTTAATGTAATATGTTTATTTTTTTCATATTTACTCAATTTTTACATTATTTCTCATGGTAAGTTACATTCTTTGCTTGGAACCATAAACCAATGCAAATACAAAAATTACTGTTATTGTAGAAGAGGGACATTGAACTAAATTTCCGAACCTACTCAGCAGTTATGTCCCACTGAACCTTACTACCTAACCTAACTGGTGCCAAAAAAGAAACAACTTTGGCTTACAATAACCCCGTCTAGTTCGCTGCACTTTTTCATTCTCCTAGCACTAAACCGTCTAGTTAGTTATACGGTGCAACACCAACTCGTGTACTTCGTCGATTTGGTGCCAAGTAGTACATTTGGTGTCTGCAGCGGGGCTAATGTAACTTGTGTTCTAAACCAAAGAGTTAAATATAGTAAGATGCAACATGAATCTGAAGGAAATAAAGGAACTGTACGTTTGAACTAAAGCTGAATCGAATTCTATTCATGTAGGTATATAAGTACACATTGATGAACTTTTATGTAGATAACTGTATTTCCATCACTCTAATGCATATGTTTATGCTAGGTGTAGGTTTCAGGGATTTTAGCATTATAATTATGCTCCTATGTGATTATGTTGTAACAATCCGTACATTTTAAGTGTGATAGGTTTCATCGTCTAAATATTGGTAGGTTTCATCGCCCAAGTATTTAGAAACTTTCCATGATCTGTTAAAGTTTATAATGTTTTCAATGTGGAAACAAAAAATCGGAAGCAGCGATTAGGAGCACGAGTAATCGAACAACATACGTTTCAATACATCAGTAGTACTCACACATTACAATTTTCTGCATCTTGAACACGGACAAATTGTTTTTCTGAACTTTCAAATTATTTCAATGGTGATTTCCAGTATTTACGATGCCTTCGTTCTCCTGTGAAACTTGTAAATATCAATACATTACACAATCTGCACCATTACCCGTTCACATATACACTAATAATCAACATATGATATGATCCCATGTGAATGAAACAATACTAAAGCCGAATTATTCTCTTTGACAACTTTTCCCCATAAACAAAATCATTTTTACACTGTAAATACACATGTCCCACATAAGAGTGAGCACAATTCATAACTAATTAACCTTTCAAGATTTCCTTTATAAAGATCAGCTCTGGATTCCCCTTCTTGGATTAGAACGACACACAGTATAGCACATTTTAGTTGTACTTTTTATTTCGAGTAATTCTTGAAGCTTTTGATTTCAAGTTCGTCGATTTATCAATCAACATCACATTCGTATGTGACGTCCATGATGGAACGATGTTTCGTCCGGTCATGTATAAATAAACAGTGACTACAAAATACGATTTTTATTATATATGTTTAAGAAGCGAAACACGATTAATAAAATAAAAAAATCACGTACAATCGATTATTATTGATTAATAGAGACTTAAACTACATTTTCAATGAGAAATTTAGGATTTAGCATCGATGGTCGCGCCGACTGGTGGTGACTTCGTTCATGCACAGACAAACGAATTCTGAAATTTACCTTGTTCGGCTTTTTGCCGCCGGTGCAACGGGCCTGACCGTACTACAAGGGGACATGCAGATTCGGACGACTTGGACGTGACTTCGATGACACGCGAGAGCAACGGGAGAGAACGGGACGGAGCGCCTGCCAATCCGGACACGGCCACGGTACTTGTCGATAGTCTTTCGTTCCCATAATGGCTGCCGCGCGAGATGTAAACAACGTATCACTTCACACTTTTAAAATACGATAACTATTCAACCGAGAGGAATATCGCTTCGTATTAAATGGTTTTAGGTAGAGAAGAATGGCGCTGATAAAATACATACTTTACAACGTTTACTGTGCACGTATGGAAGAATATTTTAGCTTTTTCAATTGTAAACATGCCTTTCGTGCTGTATGCACTCGGAAACCACAGACTAAAGAACATCTTTGTCCCGATTGCACGCTTCCCATAAACAATTGTCGGTAAGTTCAACCATAGAATATGGTTCAACATATTGGAAACAAGTCACACGTTACATGTGGAAGAAAGAGAGAGAAATGATGATAGATATCGAGGAAATTGGAGAAACTTTAGAGGCCGAAATAATTTCCGAAGATATGGAAGAGGAGGAAATGAGCGATGGAGGAACAGATATGAACAGAACAAAAGAGAATACCGAGAAAGTGTGCCCAATGAAGAAATGGGAAGAAGAAAAGCACATCAAAACAGATGTAGAAAGAAAAGAGAATTTAGACAACATTAGAAGATATAATTGTACGGAAGAGAAGAAAGAATAGACTTGTAAATATATAATTTGAAGAAAAAAATTGTATCAACATATATAATATAAGAAAAAGCGAAGTAAAATAAACCAAATCAATCATTTATATATTTCTATAGTACGCCCCTTTTCTACCTCTTGGGTTAAATGCGACGACGAGGATGAATGATGAGCCGAAGGAATGGCGATGGGACAGACATGATACAACCTTACCTGTCCAATGTCCGAACCTTGGACCTCTGGTTTCGTAGCGTGTTGTACTCAGTGGAATTCTTAGGAAGAAAAACTGTAAAAGTAGGGTGAAAAGAGCAAAGTTGTACGATGCATAAATAGCCATGTTTAGTTCTTCTAAAACCTTCCAATTATCGAGTTCGTGTTTTAAGTCCACTGTATGCACAGTAAGGCTAATCGGGGATCCAAACCACTATGTGCCTCCACCGGTATCGAACATAGGACCCCTTGATTGCAAGGTGGCGACGCTACCACTGCGTCATCGAGGAGGCCGAGAAAAACTCACAATTAATATTGAGGGCCAAGGCCTGCGAAGAGTTCTTTCATTCGGTTGCGTGTGGTCATCACATCCGAGTTCCATAGTTTCGAGAGCAGAATTTGCTTCCATATCGCTTTCAAGTATACTTCCGAAATTGTCGTCATGATGTTGGAACAGCACAGAAATTTTGAAACTAATACAAGCAGCCACATACCCAGGGAAGGGGCTCGGGGGCTGCAGTCCTTTCCCGAAATCCTACAAATATCTGATTTTAATAATGTGTAGTAGTAATTAAATTTACTTCATTAACAGGATGAAACATCTTGTATATGGTAAGTTGCAATATACCAAGAAATTCATCTTCAGTGCATTTACTTCTCCCCCAACCTTTTCGTCTTTAGATGGCGGCTGCCGATAAGGGATAAGCCCCTTCCGAAATCAAATTCTGGCTACCGGCCTGACCACCAGCGATCGAACCTTGAACCTTTCGATTGATTGATTAATTGAACTGGTGTTTTAAGTCCACTTTACGCACAGTAAGGCTAATCGGGACTGGACCTACAGTTTAAAGTGAGATACGAACAATTATGTGCCTCCATCGGGAATCTAACCCGGGCAGGTTGTTGAACCTGCCGAACCAAAGACGAGAGCGTAGTTATTTGAGCGTGTGGGAACTTTGTTTTATCCAGTGCCATCATATATTCAGATTTCCACACACAAATAAGATTAATTTTAAGAAATTAGACGTGTGCATATAATTTCTTATCGTCATCATTTCCTAAGTTAACAATGCCATAGAAGATTCGGGACCACCCTTGAACTAAGAGATACCGGATTCAATTCCGGTATGAACTGTATAGGGGCTATCCACGAGTAAACAAAAACATATCGAACGGCACAATCGATTGTCGAACTGTAGCACAACAACTTCCGGTTCACGGCGGCCGGGTAATTCAAGCGCGTACTTGTGGCATTTCTTCTCGTTTTGTATACCGGGTGAAATGGATCATATAAAAGCACTTGACGACGAGGAGAGTAAGAGATATCAGGGCAAAGTAGAGGCCTTTGCATATCAATTGGATGAGCAACTAGGAAGTAATACGGCATTATTCCAAGATGAGATCCATTTGCTGATCGTCGTTTCATTGACGATATTTGTAGCCTACATTTTAAATAGAAAGTAATTTTTCCTACAGAGCGAGAGCGCTTAAATGCATACATTTATGTTTTAAGTGAAAAAGTGCGAGATGTACGGACATATAAAAAACGGAAAAAGGAGCTCCTTTTCTTCTTTCTTCAGTCAGGACGTGTCAGAGGGATGCGATAATGCACACTTGCTGGTTTCGTTCTCGTTTGAACGCAGAAATACAAAACGCTCATTGTTATTTTTTGTTTACTCAGGAATAACCCAGGCCCGTAGCTAGAATTGATCTCTAGGGGGGGGCTCACGGTTTATCAGGGGGGGCTCAGTTTATCAGGGGGAGGGGCCTTATAAAATGAGTGACTTTTAAAAAAACCGTTTCACATTAAATAAAGGTAAGCTATTTTGTGTGTGTTAAGGGGTCATTAAGTTAATATAAAACATTAAATAGAAATATAATACAAATAGTACCCTCTTTTTCAATATCTTCTAAAACACTCTCATCTCTCGAAGTGTTAATTGAATGTTACTGACCTCATTCCTTACTAAACACTTCTTACACTTTTGATTACACAAATATTTGTATCCCATATGAAAAATGCACAATATTCAGTAATAGTGACTACAGTACATACCTCTGCCTTAAAAAAGTTGGAGTCGGCGATTCTTCATGTTGTTGAACCTGTGAAGCAGTCTGGACATATCTATGTTCGATGCTAGTTTCTTCTCAAATGCCAGAAAACAAGATTTGCCAGGCGCTTGCTGCACATTGACAGTCTCCGAGGGCTATTGATGCGGGTTATCACAGAGAAAGTGGATTCACACAACGCTGTACTGCATGCAAAAGTTCTTATGCCAGCAAGTAGAGCATAAGTGTCTTCGTAGGCCATTCTAGTTTTGTACAGTTCTTCAAAAGTATCAGGGGAATCCAGTTTCCTGAGATATGCATTGGCAACAGTTAGTTCCTCTTTCGACGGAATGGTAATTCCAAAGGATGATAAATATTCAATATTGCTAAATTGAAGGAACTCAGCCGATGATATAGCCTCCAATAAGTCGTCGTTATTGGTAAAACGTCTATTTATTTCTGTTAGCACAAGATCTAAACATTCGTAGAATATTTGTGTGAGAGATGTGTGCTTTTCCTCTCCTAGGACGTCAGTGATAACGAAGTCTTGCAACTGTGTATTTCGTTTTCTCTTTCTTGTGGTGCGCTCAACAATCTCGTCCTGAATTCCAACCTCTTCTAGCAGTGCATTACTTTCTTGCAGAATGCCTTCGTACACATTATCCTGACGCATGCTCTTAATGTTTCAGTGGCAGCTTCAATCATCTTTCTACCAGCATCCAAATGAACATTACGTGCTTGAAGCATTTTATCAACTGGACTTAATATTTCAAGGATCTTTTTCATGAACACTAAGCAAAACCGAAACTGAGGTTTGCTAATGACTACAAGCAAACCAAACACTTGCTGCTACGTCATCCCCATTAAAATTTCCATTTTTCACCAACTGCAAAACATGAATTATATCTCTGTAGTTTTCAAATATTGTTCTCGTCATTTCTAAATGTCCTGACCAACGTTGTTCTAAATGTCGCGAAAGACTTCTCCCCTCGTATAAGATGGCAACTTTTCCCTTTTTTAGAAAATTGTGCAACATGGAACTCTGTTCGAAAAAGTGTTTGATTGGAGAAATTTCATCCACACATTTAACAATTACCAGATGTAACCGATGGTTAAAACAATGAACGTAAGGAATTAGACGCCCAAGCCGTTGCTGGATTAAAGCTTGCACGCCCCTTTTCTTCCCACTCATAACTGAAGCTCTGTCAAAACACTGGCTGAGCAATTTCGCACTATCCAAACCATATTTCTGGAAAATATTTAGTGTTAGATCTGCAATAGACTCTGCATCAAAATCTGACAGTGTTTCTATGCACAGAATTGATTCCACGACTGTCCCATTCTTTACATAGCGGATTCCTATGGCTACGTTTTCTCTGTTGTTTTTATCTCGTGTACCATCTTCAAGCCAAGTATACAAAGGAACATCTGCACTATTAATGTCACTAACAATGTTTTCACGTACGATGTCAGCCATTATTTCAATAATGTCATTTTGAATTTCAGGGGACAAGCAAGATGCGTTTTTAGGCACCTGCTTAAAACAGTCTGCCAGTTTCTCATCTTTTCGAAGTGTGAACTGGAAAAGATTTCGAAACAGGCTTTGTTCTTCATGTTCTTCTAAGTGGTACGTTCCCCTAAGAGGCAATTCGTTTATTGCAAGGAACTGAATAACTTCAACAATGCTCTTGATATAATAATGATTCTTTTCAAGAACATTCTGATTCACTAGTGTAGAGATAGATTTTCCCATCAACGAACGGTTTTGCTTTTCTGGCCACCTTGACATTGCTTCTACGTGTGTAAGTGTCGCATCATGTTTCGCTACCCTGCTTTGGTTTTACCGAAAGGCCGATATTGTCTACAAGCATAGCAAAATGCTGCATCAAGAAATTGTGAATACTCTAACCATTTGGACCTTTTAAACCAGTCACTTTGAAAACATCGTCCATCAGTATTTCTGGGGTAATGTTTGAGTTTTAGCTGTTTAATTTCCTCACCTGGTTTGGAAATGTCCTTCACTTCTGTAGGCAAGAAATCCTCTTCTTGATGGGAGGCAGCCTAAGAGGGGAAAGAGTAGTTACGGTGGTCGCAGTGGTCAAAGATTCAGATGTTTTTTTTACGAATTATAAATTTATCCATGGTGCTGAGGAATCGTTAAAATATCACAACACTACACACCAAGGACGAAACATGGTTATATTATTCGCCACTAAAACCACTCACTATCACACGAATCAGTTTTACGAAGATACGAAACTCAATATCACCCGCGCAAACGCGAAAACCTTCTTTACACGAATGAAGAACTCAACAAAGTGTCTTTGTCAATGTTTTTCCCCAACAGGGCATGGGCAAGCCCTTATATTCCACCCCCGACCGGGCAATAAAACTCCCCTTCGCAAAACTTGGGAGCCGATGACCTTTGATGCAGATGGAAAGGACCTGCTACGGAAAGCCGAAAGAGGGGGAGCGAAGGTGCATAGATCCCCTGTGGAAGAAATTTGGAAAATCTTCTAAATACTTCCCGTTACTTACACTTCGGTTTATAAACAAGATGAACAAATGTGATAGCTGCTCTTCATGTTCTGTGAATTTATCCTTCTATCAAGTTATGAGCAAATAATATCCACTCTCTACATTTCACTTGAAACGGCAAACAAATTATGCAACAGTTTTACCTAATACCAGGGGGCTGACGACAACGCCAGGGGGGGGCTGACGACAATGCCAGGGGGGGCTCAGCCCCCCCTGGCCCCTGCCTGGCTACGGGCCTGGAATAACCCCCAGAAGTCCAGATCCAGATCGTCCATTACGAAGGAAGTCCATATCCAGATCGTCCATTAAGAAGGACGAAGAATATTCAAATCGAGAAAAGAAATAATAAAATATATATAAAGATAAAACTTGATTGTAAACAAGAATTACAGAACATAGCTTACCATGTAAATATTCTTATTCCATGTGTCCTGTGTTTAAATAATAAATTCCTTTAAACATCTCGATTGAAAGGCATCCTGTCTGGTTTCGTTGTCTACAAAGAACCCTACCCTGTAGATATTTATTCTAGCTGAGGTTTAAAATTAAGATTTATGTACCTTTGCACAAACGAAGGTAGCAATGCAAACACAAAATAAACCTTTAAAAACACCAGAAGTGTGTAGTCAAATGCAAGAAAATATATATATATTTTTTTTTCATGTTTCTAGTTCTTTTTCATGCCCTTCATTCCATGGTTCCATGCATTGCACACTTGAGCAAAGCTTATACTTTTGAAATGTGGTAGCACTTTGGTCATCAGTCACTTCCTTATGTGGGGGAAGTCATAGTGGCACATCATAGTTTCAACTGTGATGATCAAGTTACCGACTGAGCCACCGGGCCACATGTTTAAAGCATTACAAGGGAAAATTTAGTACATTTTATTGAAATGCTGTTAATTGTGGCATAATTAAATCGGAACACTATAAATTATTTTTATCTTCATAATGGGTTGCTTGCCTATGCAAGATAAAATGTTATTCATGTCTGGTCAGGAGCTGTATACCCTTGTAAGTCATGCACCTTCATGATCTACCACAATTTCAGTTTTTATTTTTCTCCCTTTTTTTAAGGGGTAGGGTACTCAAGTAAATACTATGTATTACTTTCATATTTTGATCATTTTTGACATTTTCAAATCTTCGAATAGACTAGTTTTGAGTTTTGTGCATGTAACAACAGGAAAATTATATACTTGCACAATAAAAATTTAAATTATCAAAATATGATGCATGAGTTAGGGTGGGTGGGCAGAGAGGTATAAGTCATCTATTTAGTGGCCATGATAACTACTGTACATTTAGAATCATTTAGGTAAAATTATTTCTGTAGGTAGAAAACTTGTAAGCAAAATTGGGCAATGTGTTTCAAAGATGTTGGATGAAAAACTGATTTTCTTCCAATGTTTTCCCTCTATGCTATGCTCTATTTTTTTTCCAAAACTTTCGGAATATAAGGAATTTAACTGAGTGATTTTAGAGATTTCATTAGTCCACAGTTTTGCAGTAAAACTTTGAAAATAATATTTCATAGTTTAGGAGAGGAGAGGTGGAAAAATCAAAAAGTTTTATTTATGATAAACGCCATTTGAGAAAAATTGGTCACCACATTTAAAGAAAGTACACGAGAGACCGGTTTAACATGTCTTGGGAGAGCTTTAAATTATGCACTGTGTTACATTTCCATAGATTAACAAACACAGGTCTCAGCAATGTTATGGCATCACTTGAGTTTTATAAAAACACTGTAATATAGTGTGTGTTTCACGGAAGTTGGGGGTAAGTCACCAATTTTGAGACCATAATAATTGCAACATATTTAGAGGAGCTGAAAGTAATCAAAACTAGATACACCTTGAGAACGATTTTTGTTTTGCATTTGCATTTATTTAAAGCATTGCAAAATTGTAGATTAAAAATGAGTTTTTCATATTCTGAGGTAAATTCCAAATTCTGACACCACCTTCAAATCTCTGCTTAAACTACATTTTTGGAGATAAGAAAAGAGAGGAAGCTCTTTTGAGAATTTTAGGGCATCACTTAAGCTATAGTCTGACAACAAATGTTTTGAAATACAGTGCATGGTTGGACAAAATCAGTCAGACAATGACATATGGCACTTATAATTTGGCGTTATTTATGCTTGAAACATCCAGAAAGATAATGGGAAAAAACAACTGTGATAAACTGCAAACAAACTGTACTGAAGCAGATTTAAAACAGTGTGTTGCATTGTATATTTGGATTATTTAATGGTCTATGGCAGCTTGTACGGGAAATTAAATACAGTAAAACCTCGTTAATCCAGACCCCGATAAGCCGGACAGGCCAAATATATATATATATATATATATAAAAAAGCAGAATGCAAGGTTTTAAATGTAGATAGAAGCACATCATTGTCATATTGCTTTACATTTTACGTACTGTATATTGTATTTAGGCCTATGCTCTTTAAATGCACCATAATAAATGTGTTTTGTTTCTATGAATGGAGTTTTAATGCACTTTCTACTGTTCTTTTAGGCTATTTCAGTTAATCCGGACTTTCGTTAAACCGGTCAACTTATACCCCCAATTAGTACTGATTAATGAGGTTTTACTGTAAATGAGATAAAAAAAAAGTGTGTGTGTAGCTGTAGCGTATATAATGCATTCCAACATAGGCACAACACTGCATTCAGAAACTAATTTGTTTCATAAACTGAAGTTCAGAAGGGAATATTCATTAATAGTATTTACTAAAAATGTGCTGCATGTTGAAAAACATATACTATATGTGCTTAAATTTGAGTACCTTTGCAAGGGGAAGGAAGTAACATATGTGATTGATAAAATTGAAAGTCTCACTGTAAAAAAGTTACAGTTATTGCATTTTTTTTCTGGGAAGAATGATTCCGGCACTATTCAAGTTGATTTGTTATTTTACTGTGTTGCTTGTTAATGTGTTCATCATAACAACTACTCAAAATTATGATCCGTTCATAAACGATGATGCATCAAAGCAGTGGCAGCGATTGGGTTCCAAATCTGGAGGGGAGGGGTCGAGGACAGTTAATTTCCCTTTATACATTAGGTTTGGCATAGTACGAGGGCAAAATGAGCAAAAAAAGACTGGAGGAAGGGGAACTGCTCGACCCCTCCCCCTAACGGCTCACTGCATCCAAGTATACACACACATGCATTTATTTTGTTTCATTGGGTTTATTTTATTTTTATTTTCTGCCACATTTGTTTGATCACAAAAATGAGAATGAGTGATGTGATGAAAGAACATAGAAATAATATTAATGCCCAGGCTGGGATTTGAACCTCTGGCATCATAGACATTTCTCTTGTTAAAACAAGTCCTCACCTATAGTAAGGTGCTAGTACAGAGTATTGTTGTTGGCTGCCCCCCCCCCCAAAGAAGGCTTATAACATATTTTGTAACCCCCCCGCCTCCAGGTAGTCTGATTGTTGGATGCACTAAAGTATGTGCCTCCTCAGGGAATACAACCCTGAAAACTGATCACATAGCAACAACATTAAGTGTTACACCATCCAGGAAGAGTAGAATCAAACTGTTGGACAAATATTTTAGAACAGATCATTTTAACAGAAAGGTTAACCGGCCCTCAGTCAACTATACCCTGTCTCAGTTATCTCTGGAACAAGGCCATGCATAGCACCAGAGAAGGGGAGGAAATCGAGTGGGCAGAGTGAAGCAGTACATGCTGTTGCAAAGGCTGGTAACTGCAGTCGCTTACCCCTTCTTCACGCAATCCAGTTCCCTCTCGTGTTCTTTGGTAGAGCCATCTCACGTCACTGCTTGCGAAGAGACTTGTTTTCATTTGCCTGCTCCAGAGATAGTTGGGACAGGGTATAAAGCAATACAAATTGAATGTTAAGATATATTACTACCAAGGGGAAAATGTATTTTTTTTAAATATACATTTTTAAACAACCTGAAAAAAACCAATAAAACCCATTTTGCCCAGTTTTTTGGGGTTTTATCTAAAGAAAAAAAACCCATCTGGGTTGGGTTTTTCCAAAAAACCCAGGCAAAATGCCAACCCTGCTTCATTCTGTAAGCATTGGTAAGTTTCTTGTGCTCTTCATCTAATGTTTCTCTGTTTACTGTCCAACAGTAATCTGCTATCATATTTACACTCCAATGTCCCTGGTATCTTTGTTCCATCTCTTTCATATCTTTGGTGGAACCTTTCTCATTGTTCCTCACTCACTTGTCCTACGTTCTCTGGAAAGTAATTAAGGTGCAAATGTAAAAAGTGCGATTTCAGGTTCATGTTACAACCGAAGTTATGAAATTTTTCCAACACATTTTCAACAATTTCTTCATAGTCTGTGCTCGTTTTGTTTCCCACAAAATTTCTACCACACTCCTAAATGTTATCCAAGCTTCTTTCTCAGCTTGAGTTAATGTTGCTTCGAAGGTTCCATCCTTTATTAGCTTTCTGATTTGGGCTCATACAAAAACACCTTCCTTATCTTCCCATGTGTTAGAGACGGGAATGTACTGCAAATAAATTTGAAACATTGTCCCTCCTTGTCAAGTGACTTTACGAACTGTTTCATTAAACCTAATTTAATGTGAAGAGGGGGAAGTATAACCTTTTCATGATTTATTAAACTTTCGTTTGTGATTTTTGTAATTCTGGATTCCATGACTGACGTAGTGGCCATCGTCTTCTTATCCAATGTTCATTTTTTGCTCTATTGTCCCACTCACACAAAAAACATGGGATTTTGGTATATCCAGATTGTTATAAAAGTATGATGCCCAAAACCTTCAGATCACCACACACTACCCATCCATCCATTTTCCAAATATTTAATTTTAACCAGAATCATTTTCAAATTTTCGTATGTTTCTTTTAGTGAAACAGAATGTGAATAGGAACAGATGGAATCTTATTTCCAACACATTATAAACTTGTTTTCGACGAGTCGATGAATAGTCTCCAATCTATTGATACGTAAAGAAAACGTAACTCGTTCATTAAACCAGATACATTACAACAATACACAAGGGATTCTTCTTCCAAAAAGTAGGACACAAACTGTTTTTCTCGATGTCTGTACCAGGCAAACGTTGTGCTAGAGGCCAGAAGGTTCTTTTCCTGCAGCCTAGAACCTAGTAATTTGGCACACTCCTTAGTTAGCCTTGTGTGAAACGTATCGGGTCACAAGAGTCATAAATGTCATCTTCCTTTTCACTTACATCTATGTTGTCACTTTTTGAACTAGAATCACTAGCAACACACTGAAGAAAGGATGGCGCTGTCGGAACAGGTATGTCAGGACCGTGCAATACAGGTCTGATGGCTGACTGAATATTTGGATAAAATATTTGCTGGTTACTTTTAGCACCATGTCCTATACCTTCACACAAACAGCAGTAGTAATTGTCACAATGATTTTTAGGTTCTCTCCACTCCATACCATGGGAACTCCAAAAAGCATAGCTTCCAATTTCTTCTTAGTCCAGTTTCATAGAGATTCTACAGAGGAGCAGCATACTTTATGCGGAGCCCATGATTTATCTTCATCGCCAAGTTTGATATGAAAGTATGCATAATAAGCTTTCTTTACAAAATCTGTATAATGTTCTGTCTTTGTCTCTTAGGAACAAATTCACCACAAATGTAACAAAACACATCTAGACTGTTATGACACCCACGAAATGCCATGTTATTCGTCATATGGCACTACTACATTACGGGCTTTTATGAATGAAAATGGGGAATGAAAGTTTTCTAAATTAACTACAATAAGATTGTTTGCTAGAGCGTTGTTATTACGACAAATAAACAATACTGTATAATACTGCTTTTATATAAATAATAATAATAATAATAATCCGTTGTGGAACAGCCCATGAAGGGCCTAGGCATACCTACCAACTGCCGGTCTCCCTCCCATGCTTTCCTTCATCACCTCTAAGCGTGGAGATCTTCAACCAGTATTGAAATAGTCGGGGGGGTTAGCCCGACCTATCCCCAGCCGTTATAGTAGGTCTCCGTAACCGGATTACGCTTACTCATTCGAAGCTTCCAATTTCCTCGCGATGGTGGGTTGCCACCAGCCCTATACGTAGGCCGAATAAATTCCGACCAGAGCCGGATTCGAACCTACGCCGTCCCGCAGCGAACGATCTCAAGAGGAGTGAACGCCTTAACCCGCTCGGCTACGGAGGAGGACTAATACTGCTTTTAGCAGATTCATTTGTGAAAGTTTTTTTTTAAACTATCATCAGGATTGTGTAAAATTTGCTGTCAATGTAAGCTGAGACATCTAGCGACCAATATCTGAACTTCTGAAAAACATAGTTTAGAGTACCTAAGTTCATAAACATTGAATTGTTAGAAAATCTTACGTGATAGGGGAAAACCACTGTCATTTTCAGAATCAGTGAGTTCAAATACATATAAAACACCCAAAATTAAAAAAAAAAAAAAAGAATTTTACCGATGCAGCCCAGTGTAATTAATTGTGATAAAATTTATTTTTCCTACACCAAACTTAAGATATGTTGTGTGAACCCTACTTTCAGATTCCCTTGCTAGCCTCTGTTGTTGCTTTAATCTGTGCCTTTAAAATAAAATTAGTCACAATATTAAAAAAGATATATCACTGTATAATCTTATGTACGACAAATACAAATGTATTTTCAGTTGCTGGCCGTCTTCTGTATCGTGGAAGATCCAGTCTCAAAGGAGGTGATTGACTTATACATTTCGCCATCTGAAATATTTTCTGTTGATGTTGGGAATTGATCTTATGGCCTCTGTCACTCACGATACCACTACACGAAAGAAACCACTTGTAGAGTCAACGGCAAAGCAAATTGTCCACCGATATTTTCATTACTTTCTTATTCTACATCCTGTGTTGTTTTAAGGAATGAAACTATGTTGGTTCGAAGCAGGCATTGTTCTCTGCTTATTGATGTCTTTATTTCAATTCATTGTCATCACATTGTGTAATTCAGACTACGAGGGTCACTATTTATATTTTGAGCCTAACAATGAAAAAAACAGGAATTTGGCATTGAAAACAGCTTTATTGTTTTTCGAAGTATTCTCCTTTATGGTCAATACACTTTTGTATTCGTTCGAACCATTTGTCAAAGCAGTTTTTCCAATCTTCTTGACACACCTCCATAATATGGTTTTTGAACGCATCAACGGCATCTTCCGCCGACGAAAATCGTTGTCCACGCAATTTATTCTTGACATTCGGGAACAAGAAGAAGTCATTGGGTGCCAAATCAGGACTGACCCATTAATTCGATTTTTTGACTGTTCATAAAGTCGGTTGTTAGACGAGATGTGTGACAGCTGGCATTGTCTTGATGAAGAATGATCCGACTGCGTTTGTTTGTTTTTCGAATTTGACCGAAGACCTCCGGCAAACAAATTGTTGTGTACCATTCAGAGTTGACCGTTCTATGTTCCTCTAAAGGCACAGTTGCCACATGACCAGTTTTCCAGAAAAAACAGGCGACCATTTGTTTCGATGTGCTTCGAGCGCGAACAACTTTTGTTGGATTGGGTTCATCTTGAAACACCCATACAGTCGACTGCTGTTTACGTTCCGGCTCATATGTATATATATCCATGATTCGTCACCTGTTACAATCTTATATACGTCTTTTGAAGCACCACGACTGTATTTATTGAGCACTTGTTTGCACCAATTTACGCAAGCGTCTTTTTGAGTTTTTGTCAAATTGTGTGGGATCCAACGAGAACATACCTTTCTCACAGCTAAATGATCATGTAATATTTTATATATGCTGGTGGAACTAATGCCTATGGTTCACAGTATGTCACATGACGATCTTGCAGTATTAGGTTTTGCACAGCATCAATGTTTTCTTGAACAACAACTGATTTTCGACGACCTTCGCGAATCTAGTCGGTGAGCGAATGGTGGCCACGATTAAATTCGTTATACCAGCGTTTCACAGTGGCAAAGGATGGGGCTTCATCGCCAAATGTGGAAGTAAGTTGATCGATGCACTCTTGTCTTGATAATCCACGTTGAAAATCGTAAAAAATCATTGCACGAAAATGTTCACGAGTTAATTCCATTTTATTGTTGTCGCGCAATCTCCAAGGCAACATAAACAACAGAAATTAAGCTATTGACAAAACATTTGAAGTACGTTATGGTCAATAATGCCAGACGATTCCGTGCAAACGTCAAATCACGCCTAACTTCAATCAGTGTTGACAAGGCTCAAAATATAAATAGTGACCCTCGTAAATGAAAATGGTGGTGGACAATTCACCGTTGGGTTTACTCAACATGCAGTTTAAAATAGGGCTGAGCCGATAGCATTACTTGTACAATTCCAATGTAAAATAACAAAGGCTATTAGCCTGTATTGGTGTGTGGTGTGCCTTGTTGCAACGATGCCTCTCATCATATGTATCAAATATGAGAGAAATATTTTAAGCTAAGAGAGAGATAATCGTGTCATCATGTCCCCACCCCAATGTTGAAAAATGGGTTAATGCCTCTTCAAACTCCTCTAAAACTAAGCGACCAATCTTCACAAACTATCATTAAATCATCCGTGAACATCCGGACACGTCTAAATCTAACAGTACCAATCTAGTGTCTTTTTTGTCCTTTAACAAAGAGAATAAAAAATTGTAAACGAAATGTAAGGAGAATGATAACTAACTAGTCTCTTGCTTCTTTATCAGGCGATTTACTTCAGTACGGTGATATTCCAACGTGACTTTGCTTTTGACAAATGATTTCTAAAAAAAAAAAAGTAATTGCATAGTTCTATCAATTGGGGTGGAGGAAAATCAAAACCCATCACTACACGTTCCAGAAAGTACCTGCCATCAACTGTCGTTCAAAGAACATTATTCTCCCGTCGCATCCCTGTGTCGAAACACGCCTGCTGAAGCCCAGTTACACGTATTTCAATTTCCAGGAAGAGCTATGTCTGACACACGTGCACCATGTGGGCGATGACTGTTTTTACTGCGGGAGGTCTCTAAGGAGAGAGATGCCCACAATACATCAGGTGTCTTGTTGGCACCGGGACCTTACTGGGATTATTGTTACACAAGACCGCATCTGTGGGAACAAAGCCTGGTAGACTTCGAAGGAACTCCTATGAGGATAATTTCACATTACCCTTGATTTGCAAGTCCACGTTCAACTAACAAATGAAGAAATATGTATTTTTCAGTTTTTTTTCAAAGCCAAATGTAAGTTTGAAAAGGTGAACGAAACTTTGAAAAGGACCAAATTTTGGTTTTGGCCACACTTCTAGCGACTCAAAGACAATGGTATCGGTGAAAAAATATCTAACCGATACTTTCCAAATCAGTATCGGCTCAGCCCTAGTTTAAAATATGAAAGTCCACTATTTAGATCTTTTTGTTTAACAAAATCTCGTATTCGTAAACACTATTAGTTATGCGAAACGTGCAGGGAATTACTAATGGATGTGCAAGTAGTGTGTTCATGTATCTACAAGTTCGAAGTCATGAGAAACGTTGGACAATGAAGAGGCCAAGCACAAGGCTTTTCGATCTCAAGAGTGGGAGAGAGAAAGACACCTCACAAATAAAGCTGGGTATTTACAATTTCATTTTGCATGATTTGAGAAATATGGATATGGGAATTTGTTAAATGACGTGATCTATGCTGTGGGATTGTCATTGTTTGAACTTTACATTCAGTACTAGCGGCATCTGTGGTGTAGTGGTAATGTGCTTGAATTTTGTAATAGGGTTCGTAAGATCGATGCCCAATCCTGGCAGAAACTTTTTCAGAAGGTGAAAAGCATTTCATGAAATATTTCTTCAGATACATGGAAATGACGTTTATTTCTTCCAATCAATCAAGTTGCCAGCCAGCCAGCAAGACTTGGAAACCTTAAATTCCAGACAGCTATCTAAATTGAAGCAGACAATCAGATACCACGTGACAAGATGCAGAAATCAGATCGGAAGCATAGATTAGTCATCCCTAGGGCTGGCAACTTGATTACTTGTTGCACAACCTTAAAATAATTTTTAAAAATGATCTAAAATACTTTTCGCACTGAAAATGAAAGCTTGATTTTTTAAATAAATTAAAAGTCGTTGAATAATTTGCCGTTTGGTGGTTTAAACTACTAAACTACTGAAGCAAGGGGATAAAAGCAGTTTAGTGCTAATTTAGTTTTCTTTATTTTAACTTCAAGCTTACATAACATGTACTGCAACTTTTTTTATTCATTCACCTCCTTTGGGAATGAATCTTCCACGATACAGTCAACGGCCAGCAACTGAAGATACATTTATGTTTGTCGTACATAAGATTATATCTTCTTTAATATTGTGATTAATGTTATCTTAAAAGCACAGATTAAAGCACCAACAGATGCTAGCAAGGGAATCTCAAAGTAGGGTTCACACAATGTATCTTAAGTTTGGTGTAGGAAAAATACATTTATCACAATTAATTATTTAATGCATTGCCAAACTTGAAAATGATAGTTGTGCTTTTCCATTGACCATATATTCGTTTAATGACGAACTTGCTAAAAGGACCATGAGCAAAATTGAGGAGGAAAAAAAAAAGGCAAAAACTGCTGAAAATGACCTAAAAGCCAAAACAAGGCCGACAAACGCAAAGAATTAATGTTTTGGTTCTAGCTGAAGGCAAACTGATTGATATTCGGTTTAGCATTGTTTTGTAGGCTCAGAAATGAAGATAATTCATCATCAACTTCCGAGCCATAGTCAGCACATTCCTTGTTTGACCAAATTGACCAAATACTAGAGTTGTTTTCACGTTCAGAAGACACAACGGCGCTTATGGAGAAACCACACAGTGTTGCCAATACAGCGCTAGCTCATGTCGCCGCACAATGAAGGTGCTACATATTTTGTATATATAATGATAATTATATGTAATTATTAATATTATACTGTGAATGTTAGAGTTATCCTTTTTACTATGATCCATTGCGATCACTACACATGCGAGTGTAATGCACGAATATGACACTTCAGAAATCACTTAAAAAAGTAAAAATCACTGAGCGATCACACAACTGAAAACACTTTTTCGAGAGAGGGAAAAAGTCTAAACATACCAAAGCAGATCTCTCACTCAAGTAAGGGGAACCTGGCACATGGGTTAGATTAAGTTGCAACCCAAACAAACAAATGAGTTATGGCCCACTTGAACTGATAAGACTTGAATGACTCAAGCAAGGCATGTCATATTTCTATCTTGAAGCCCCATATTTTGTCAGGTGTTGGAAAGCCTTTCAAAGGTTAATATGTTGTCTATGAATTTATGTGTACCTTGGAAACTGAAAGGTGATCTTCATTTCAGTATTAATGTCCACAGTAATGTAAACAAAAACAACTTGTATTTGCGACAGCATTAATGTTGCTCACAACAGCAGCATTGGAAATAATTGTCAATTATTAAATTTAAGTAATTTCAATTCTATTATAACAAACTGCATGAAGTTCATATTTTTACTGAATGGAAATAAAATGACAACTCGAAAAATTGGTGGTGATTAGCCGGAATGCTGCGGTGAGCCGGCTCAAGATGGCCAGACAACGTCTCCTTACTTCGCGCGCAGTTCGGGTTAAAAAGAAACGCCAAATGCATGGAAGTAATATTTCTGGGAACCTTTGAGTGGTTATAAAAAATAATTTCATTATTTTCTCCACTACTTTGTCGCTGGAAGTTTTTACTTGGAATTACAGAACAAGAAATGGCCAGCGACAACATTTTCTACTGCACGAATATAAAAAATCTCCACATACTTTATTTGAATATTTTTTAATGCAAATATGCTTTAAAGTATTGATAAATTCTGAGTACCACCATCACCTATGACAATTAAAAAACAGTGTCAATTTTTTTAATAATGAATGCTTCAATTTTACGGCATGTTTCAACGTTAGGAATGAAAACAATGTAAAAATTGTGTTTTCACAGAAAATTTGCGTTTTTAATTTATTTAAAATTATGTAAGCAAGTTACCAGTTTTTTGTGTTCACCATCGTATTCTCTACAAAATTTCCTGAAAAACTGCAGGAACCGATTTTACTTAAGCTAAATTTGTAAATCCAGAAATTTCGCAACAGTGCGCTCGTATTTCCCATAAGAAAAGCATTGCCCATAAGAGCCCATTGTGTCTTCTGAATGTGAAAACGACTCTAGCTGTTGGAATACAATAATTTAGGTATTTTTTGATCCAAATTTATGAATGTTAGTGCCAGAAAGAAGAAACAAATACATTCAGCAGCTGGTAACATTCGTCGATTTCAACACCAAATTATTTTTTGCGAACATTTTGAAATAAAATTATTCAACTTAATTACTAAACTCCATGAACAATGTATGTGATGGCATACTTAAAAAGAAAAAAATATATATATATAGAGGTTTGCATTTGAACCTGCGCCCCATATATCTTTGGAAAAAGATATTTGTGAGGCGAGTACTTTACCAATACTCTACAACATTGCTTGTAGCAAATGCTTTGAAATGTGTTGATTGGTCAAGCTACAACTTTTCTATGCAACTAACACATTTTCGCTGAAAATTGCAAAAAATTCCTTAATTTTTGCTCATTGCACGGGTGTTCTATTTTATTTTCATAAACTATTCGAAAATTTTGCCCTCATGTTCAAAATTGACACTGATTTCCTCCAGGTGTATCACGAGGGAGTGCAGTGTTTCCAACCTCACAACAGTTTCTCGGATTCAAATTTTAACATGCCAAATTGAAAGTATTCTCTTAAATTATTTCTCATACTTGAGTTTTCCCTTTTGTTCTCTATTAATATGTAAGGCGAACATAGTTTCGGACTTCATATTATAAAAAGTATATAAATCTTTCACCACAGGGTTACTCACCTAGTAGAGGGATCTGCAGTAAAGCTGGCTACTCTCTGCTCCTTCTCAAGAGGTATGTTGCCAAATTAACAATTTCTGGACTGAAAACTCTCAGGGCGGTCAAGTAACGTTTGGAGAAGTGTACATTGAGTAAGTGGTGGTCACATTTACTACAATCCACAAAATTACTACTCCACAGGAGAAGGCTCAGTGTGTTTCATGGTTCATCGAGACGAGATCTGATCTGATACACAGGTTCAACGAAATTTCAGGACTAAGTATGGCACAGAACAACCATCAAGACCAACAACCTGTGAATGACACACAAAGTTCATGGAAACTGGTAGTGTCCTGCAACAGAATGGAGCTGGACGACCACCTGAACCTTTTGTACGTAGCCCAACAAAATCTGTTCGTACCGCAGCCAGGCAGTTGAACATTCCACGTTCAACCGTATACAAAGTGCTGCGTAAGCATTTGAGACTGTATGCTTACAAAGTGCAGCTACTGCAAGCCATCAAGCTACAAGATACGTCCGAACGTGAAGAGTTTGCTCTTCAAATGCTATGCTGGATTGATTTCTTAACAGTGTTGTGTTTAGTGACGAGCCTACATTTCATGTTTCAGGCTTATTGAATAGGCATAACTGTCGAATTTGGGGGTCTGAAAAGCTTCACGAGGTTCAAGAAATCTTTTGCCATAGCCCAAAGGTTAATGTGTGGTGTGGTCTTGTGCACAATCAATCATTGGCCCCTTTTTCTTCGATGAACGAAATGTTAACTTCAACTGTTACCTGGATATGTTGGACCAATTTGTTTTCCCACAACTTTAGCATCTGCAGCCAAATATCTTTTTCCAACAGGATGGTGCACCACCTCACTGGGCTCTGGAGGTACACAGGGCAGGTCGTTAGATGAACATCTTCCTGAGCGATGGGTTGGGAGAAATGGCCCAATTACTTGGCCACCAAGAACACCAGACATAACCCCCTTGGATTTCTTTTTATGGGCTCAACTGAACCTTTGGCAACCAAATGGGCAAATATTTTTCAAAATTTTCCTCTCCTTTCGAAAAACCAGTGATATTCCAAAATCTGAAAAATTATATCAGCTTAGAATTCCTTCTAGAGAATTGAAGTGAATTTTCATGCAGTTTGTCTTCACTGTTTTTGATGTTTTATAGTATGGCATGAGGGACCAAATATATTTTTTTCACGATTTTTGGTGATGACATGTTTTGAGATATTCAAGGTCATGTGACAAAATTATATTTTTATCGAAAGGTAAGCTTGTTAATTTTCACTGGAAAGCTTGTTCAATTCCCTGTACAATAAGCTTTATTTGAGCTTCCTAGGCTAAATAGTGGCGGAGCTCCAGCACTCTTAGTATAGTTAAGCAGGCTCAAAAAGGGCAATTTCTGCTAACTTTGACCTACAATAATTTAACAATTACAAGACGCACGAGACTAAAAATTTTCAGTTATTAAGTTCCATGCATAATTTCAATTCCCCAAATTTCATGAAAATCTGATATGGTCAGGTTGAAAATTGCACATATCTTGTGTTGATTTGGCATGGAATGACTTATGTTTCATGAAGTCTCTGTCGTTGTTTTGGAACAAGATTTTTAACTGTTCACCTTAACTATGCTTGCCTAACCCAACCTTACCGGAAATGGTTCATGGGTCTATCCGTGAATGGTTTTTGGGGCTAGCCCCAAAAACCATTCACAGATAACCCCACGAACCATTTCTGGTAAGGTTAGGTGAAGTTAGGTTAGGTTAGGCAAGCATAGTTAAAATTAAAAAAAAATCCATGCATAGTGAACAATTTGCACAAGTGACTAACACAAAACGTGACTCAAGTGGAGCCTGCCATATTGTGTTTTACGCATGCGAAAAAAGGAACAATAATTACTATTAATGTGCAAAATTGAAATTATTTGTGAAAAAAGCAACATGGAATCTTGAAGAATCTTTCGCACTGCAGAATACATAAGTACGAATGTTAAAGGAAGAAATAAATGAGAGAGAGATGTTGTGTCCATACGGAACAGTTACCAAATCTTTTCCCTTCAAAGCAGCAACTTCCTTTTGAAGCATTGCTCAGGCTTTAAACAATCATTCTGATAAATCATGTACTGTTGACCGAACTCTCCCCTCCCTGTGTATTCAGGTTTTGTCAACGTCCTATGTATGAAAGAACCCTAAGTAAATCATGGTTTCTTTGAGGAAAAGAAGTGTAGATATATTTTTTATTAATAAATTTAATATTCAGAAGAAAATATTTTCCACAAGTTCTCTCACCTCCACAGTTTGAATACTACAGACCTAAGACATTCACCAGGAAATTTTCACATGCACAGCAGAAACTAACCAGAGATAATCTTCCTTCGACTTTAATGTGTTCACTAGATGTTGCATCAAATCTTATATGCTGCACCAGAAATTCATAGATTCATGCACTAAAGTGTGTTTTAGTCTTTGCCAAATTAAGGGTAGTTTGATGCATATTTATATATCACTTGCACAGGTAACACCAAAGTGAAATTTATGGGGCTAATCGTGAAGATGAGGGTGAGTGACTAACCACTCCACTACGGATATTGGCACTCATTTTTAAGAGAGGATAAGTCCCGAGAGTAAATTTAAAAAGCTCCAACATTCAGTGTGAACCACAGGTGTTGGTACAGTGGGATCCGCGAGTATTACCAAGCAAATTGTCCATCAGCATGTTTACTCCCTTTGTTTTATGCATTAAGAGCTTCAAGAACTGACACAAACACCAAATAATCTGCGTAAAAATTTTCAGCGAAAAATGCAGGCTCGACCAGGACTCAAACCCAGGTCTCTGGCATATGTTCCATTGCACTACCACAGAGCTACTGAGCTGGCCTGGTTGCGGTAGCACTGGCAGAGACTATTCCACGCAGGTAAAACAGCGATAGCGAAAAATCAGGAGGGTCCAGGCCGGCTTGGTAGCTCAGTGGTAGAGCAATGGCACTTTATGCCAGAGAACCAGGTTTGAGTCCTGGTTGAGCCTGCATTTTTCGCTGAAAACTTCTATGCAGTACATCTCCTGTGTGTGCCTAATCTTCAATACCAAACCATATACTTACAACCTCTGAACCAGTATATGTAAAAAAAATACATAGGATAGAGATAAAAACCAACAAAAATAGTCATGGACAATTTGCTGAGCAATACTTATGGATCACACTATTTTCCCCAAGTGTGTTTTTCAGGGTGTCTACCAAAATAAATTTAAAATTCTGGACTTTTTTTTTTCTTAACCTTTATTTACTTAGGTAAAGTTTGAAATTAGCAAATAAATATTTGTTATTTACTGAAAAACCAATTCGAAAAGGGTGGTTAAGATGAAAACAATTTCCTCTTAACCACTAATCATCATGATCACAATTAGCCAAGGAGGTAGGAAAGTGTAGTAAATAAAAAAGGAAAGTGCTCCCTGTGCTTTGCACTATGCCATGAAGGCTTATAGGGGGCATGGAGTTACGAGCACGACTGAAGGTGGGGGTGATGTGATCAACACCACACCCCTGGCTGCCTTTACCCCCCCAATTTCCTTCGGGTACGCACTTTATACGATGCTGTCTGGCCACTGGAACCCCTTGACCATGTGAAGAAATCCCGGTTCTTCCTCACCGGGGATCGAACCCCAGGTCTCTCACATGGTAGTCAGATGCTCTAACGACAGCTAGTGCAGCTCAGAAAATTGAAGTAAAATAAACAATCAATTAATCAGTGTGATAGCAAACATTCTTGACCTACCTGTTGATTCTTTACTTTTCCCTGGTTTTTATGGCTGCGTGAGCCTAATTTAAATGTTGGGAGCAGGGAGGACAACCCTCAGCCAACCAGGGTTTCCTTCTACCACACCATCCAGGGAAATGTAACTTGCATATATAAATGTAGTTTTAGCCCAAATAGCCATTTTGTGCAGTATTTATGACTATATTCACTGCCCCCTGTACCTCCGGACTTTTTTTTTTCTGGCATTACCAATTTACAAACATTCTGAAACAAAATTATTTAATTGAATTACTAGTTCATGTTATTAATATCATTGCCACACAAAAATAAAACCTGCAGAGGAGTTGCATTTGAACCCACGTCTCATTCCTTAGCGACATATAAACCTTTTACCAACTGCTCTTGTCGTTGGAAGCAAGTGTGTAAACTTTTAGATGTTTCCCCTTTCTCTGTTAAGATGAGATTTTTATTGCAGATTCTGGGAAATATTATTTTTGCACATTGCACAGTTCTTTGCAAAATATTATTAAATAGATTTAGCCTAATCGTAATATTAGCACAAAGTTTGCTACTCTGCTGGTGCTCAAGAGCTGTTGCCAGATTAACAATTTCTGGACTTAGTTGTCAAGCCTATCGTGATGGTACAATTTTATGGTGATTTATGAATGGTTGTTGAAAACCAGACCTGTTCAATAAGATTGGTTCTTCTGACATTCCTTGTCTCAGGTGTCTAACAAAGGTTTATTAAGAGGGAGCAGAAACACCATGCAAGTCATGCAGTCTATAATTATGGGAGATCATATTTTATATTATATAATGTAATGTAACTTGCATGATCCGTAATTTGGTATGGTAATAATAATTTTATAAATACACCTAACAGACTATTCTTCAGTCTTCAGGATAGGGAAGTTGGTGGGCAAGGTAACATTGGCTGTCCAGTTTCTAGGTCAAAATATTAAGGGTATTCCAAAACCATAACTAATTTAATACCTGCAATCTAATTTTTTTTACAACTGCTATATCCTTTTGAGTATTTGCCAACTTTTGTATGTGAGCAAAATTGATCAACATGCTTATTAAAAAAAATAAATTCTGTAGATAAACTGAACAGTTGTATTGCATTACTAGATCTATGGGTTATCATCGCACATCAATTACATACCTTAGTGTATTCACTCAAGCTGTAGCATGGTCAAATGGAATAACCAGCTTCTATCCCACTTAAAATCAAAGTAGAATTCGACAAGATAGTCTGACTAGGGACTACAGAATGTTATTTTTGGTACACAACTCAAATGACTCACAATACACTGTGTCCAGACCACAAAATGATTGTGATAAGGCAAAAAGTGCATGGAAAAATTTCATGGGCACATTAACACATGTCGTACAATAAAATTTGCAAAGAACTAGGATACTGAACGAATTACACTGAATAGCCATAATTATTTTTACGGTCCTCACTTTCATGTAATATATAATATCATTACCAACATACAGATATTAGATTTCAGTTTGTCTCAATACCACTTTTCTTTACAGGCAGCCCCACTGCAAAATGCATTGACATTTAGAAACCTTAGCATTAGGGTCTAAAACAAACAAATATAGAAATTAAAGAAATGTATTTCAATTGTTTCTTTTATCAGTACAGAATATTCAACACGCCAATAATAAAAATGGAACTTGTAGGTGAAAAATGCAGTCAAAAATTACCATCATAAGGAATGATAGCAAGAAAATAATAGCTGGGTAATGATATGCACCTAGATGATCCCTTCATGGTCTGAGTATTTGGTGCTATAAGATACTTAAACATTGGTAATTGAAGGACTAACTTTATTGCAAAACTACCTTACCTTCATACTAAGTACACAACACATGCTGCAGGGAAAACTACATAAGATGAAGAGAAAAATATTAGTGTAGCAGAACCACAAAGGGTGGACAGTATTAATAACTACAAGAATATTAACTGCCACAATTACAGAAAATACACAATGCTTCTTCTTAATCATATACAAGTAATTTGCATGTTGGAGTAAAGTGTTTTGATCCTACAACTATATTTGCATATCACCACCCATCATAAAAGGGGGGAACAGAAGTGAACGGAATGACGGGCTGAAAATGCTGTCAAGTTGCCACAAGCACTGCTGATTTTACCAAGATAGCTTAACTGTTGTTCCTTGCCCTTTTTCAATCCACGATAATCTTGGACGACACACCACAAATATTGTGACAACTTTGCATCACGAAGAGAATCAATCGAGCTGGCCAGAATCTGCTACAACAATCTTTTTGCTAGTCTTCCCACTTTGAGAACCATAGCCTTCGATCTGTAAATAAAGGTGCACATGAAAAATTACTAATGAAGTGTGTAGATCTTGTGCAAAGATACAAGACAAGTGTTTTAGGAAGGAGTCTAATTTGCAATTACTTGTATCTGCCAAAACAGTAAACAATCATTACAAGTATGTTAACAAAAGTGTTCAATTCTGTTAATTTTAGCATTCTAGTGTACATAAAGGCAACCTTTGTTTTCTGTAAAATGCATTAAGCAGTCAGGATGCAAATAGGGCATGTAAATAATTATTTTTGAAACATTTGCTGTAAACTAATATATCAGGTTCACTATTTAGATTTTGAGCCTAACAATGAAAAAACAGGAATTTGGCATTTAAAACTGCTTTATTGCTTTTTGAAGTATTCTCCTTTATGGTCAATACACTTTTGCATTCGTTCGAACCATTTGTCAAAGCAGTTTTTCCAATCTTCTTGAGACACCTCCATAATATGGTTTTTGAACGTAATATGGTTTTTGAACGCATCAACGGCATCTTCCGCCGACGAAAATCGTTGTCCATGCAATTTATTCTTGACATTCGGGAACAAGAAGAAGTCATTGGGTGCCAACTCAGGACTGTACGGCGGATGACCCATCAATTCGATTTTTTGACTGTTCATCAAGTCGGTTGTTAGACGAGATGTGTGACAGCTGGCATTGTCTTGATGAAGAATGATCAGACTGAGTTTGTTTGTTTTCCGTATTTGAGCGAAGACCTCTGGCAAACAAATTGTTGTGTACCATTCAGAGTTGACCGTTCTACGTTCCTCTAAAGGCACAGTTGCCATTTGACCAGTTTTCCCGAAAAAACAGGCGACCTTTGTTTCGATGTGCTTCGAGCGCGAACAACTTTTGTTGGATTGGGTTCATCTTGAAACACCCATACAGTCTACTGCTGTTTACGTTCCCGCTCATATGCCTATATGCATGATTTGTCACCTGTTACAATCTTATATACGTCTTTTGAAGCACCACGATTGTATTTATTGAGCATTTGTTTGCACCAATTGACGCGAGCGTCTTTTTGAGTTTGTCAAATTGTGTGGGATCCAACGAGAACATACCTTTCTCACAGCTAAATGATCATGTAATATTTTATATATGCTGGTGGAACTAATGCCTATGGTTACGTCAATCTCTAGGTATGTCACATGACGATCTTGCAGTATTAGGTTTTGCACAGCATCAATGTTTTCTTGAACAACTGATTTTGGACGACCTTCGCGAATCTCTGTGAGCGAATGGCGGCCACAATTAAATTCGTTATACCAGCGTTTCACAGTGGCAAAGGATGGGGTTTCATCGCCAAATGTGGAAGTAAGTTGATCGATGCACTCTTGTCTTGATAATCCACATTGAAAATCGTAAAAAATCATCGCACGAAAATGTTCACGAGTTAATTCCATTTTATTGTTGTCGCGCAATCTCCAAGGCAACATAAACACAAATGAAGCTATTGACAAAACATTTGAAGTACGTTATGGTCAATAATGTCAGACGATTCCGTGCAAACGTCAAATCGCACCTAACTTCAATCAGTGTTGACAAGGCTCAAAATATAAATAGTGACCCTCGTATCTGCTAACACTAAGGGGTAGATACAGTAGAACCTCTATTTTACATTATCATGCTGAAAAAACTAAAAACGCCGGAAAATTAAAATATAGAATTTTTTTTTAAAACATTTACCTACGTTTGCACCTTCAACATTGAATATATAATGCAGAGGAACTATAAAAATCAGGGTACCACTGTATTTACAGGTTTTCAATTGTATGGTGCATATAAATGTATATTTGAGGCATTAGTCAAGAGGGAGAACTGACATCAAGGTTGCATATGAATTTGGCACAGTTGGCTAGCCTAATTGCTTTTGTTCAATGCAAGTCTTAGGTTCGTCTCTTGTTGGCCTTCAAACTTTTATACGTGGTTTCGAACATTCCATCTTTACTTTTTCTAAAAGAACTTCAAAATATATACTTTTTCCGTGACTAATGTAACATTTATACAAGGCACAACATTCAGGACCTTCAAAGTAGCAGTTAGCAGCAGAAGATTTCTTCCATTAAGGAATTTACACACACCATATATAATTATTTGGCCAGTAATACATTTTAATTATTTTCTTCTTATGTTTTCGTTCATCCAAAGCACCATAGAAATCAGAACGTTCCTTCATTTTGTGATGAACTTATTTCAACCGCATTTCACATTAATGTCATTATCTTGAATGGAATACTGTTGGCATATTCAGAAACTGTAGGATTTAAGCTTACAACGATGTACAACATGCTAAGGTTCCGTAAACATGAAAAATCAATGCAAGTGTGCCAAAATCATGGAATGACCCTGTACAGTTTCATGTTGGTTCTCAATTATTCAGTGCATAACACTCAACAGTTTTTGGGAGCAAAAATTTTGGAAAAAGGTGCACATTATACATGAGTAAATACGGTATATACAGGGCCAGTCCAGAGGGCCCCAAAGTTACCAAAAGGGATTTTTTGGAGGGAAATTTCGCGAATTATCCCCATACTTGATGCATACATGTGAGTGGTACCATTTGAAAGCCTGTTCTATTCTGAAGAGAAAGACTTATGAACCATGATACTCTGAAGAATTTTGCTGAAGCAGTAGCTATTTAAATACGCAAACTCTGAAAAAAATTACACAGAAGGGGTTAAGCGGTATTAAATAAAGCATAGCCAATGGCTTGTGCCAACATAATCGAACAAATTACATGGTTTAACAATACTTCAACTGTCTCACCCTTCCATTAAGAGGAACAAAGTAATGCTAAATTAAATTGGTTTGGGATACGGTTGAGACTGCCTTATATGCAAATTACAGTATGTCCCAGCAAAATATAGTTTCAAAACATGTTACTTAAACCTTATTTGTATGTAATGCTTTATACGTACTAATTGTCATAAAATACAGGCAAATGTACTTAAGAATCAAACTTTTAGATTTGTTAATTTACCACTTTACGACAAATAACCTATATTACGTATATAGTTCCTCAAAATAGATACAATTACAGAATCTTAATAATGACATGGTATTTAAATCTGAAGTATTTCTCAGTTATACATATAATTTGCTTTTCACCTTGACACACGTATAACTCAGGTTCAACTGTATATTTTTATACAATCACACAGATGGGTTCTGACATGGCAAGACAAGCGTATTTTATTTTATAAAAAAGCAAAGTGCAATACAAACTTTTCTATATCAAAATGTGGAAATTTTAATGAAAACATTTTAATCTTCCACAGTATAGTTATTGGTTAAATAATGCAATCATGTACTTCCTTAAGTTACCGTAAAGATACTGAATAAAAAAATATAAGTGTTTTGGAAACCAACTTACCTTCTTCACAACATCCATCCCTTCTATAATGGCACCGAAAACTACATGCCTGTTGTCAAGCCAACTTGTTTTTACTGTGGTGACAAAGAACTGGCTACCATTAGTACCTGGACCAGCATTTGCCATGGAAAGAATTCCTGAACGAAAAATAAACTTGTGTAGCATGATTAACCATACCAAATGCAGGTACCATTAAATATTACGAGTATAAAAAAGTTAAAACAATTTAACCTATAGTGTCAGAGCCTCCCCAGGTGCACATTTTACATGAAGTACCCCAACACCACTCCCAAAAAAAACAATGTGGCTGGAGCATTCCACCCATGAAAACTGGTCCAACTCCATGTTAAATACAAAATTAATTTAAATGAAAATTGTTTCCATTTGCATTAAGGTTTAGATGTTTGTGAATGCATATAATTTGTACATTTCAACAATAAAAGTTACTAACATCTGCACACATCTCAAATGAAGTCAAAATTTCTCACATAACTCACTTTTGTTAAAGCTTTTCATGCATTCAGTCTATGCAATCATACTCAATTTTTTTCACTGTTAACGGACCACAAACTACTTCATAATTCTATTGTGATCAGCTCATTATAAATATTTTATTCAACTTTTGCAGCAATTACAGAATACCGGGAGTATCTCCGATTGGTTTCAAATTCGGTACATTCACTAATTTTGGCATCCTAATCACGAATCTGCAGTTAAAAATTGGTGGTCATGTCTAGAAAATGCGAAAGATGTAGAAATAAAGGAGTCCGTGAACGAAGTAAACACCGGTGATTTATGAAGGAAACAATTTTTTGCAATGATTAGCGTTCAAAAACTATGTTTATGAATACCCTGAATTTTAACTATGCTTGCATAACCTAACCTTACGTGAATGGTTCATGGGACTACATGAATAGTTCGTGAGGCAAGTATCTTTTTGCCATATTGCCACATGTAAAGCAACGCTCAATGGAACCGACAGAAAACTTCACTTGTTCACATCATCAAACATGGCCACCATTAGTATCTACAATCATAGCGGTAATAGCGATAATTTATGATGGCACTTCCCATATTCTAGAAGTGACCACAAATTTTTAACTGCAGATTCGTGATTTTGAGGTCAAAATTAGTGAGTATACCAAATTTGAAAGCAATCGACATACTCCCGGTATTCTGTAATTATACCCATTTTTTAAAATTGTTAACAGACACCACAACTACTTCATAATTCTATGAGATCAGATTATAAATATTTTACTCCAATGCTCCAGCTCGAGAACTAATATCGTAGAGATTTTTTCTTTTGAAATGACAGGACTTCTAGCAGAGGCGAAATTTATACACTGTATTCCAAATGACAAAAGTTGAAGGGGAAAAAAAGGGGGGAGTGTTGCCAGCTTACAGAGAACATTTCTGGAATTCAATTTCCAGCATTGGCCCTGTGGATGCTGGAGGGACCAAAGTTTGAAGGAAGTGTTACAAAAGACCATTCTTTGCAATGCTTGTACAATGAAACCACATTCTTGGATAATGAATGATATGTCAGAACTGGAAACCGGTTCAAGCTTGAGCAGAAAATTCAGTCTTATTTCATGTGCACCCAACGGCAAAAGAAACAGTAGGCAAATTGTCCACCATTGTCTGAATTACACAATGTGATGACAATGAATTAAAATAAAGACGTCAATAAGCAGAGAACAATGCCTGCTTCGAACCAACCTAGTATCATTCCATAAAGCACAGGATGTAGAATAAAAAAGTAGTGAAAATAGCGGTGGACAATTTGCCTACCATTATATTTGCACTTGACTGTACAACCCCCAAAATTCCACATGACAATTCCATTAAAATTGTAATTATAGTATTTTCTTATTAATATTACAACAGCATTGAGTGTACAAATTGATTTTGCAGCAAAAAATATTTTAATATTCTGATTATTATCCAATATATTCTGAACTTGATCACTCTGGCTAGAAAGGTGATGAAAAATTATTTTTTTCTGGGATTTGAAGACAATGCTAACCTTGATAGTTAGAACTAGGAAACATTGTTTTCATTTTGAATTTTCCACCTTTTTGGTCATATTTCGGTATTTTTGAAGTTTTTGTTCCTTTTTTGCTCTTTCCCTGTACTTTTGTGACTTTTATATGAAGGGTTCGGGTGTCCATTTTTTAGTTATATAAAGTAAAATGTGCCATCCTTCAATTTTTGAGCGAAATGCCATGTCATACAATTTGCACTGCACTGACTAAAGCCTTCTGAAATTGTTAAACACAACACAAGAACAATTTATCTACAGTCTAGTTTTTAATAAATAATTTTCTTCATGAACTCTCAGTAATGGTGTTTCACACCAGAGCTCTTCGTCGACATTTGACCTTCATGTTTGAATTTACTAACATGGTCTTCTTAGCAAGTACGCCTATCATCGAAACTATTGTCAATCGATTAAATACTTAACTTCAGAGCCCTAGTTATCCATAAACTATAATTTTAAAATATATATTAATATTTATGAATATTTTGAAATTCAATTTTTGAAAATCATCAAGTAGCAAAAATTGATATTTGAAGAAACCAATCTGTATACATCCAGTTATACAAGAAAGGTTTGGTTTCATAGTATTAAATTGCTGAAACTACACAGTCACTTGAGCACTGAAATTTTTCGATACAATATCCATGAAAACCAGTGATACTCTCAACCTACCTGGACCAGTATGTTTGAGAGTGAAGTTCTCATCTTCAAATTTTGATCCATAAATAGACTTCCCACCTGTGCCATTGTGGTTCGTGAAATCCCCACCTTGGCACATGAAGTTGGGAATAACACGGTGGAATGTGCTTCCTTTGTAGCCAAATCCCTTCTCGCCAGTGCAGAGGGCACGGAAATTCTCTGCGGTCTTTGGTACTACATCACTTCTCAGCTGTAAAAGAAAAATGTTACTCATACATGTACCATTTCAATTCCAACCACAATTACATTAACTATTCACATTTAATAAAAATCAGCCCAAATTCGGACTAGCTCCCCATGCTTTTCTGAAGGGCAGTGACTTGACTATTTTCACCAGGTGGTGAGAATAGCAGCCCAAGTTTCTTTTGTTTTATTGCGATTTCACCATGCTACAAAGGTAAATTTCTCGAATCGGACAAACAGCTGAAATGTCCTACTTCTTTTGATTTCAATATTCGTACTTACGTATTTTGCATTGAGAAACATTGCTGTAGGTGGCACTTGGCTTATTTCACCAAAAATAGCTATATTTCTGACATATCGAGTAAGTTTTCTTGGTCGTTTCTTCCCTTCCATAACATGCGAAATGGCCGTCACAGTTTCACCACCGTACTCCATATGCAATGTTTCCACCCCAACACGTGTAGAAAGTGCAAGATAAGCAAAATTGAGTGATCCGTGATCGGCACAATTGCTCATTATTTACTGGTGAGGAGGAATGTCGGAAATGTACCGGAGACGGATTTCTTCAAATTTACAGGAGAAAGTACTTACGCAAATCATTTTCTGTAGCGTTGTTGATGTTTGGGAGTGCTAATGGAACCTAACCTAACAGGCCTAACCTAACCTACCTCGTCCCTGTGATGGTCCGTGGGGCTATCGTGAATTTTTGGGCTAACATCAATGGTTTTTGGGGCTACCCATATTTAAACGTGTGACCAGTTACATAAACGTGTGTTTGGAAACACTGGCACAGGCTACATCCACCTGGAAGTAAATCGATGGACAAGCTCTCGTGCAACAGTCACACATTTATATCGAAAAAAGATGATTAACCGGATAAAATTCAATGTACGATGCGAGAAAACACTTCCCTGAAATTCCACAACTATAAGAAAACTGCATTCGGTTAAGTAATTTCTCCTGTAAATTTGAAGAAATCTGTTTGTCCAATATGAGACATTTACCACTTAGGATTTTGTTCAATATATGCTATCGTAGTTAGGTTAGGCAGGTGAGGTTTGGTTCTCTTAGCATTAGAATAAAGTCCCTAAATGCATTCTACTTCTGACCTCTGGGAAACTTATTTCTTCAATTTTACAGGAGAAAGTACTTACGCAACAGAGTTTCTGTACACTTTTGAAAGGTTGTGGAAGTGTTTTCTCCCTTCGTTCAATTTATTCGGCTGGTAAATCATGTATTTTTAGACATTAATGTCTCTCCGATACACCAAAGCTCTTTCCTCCATTACCTTCCACTATGTGAATCAGATGTTCCATGCGTTTGATGACGTAAGCCCCGGACAGTGTTTCCAACCACACCGTTGTTTTGCAAGATGACAATGTTAACTATGTTTGCCGTAACTAACCTAACCTTGCCGTGCATGGTTCTTGGGGCTATTTATGAATGGTTTGTGGGGCTATCCATAAATGGTGTGGGGGCTATGCATGCATGGTTCGTGGGGTTTTCCAAACCGGAAAAAATACAAAATCAGCAACACGAAAGTAGGTATTTTTCGGTGAAGACTGTTCGAAACACTGCATACCCACTGATAGACAACGCTAGTCAAAATTTGCCCGCCATTTTGTGTGTAACTCCAGTGAAAAAGCAACTAACAATAATTACTCTATGTGGAAAATTGAAACAATTTTTGTGAAACAAGCGAAATCCCACCTTAAAGAATCCTTAGCAATGCAGAATAGGTAAGTACAAATGTGAAAAATAAACAAATTTGAGAAGTTTCCCGGAGATCAGAATTTTAATCATTCTACTAAGGTTCTGATTTACTTCTACATTCATTCCCACTCATCTACGATACTTACCGTCACTTGTCAACCGAGAATACCTTGTCCATGGGAAGCATGCATCCTGCGTAAGGTAATTTTTAAGTTTCCTTTTTTAAACATAAAATAACTTTTTTTTTCCGAATCCAAACAGTGCACATTACTTTAAGGAAGGTTCAACTTTCGTGTGACAATGATATCCAAAATTCTTCAATAATTAGTCTTTCTGCTAGGAGAATTTGAAAAAAATCCTAAAACAATCTGAACTGTTACCAGAATAGCATATGGAGCTATTTTCACCAGGTGGTGAGAACATGTAGGGCTATTTTCACAAAGTTCTGAGAACAGCATATGTGGCTATTTTCACCAGCAAAAGTAATTACATGAATCATACCATAACATTGTATTTTATCTAATTTTATTACATTCATTGACAGTGTTGCTGAACTTATTGCTAAGAAATTTAAAATTAAAATGCATGAACTACTGTCAACAGGTAGTGAGAATAGCAGTAAGTGCTGAAGACTAGAAATTACATGATCAGGTGTTGGGAAGTATTTACAAGTAATTTTAATGCTAATAGCCCTAAACCTGGCCTGCCTAACCTAAGAATAAAAGCATTTGGGAACGTAATCTCTCTTCATACTTAGTTCATGTGACATTAGCAGCACCGGTCCTTATCAGAACACCTTGCGGAATTTTTTCAACTCCACAGCATGGAGAAAATAAATTACTTGTCTCCTGCACAAAAGTAAATGCACACCGACATAAGCTTTATACACATACAACTAAAGAATAGTACACACATCTGTGTAGCAGGACAGGGCAGGTTGTATATCATGCCCATGAGCAGCTTAAAATCTGGTTAAAATAGCTCCAAAGCTAACTTCACCACCTGGTGAAGATAGTCACTCCATTTCTGAACAGGTTAGGCCATGGCGTTTCAAACTTTTGGAAGACCAGTAAATCTTACAGAACCATACCTTAACCTGGTGCATAAGTAACATCTCCACAACAATAATTGAACAATTCCTGACAATCACTAAACCAGCGCTATCATGGAAAAGTTACAGAGCTGCAATGAGAGAGTGTAGCATGCCTCCAAGAACTACCCTTTCAACGTGGATACCCTTACTAGAATTGGCCACAATTAAGGAGCATGTGGCCACATATCTCTTTACATATAGTCAAGATTGTGAGGATAAAAAGGCCAGATTAAGCTTGTCCAGAACTGTATACCAAGTATAGGAAAGATACTTGTGTTACTAGCCGTATACCAATGAATCTTGCATACGCATATTTTCCCCATGCACTCCGGTGCAAGCATTCCTGATGTGGGTGTAATAACTTTCAAATTTCAATTTTGGCATGGGCACGACACGGGCATATAAAGTCTTAAGCGCGCAAACACAATTATTTTGCTAATTAAATATGAACTCCGTAAAATTTAAAGTTAGCGGACACAACTAAACTTAATGCGAATACATCGCTAGCAATATGTATGAAACCTTGACATTGTCCTCCATGTTCGTACCCGGAATCAAACCTCGTGATATTAATATTACTTGTTTCTGGAAGAACAATTAACTCTACAAATATTCAGGGAATCACAAAAATTCGACACAGAATGTGTTCATGGCTGATTTACTGCAATATCAAAATGACTTCGTAGTTTAATTTAAGACACCGGCTATGGAATTTTCCGCTAGCATGGGCGGCGTCTGTAGGGGTACACGGCATGCCTTTCTATTTTAAGCATTTCACTGCAAGTAACTAAACAAATTGCAACTAACCTCCATTATAATCCTTCCTAATGGCTGACCATCAGCAGCCATATCAAAATACACTTTAGGGAGGCTCATTTTTGATGCAAACTGGCGTAGAACAGACAAGTAAGACTGGAACGCAACACTCCTTACTCCTGCACTTGGCTGCAAAGAGCACGCTTGGCGGCAAATTCTTCCCACCGCCAGAGCCATCTTTCTGGAAAATGCAAGTCAGGTACTTTGAAAGTCAGAAGGGATCATTTAGAGCATTTTACAGACATTTCTTGCATATTTTCTACATATAGTATCAATAAATTTCAATATAAAATAATTATTATGATAAAGTATTGAATTAAATGAAGATTGCTTACGAATTATTTTTGTCAGCGCATGAATTTGCAGCCGTGATTTTACTTTTGTAACCCCCATAAAACAAGGCACCAAGATTTATAACAAGTGACGATAAACATGCGTTTGAAATAATTACTACGATTAACACGTCTTTACCTTGAAAGTTAAATGAGAAATTAAAAATATTCGTCATTAGTTGTAACAGTATCGATACTGCTCAAATTATAATAAATACATTGACCCGAAAAATATGAATGAATACATCATTGTTGAAATAATTTATCCGGAAAAGTAAAAATAAAGCTGCTATTCATGTTGAAAATGAACCCGTACTCAAATAACTGCACTTCATAATTAAAGAAAAAAAGGATAAGATAAGGTGTAGCTGGTGAAGGGGGCGGGGGTGCTTTGTGGAATTGTTGCTAGCTGGGGTTGGGAATATCATCCCACCGCACGGCACCACCCTTCACTTCAACAACTGAAGGCCGGCCCCTGTGACGGAGTGGTTAGCATATTCACTACGACGCCAGGAGTTCCGGGTTCGAATACCGGCCTGGGCATGCATGTTTGTGAGTGTCCATTTATAAATTTCCATGTCATCACTCATCCCCATCTTCGCAAATTAGCCAAACGTGGAATAAAAAGCGAAATAAAATAAAGCAAATCAATCATTCAACAACTGAAATCTCACAACGTTTAGCTGAACAGGTCGTGAATTTCAGACCAAGAACTCTAATGTGGTCCGAAAACAAAACTTCTGATGTAAGATAGCTAATTTTTTATGTTGTTTTACAAATTTGCAAAATGTTATCCCCTTCTCAAGGACGTCCGCAGACGGGTCAGGGGGATTGAGCACTTGCGAGATATCTTGAAAACTTCATATAATGGTGAAATTGAAATTGGTCCGTGAAAACTTGGACGAGCGGTACCATGAAATGCAACAGTGATACCTGCGTCGTGAAGTACCAAAAGACAAAGAACTGTTCATCAACAAGAACAAAGTGATAGATATTTATGGAAACGAAGCACATTGAATCCAGTTTTAATTTAAAGAGTGGATTCAAGTCTGAACTTGACAACAACGCCACGGTATTTTCAATTCTATTTCAATGTTATGGTTTGTAAAATAAATTACTCTGCTCCCAAGTGTTCGAAGTGGAAATTCATATATGAGGGGGATGCTTTGCCCAGTTTGGAGAAATGTGGAGGATGCATCCATGCAGGGGTGCCCACGGGGGGGGGGGGGATTATGGCGCGTCTGCGCCATCGAGATTCTTGGGGGGGGGGAGATTTTTTCTGTTCAAATAGTAGGAGAAAATTCAATGTTTATATATTTTTCCAAAATATATGTACAAATTTTACACCTTAAATGCATCATATTTAATCCATTAGATGAACTAAAGAAAGTGTTTAAAGGTATTATCGAAGGAGGGGGATATTCAAATCGTACATATTAGGCCTTAATTGACACGTGTGTTGGTTCTAGGGGGGATTCTGAATTACACGTTGGGGGGGCGGTCTCCAACTCCAGGGCTTAGATTATGGCAGATATTTTAGTTACAGGGGGATTGAGCATTAAATTGAGGGTTACTATTGTCTTAAGACTGTTGCGGAAATTGTGGTGTGGAAACAGAATTAGTTTTTTTTGGACGAGGCAATACCCACTCTTCAATATCAACAGAAAGTCTAAAATTGGCATGGACATTTTGGCGGTAGGATTGAGCAGAAGTGCCAACTTAAGATGAATTTTGGAGCGACAAGGTAAATTTTGGGGGGGCAAGATCGGCATAAACAATACTTTTTACATGTAAATATACATAAAATGTGTCCTTTTACGTGGGCCAGAAAGTGCCTTGCCCCTACCCCCTTCCCCAAAGGGGATTTAAAGGGCGAGATAGGAAGCTCTTGAAGTATTAAATCTTAGATTGTCCAGGGATTTCTGTAGTGCAGAGAGAGATCGAACATTAAATTTTGGAGACTGTATTTTGTGATATGGTATCCACATATGGTTCGACCCCGAACGTGCCAAAAGAGATGCGGGAAAAGACAAAATATCTCTGAATCCTAAGAAATTATTGACACCCCATTATATTAATATTCATGAAAGCCTGCAAAGTAATGGGTTTTATATTATAGCTGCATTACAAGACATAAGCGATAATCTCGATAGTCTTATGAAGTTCAGAGCCGTAGCTAGGGGGCAACGGGAGTCCGCCCTGGACTCCGAAAGATCTAAAGGAAAGAAGTTGTAAAAGAGAGAATGCGATGGTGCTCTGTGAAATTATTTGCACCCTATTAAATCAATATTGTTATCAGTGTGGAAAAGAATTGGATCTACAAATTTTCTTTCTCGCTTCGATGGCAAGATGTTTGTTTTCTGTAATGCATTGTAAATTACCACAGAGAGAGAGAGAGAAGTAAGACTTCTCTTAATTGATTTTGTCTTAAATGAATGAACAATTCTTTTTGGGAAAGCGGGCACATTTGAGATACCTTATATAATTTTTGTTGTTGTTTTATTATTATATTATATTATTATTATTATATTAGTTTATTATTATAATAATATGTTGTGAATATATATGCATTGAAGAAACTTTGAATACCTACACAATTTAGTGTTAGTATGTTGTATATGCATTTTCTTATTTTACGTCGCTCAATGCTCCATGTATGTAAAACATATGTTGTACGGTCAACGGCAAAGATAATGGTAGGCAAATTGTCCACCGCTATTTTCACTACTTTTTTTTCTACATCCTATGTTGTTTCAAGCAATGAAATTATGTTGGTTCGAAGCAGGCATTGTTCTCTGCTTATTGACGTCTTTATTTTCATTCATTGTCATCACATTGTGTAATTCAAACCGAATGAAAATGGTGGTGGACAATTCGCCTACTATTTTTTTCGCAGTTGAGTGTACATGAAAGTTATACATGTTACATGTACACAAATAATTATATTCGGAATGTATTTATCATGCGTTTTCTGCTATTCAAAAGTACAGTTTGTCAGCTTGTTTTCCATTATTACTTAATGCGAAATTGAAGTTTTTGAAAAAAATATTTTAAATCGTTTGTTCCAACCAAATGCTTTAGCACCAACTTCTACCCCCTTTTTGCGTAATTTACGAGGATAATAGCGTTTGATGTTACTACTACTACTAAAAATAATGTTATTATTATTATTATTATTATTATTATTATTATTATTATTATTATTATTGGTACGTTTATCCTGGTACTCCCCCCCAAGGCAAAAATTCTTAGTTGCGCCTCTGTCCTCCGGGCGGCTTTTCCCTCTCGTATAGCAAAACTATGATTCAATGAATGAAGAGAATGGTTTGCCAGCACCCTTTCTTACAATAAAGCTTATAACAAGCTTCATAGATTTATCGAGAAGGTGTTACTCGACCTGAATTCTCTGAAATCTACGAAGTTTTTCCCTTGTACAGTGGGATACATGAGTATTACCGTGCAAATTGCTTATCCTTATGTTCGTTCACTTTATTTGACCCAATAAGAACTTCAAGAATTAAAAGACAACTCAAAGCAAGCTGTTGACAACTTCTGCACCAACATACATAAAAATCCATCTCTTGAAAACACATAGGATGTAAGAGATAAATTAATGAAAATAGTCATGGACAATTTACCGAGCAATATTCATGGATTCCATTGTACATACCCTTGGGGGCTTGGAGGAAGGGGATCCAACAGGTCCGTCGACTGCCACACCAGGAAATTGGCATCGTTCAGGGACGATCAGTTTGGGGAGGGAGCAAATACCTAGGGACACCCAACCACGAAAGAAACAGTAGGCGAATTGAGAACTAAAAGTGGTAAACTTTGTAAGTGTCAAAAGCGAAAGTGTTGTAAAATCGCATCGTTCAGCATATCTGCCGTACGAACGTTCACACTAGTGCCTTTTTACACGTCCTTTGAACTACTCAGAGGTCTACCAGCCACTTTTGACGTTTACCACATTATCACATTTCACAGTTTAACGTGGAAAACTGTGTTTGAATTCTTGTGGCACTTACAGCGTTTACCAATTTTAGTCTTTAGTTGTCCACCACCATTTTCATTCGGTCTGTATTACACATTGTGATGACAATGAATTGAAATAATGACGTCAATAAGCAGAAAACAATGCCTGCTTCGAACCAACGGCAAAGATAATGGCAATGTGTAATACAGACCGAATGAAAATGGTGGTGGACAATTCGCCTACTGTTTCTTTCGTCGTTGGGTGTACCTAGGTATTGGCTCCCTCCCCAAACTGATCGTCCCTGAACGATGCCAATTTCTTGGTGTGGCAGTCCGGTAACCACCCCCCCCTCTTGCGTACGCCACTGCATACAAATGTAAAGTCTTGTCCACCGCTATTTTAATTACTTTCTTATTCTACATCCTATGTTGTTTTAAGGAATGATACTATGTTGGTTCGAAGCAGGAATTTACTCTGCTTATTGACGTCATTATTTCAAATTATTTTCTCCTATGGTCCCAACAATGGCAATTTTCTTGGTTGATTGATTGAATTTGCACCCGTCACATTATACGGAGTCCATCTCCTTACCTTAATTAAAATATAACTAATTACTAAACCTCGGATTTTAAGTTTTTAACCTATTTTTTCCTTTACAGGTGAGTAAGAAATAATAAGTTATGTCAACGTTTGTTTAAAAAACGCAACAACTGATGAAGTTCTATAGAAAAAAAAACTATTTTGCTTGTTAGAACCTATTTTAGATTTTTGCGTCTAAATCAAGCCTTTTTTTAGGTTCTTATATATTTTTAAAGGTTTTACAGAATTTTTATGTCACACAGAGGCATTTTTGCTTTCTGTGGTCACGAAAAAATTCAATGACAAACGTGTTTGAAACGTACTCTTTGTCGATTTCCCTTCCTCCAAGTCCATGGCGATTTTTCAAAGCTCTGAACAAAGCAGAATGTCTGGTGACACTGTTACCTGTACAATCCAAAGTGGTCTGATCTCCACACATATGCTATATAAAAGCCTCGAGCCATTACTTTGCTGTATATGTGACTTATTACGTGCTATTTTATTCCCTTTTCTTTCTTCTCATAATCTCATGCTTAAATTGATAGCTAATCATCATTACTTAATTGCATATCGGAGGTAACGTAAAATTTTGAAATATTAGAATTATTTAATTAGTATCATAATTTGATGCCTATGACATTCTTCCCGTGAAGATTGATATCCCCCCTCGGAGGAAATGTCTGGATTCAACACTGCTTCCTGGGGCTAATTACAAGACCATTGTGTTTACACCACTTATATATAGCATCAAGGTCTCGGTTCATGATATCAATTGCTGATTTGCATTATTTATTATGGTCATCATTATCCGCGCGTCCTCAGCATAACAATGATGCATGCGCTGTTTTTCATGCACGAATAAGTCAGCAGTAATGATGGAGTAATATAAAGACCTAGGGTACCTTCTTGTGCAACTCCCAAGGAGATCGCTAGGGAATTCGATATAGATCTGGAGGGAAAGGTATAGCCGCTTGCATCCTTTTATTACTACTGGCGGGGCTACTGTGGAAGGGGTGGGGGCAAAATCAAAAGTTGTTCTAAATAGTGACAAAAACATACCGGGTGTACAGTCGTTGAAAGAAATACTTCTACCGTAAGACTACTGGTATTAAGGATCTGTGGTGGAAGTATTCTTTTCCATGAGTGTACACGATGAACCTCGGAGGTCTTAAGATCATCTTAAGGAATCATATATACGATAATCAGCCCATTGTTCTTCATATACGTAATTTAAAGTTTATGATCCTTTCTTTCCTAAGTTCACGTGAGTCTTGTGAAGAAGCACTTCTGTAAACATGGCGTCAGTTCAAGAAAAAGCACAAATGTGGTTTACTTTACAGAGGCAAAATCCGTGTCTATGGTCCAACGTAAGATAAGTACGTGTACGTACTGCGTACCAGCTGAAGTGGCGTGGACCGTTCAAAGGACAATTACTGGAACCTTGACTTGAGTTTCGTAACCCCTGGCCACCTCGTTCTCCTGATATCACACCCCTGGATTTCTTCTTCTGGCGATATATCAAAACTCAGTCTATTCCACCAAGGTGCCAGACGTGAATACCATGCGCAACCGAGTTCGTGCCGCCATTGGCACCATCACCAACGGCAACGTACTGGCATGAGGTGAAGTACTGGCTCCCCTTTGCGCAAATAATGGTGTCATGTGGAAGTTTACTGGTGTTTATTAATGCGTTGAAAAAAACCTTTTAAGTAGGTATTTGTAATAAAATTATCCAAAGACGTGTTTGTATGTTCATTTCTACTTTATATCATTGTAAAATCTCGGAGGTCTATCGTCTATAGCACGTATATTAAAAATCGTGTAATGACATGTACGACCCAGTACCGTGCCCAACCTACTTTGGTCCAGTATTCCTAAAAAAAAAAAAAAACTGTCAAAGGCAGGAGTAGATGACAAAGTGAGGGCTGACTACTAAAAAGTATACATAAAGCCCCTTCGAAAGTCCTGGCACGCCACTGTACAGGTCATGCAAGATATACATATATATTTTTGGAGAAACTGAGAGATAAACAGGTTCGTTTGATTTGTTTGTTTCAGTTTGTTTTTAAGCCCGCTTTATGCACGGAAAGGTTAACCGGGGACTGCTGGACCTACCGTTTAAAGTGGGATCCCTATGTGCCTCCAGTGGGTATAGAACCGTGGGTATCTTGATTTACATGCGAAAGACTCGTGTAAAAGAAAGAGAGAGAGAGAGAGAGAGAGAGAGAGAGAGAGAGAGAGAGAGAGAAAAGAAAGGGGAAAACGATACAAAACGCATAATAGAGAAATGATCAACAAGAGGGAGAGTCAACGAGAAAAATATATTGAAAGACATGGAAACAAAAGCGAAAATCAGGAAAAAGGAATAGGAAAGAAAATATGACATAGACAGTGGCGCAACCACAGGGGAGAGGGGAGTCATTGCCCCCCAACCTTAGACTGAAATGAGTTCTAGGGGGGCAATTACCGCCCACAACTTCAAATTTTATGCAAATAAAAATACTTTTCGCAAAATTTTCTTGCTCGCTTCGCTGTCAATACCTGATTTTCTAGGCTTATCAAGTTCAGGAACCGTAGCCAGGGGGCGGCGGGAGTCGGTCCTGGGCACTGAACGATCTAATTGAAAATAAGTTGTAAGATTGATTGATTGATTTTTTTTGTTTTAAGTCCACTTTACGCACAGAAAGGCTAATCGAGACTGGACCTCCAGTTTAAAGTGAGATCCGAACCACTGTGCCATGTGCCTCCACCGGGTATCGAACCCGGAACCCCTTGATCACAAGGCGACGATGTTACCACACCACCATCGTGGAGGCACAAAAGTTGTAAATGAGAGAATGCATTGGCGTCCCGTGAAATTATTTGCGCCCTATTAAATCAATATTGATTACAGCCTGCAAAAAAAAATTGGATCCAAAAATTTTCTTGCTCGCATCGCTCGCAATGTATATTCTTCTTCTCTGTGATGCATTGTAAATTTCTAGACAGAGAAATAAGTCTTGTCTTCATTGATTTTGTTTTAAATGCATGAACAGTTGTTTTGAGGAAAGGCAACGTGCACATTTGAGAGGCAGTTTATGTAATTTTTGCTGTTGGTTTATTGTGAGATGAATGAACTGGATGTGTAATCTATTTAAATAATATATGTTGTATATAATAAGTATTAAAGAAACTTTGAATACGTACACAATTTAGTGTCCACGTCGCTCCATGTTGCATATATTGTGAATGAAAGTTATACATGTTAATGTAAAAAATAATTATATTTGGAATGCATTATCAAGCATTTTCTGTCTTTCAAAAATAGTTTGTGTGCTTGTTTTCCATTATTAATGGGAAATTGAACGTGTTGAAAATATAATTCAAATCGTTTGTTCGAACACAAATGCTTTAGCACCAACTTCTACCCCCTTTTTGCATAATTTACGAGGATAATAACGTCTATATACTACCGCAACTACTACTACTACTACTACTACTACTACTACTACTACTACTACTACTACTACTACTATTATTATTACTGATAATAATAATAATAATAATAGTCGGCCCCCGTGGAGGAGTGGTTAGCACATCGCGTTACGACGCCAGGGGTCCCAGGTTCGAATCTTGGCCTGGGCATGGATGTTTGTGAGTGTCCATTCATCAATTTCGCTATGACATCACTCATCCCCATCTTCGCAAATTAGCCAAAAGTGGCACAAGATGAAAGCAAATCAATAATAATGTTAAAATATTATTATTAATATTAAAATTATTATTATTACTACTACTACTACTACTACTACTACTACTATTATTATTATTATTGGTGCGTTTATATTGGTACTTGCCCCCTGCAGACAAACATTCGTGGTTGCGCCTCTGGACATAGATGAATAATAAGTGGCCCCTTGACCCTCCGCGTGAGCGTCCATGCCTAGGACAGTAATAATATTATTTTTAAAAGAGAAACTCATGTGATACAAGATTACAGGCCTTGGACAAGGTAGGCAGTATCGAGAATGTAGCCTTATTTTCATTCGTCGTTTGAAAAAATGTCGTCAGTTACTAATAGAGTATTTTTTTCTACAGGAATCACATAAATGCAGAGTGAAGTAAACAAGAGACTGAAAAATAACAAAATAATATTTCTTTGTGCAATGACATAAAAGTACATCTATTACAATAGTTGCTTCCTACTTTCTAGAAATGTTTTCGAATTTATCTTGGTGAAAAAGATCGGTGCGTCTTTAGTGGGGCACTTCAAATCCGGGAACACTGGATTATTTGATACCATTTTTCGGCCAACAGGCTGGAGCATTTTATTCCATAATTCTTGTGCAACTGAAAAAGAAAAGTAGTATGCTCATTAGTTATTGTATCATAATATCAGTACTCTATTTGCTAGTGTTGGATTGAACAGGCCTCCCCGATATCTTAGTCTTGTTCAATGACGGCGTTTGGTTACCAAAGCTGATGTGGAATGGGAGAGGAAAGAGGAGTTTAAGGGTTCTTGTTGGGGCTTGATGGTAAGAGTCCAGTAGGAAGGCCAAGACGAAGATGGAGAGATAACAATGAGATGGACCTAAAGGAAATTGTTAAAGTTGCAAAAGATTGGATTGATCTTGCCCCCCAGGATAGGGACAGATGGAAGGCTTGTGTTGCTGCAGCCATAAACCTTCGGGTTTAAGAAGGCTAGAGAGTTAGTTTGGTAGACTTGGTAGACAGAGCTTTCTCCTTTCTCCCCCTAATCTCCGCCATTGATCTTAGTGGTCCGTAATATGAACTTTTCAGGGTATACTACGTTCAATGGTGGTTGATTGATATTCGAGTGCCTTGCGGCAAGGTAATGCCTTACAATCAGTGGCGGGGAGTAGGTGGGGCGTTGGGGGCAGTTGTCCTCTATTTTTTTTGCAACTTTTGCTTTTGCGCTATGACCTCTTAATGCTAAGCCTTGTCTACAAAGAAAAAATAAACAGTCCCGATGTAGGCGATTCAAGTGGGAATTTTTCAGAGTATGTCACCGTATAAGACGGCTCTGGGATTCACCAGGACTCCAATAAAATGGGTACCTAGGTTAAAAGCGATCAGAGCGTGGTGCTGATTACATAATTTCCTCAATGGAGAAAATACTCCACAAAATGTAAGAATAGCAAAAGGGTATTTTTAGTGCACAGGTCAAAGAAACGCAAAATTAGACGCAGATTTTGAATTTATAAATACAAACATCAAATGAAAAACCAGAGAACAATTTAGGAGCATCAAGTGAAACAGCATTTTTTCCATAACGATGACTGATTTAGTCTCATGGCTTAACGCATACTTACCAAAAAATTGAGACATGTAACAACCAATCGCTACTAGTTACTGTCTAAACTCAAAATGATAACAAGTGAAGGATATTAAAGCTCAGAAGTTGCTACATCCTCCACGTTGGAAACAAGAAAGTCAAATGTGTTACTTCGGACTGATTGCAATAGAAAATGAAAGTGTGAATATATGAATGGGAAAGTCAGAAACTGCCTTGCAAATAGCTTATCCAAAGTGACAGAGAAGCGACGTAAATATACAAAAACACAAATGAGAATGCTTTTGTTTACCATACGCATGCCCTCTTTGATTGAGGTGCATACAGTCCGGGGTTAGGTGTGTCGTGTCTGGAAATCCCTGAAGAGACATGTTTATCCCGATGTGCTTGGTGATTGGTTGCAAAACCACGGTGAAGTTGTCATTCTTGTCATATCGTCCTCCAGCGACCTGCAAGATATAAAGTGAAAGAAAGTAACTTAGAAACAATTACTAGAATGCTAATGACAATTCTCTAAAATATTCAGAAGTTATGGCGACAAGACATGAGGAGCTCTGCTTCTTTTATTTTAACAGTGAGTCCTACATTCTTGTTCTCGGTTTATTTGACTTTATGAAATCAAATAAGCTCCGAACCTGTCCTTGGATTCACGAATTTCGGGAGCGAAGGTATCTTGAAATACGCACAAAAATCGCTATATTGAAAATATATCAGAATTTGTTTTGGTGTATAATATTTCCTAAGGAAATGGCATGCTTTTGGAGATAATATTGCCAATTGCAACTATTTTCATTTGTCAGAAATAATTTCAGGCAAGAAAATTGGAGAAAATTTTCATTTGGTTCACAGAGTTTTTTCGTCTGAAACTAAAATAAACGTTATTCCATTTTCAAATATTACAATAAGGCATTGTCAAAATTTCGAAGTATATATTATTTGCCCACCTTGGGAAAGAGCTGTTTGTCCCCCTGAAAAAGGTTTTGTTTAGTCCCCCAACCCATGGAAAGAGTTTCCACCCTCCCCCTGGAAAAAGTCTTGGTACGCTCATATATGCACAGGTACGTACAGTCACGAACACTTCTGTGTTGTAACAATGCCAATGACATTCATTACAACGCAGAGGTGTCCGTGACTGTACACTGTTCTTGCTCCATTGGTCTACAACGACGGTCGTAGGAATTTCATGCATTTTAATATGAATTTCATAAGAATAAGGTTATGACTAGTTTCTTAGTAAGTGCCATATGTTTATCATTATCACTATGCGTAATTGTTATACCACTAATTTAAACTAACAACTAGAGACCGGATGTTTAGGCACTAAAAACATATCAAATAGGCAGGCAAATAAGCACTTATAATTTTCAGGATAGGCAGTAAAATAGGCATTAAAATACAAATAGGCAATAAAAAGGCAATGAAATTTAACTCAAAAAATGAAGATAGTCATACAAAAGAAGAAATAGGTGTTTAAAAATATAGAAACATAACTGTACGTTCTTTATATTTGCTTAAAATAAACCAAGAGCTCATCATTAGAGACAGCAGTCCAATATGGTACTCAATAAATCGCTGCAAACAGGAGTCACGTCAGCCCAAAATTTTCCATTGTATAATGGCTACACACAATAGTCTGACAAAAGAAATTGTTGTCTACTTCCAACCAGTACGCAAATTATTTAAATATACACTTTATCACTGCACACAGGTTTATTTCAGTTAAAAAATGTACACTATATGTTCCACACAGCAGTTCGAACTAAGAAACTGTTTAAATGCATTTCAAGTTTGTACTGTACGGTTTGGCAATATCTGAATAAGAAGCACTAATTGCGGTTGCACATCACAACAAGGTATTTCTTCAGGTGATCAACCGACAAGTTATGTCTGCGATCGGACAACACATTTTTTAGAATTGAAAAGATCTTTCAACCTCCACAGATGTTACCGAAGCATACTTAAAGCACGCGAGAACATGTGGATCTAACTCAGTTTGTATATTTTCACCTTTCAGAGCTTGTTGAATTGCCCTTAATTTGTCCTAGTCCTTATTAGCTGCATTTCTCACGAACAGCCTGACCTTTAGCACCTGGTACAGCACAAATTTGGTCAACTGCAGAATGAAAACGGTCCATAGAATTTATCAGTGTTTCACTTCTCTCTTCCAGTAATGTTATTGTGTCTGGCAAATTTGAATCATGGGTGGTGATGAATCCTAAGTCGTTTCGCACAACATAATTATTCAAAAGACGCTGTGTTACGCGAATTGATGTTGCATCATCTTCAGATAGGGAATTAATTACTTCAGCCACCTTGGTCGCGTAATATACTGCAGCAGATATCCAAGTACCCCATCTAGTTAGTATTGGCTGTGGAGGCAAAGCAAGTTCAGAGGCTGTTTCTTTAAACAAAAGAACCCGGGATGGTGCTTTGAGGAATATTTTCTTAGCATTGGAAATTAAAAGAGTCAACTTCGGGAAATGAAACACGAATTTCCTCTGCAATTTTCACCCAATTTTAAAGAAAATGCCTAAAATAGGCAATATCTGGCATCGATTAAATAATATAGGCAATATCGTATGAAATAGGCAAAATAGGCAAAATTAAATTGCCTTTAAATGAATCTAATCCCTCCCCCCTGGCCTTCGCAACATTCGTTTTCATCATATCTCTAACAGGAAAGAATAGGCATTTTGCCTAACATCCGGTCTGTACTAATAACATATTGTTACTTTTCACGATTGTTGGATACGTACTTCACTCAAACCCAAATCTTTTTTTATGGATGCAATAATTGAGCACATTGCCACACAACTAGTGGGAAAAAATCGCTATTCCATTGTATTTGGTATGAAAAGTTTCACATCTCCATTACAGACATGCACCGCAACCCTGAGCTCGAGGCAGGAGAAAGGAAATTGAATTGTAAACAGGTTCTACCGTGTTATCACACAGTTTGATTTGCGGAAATGTTCCAAGTTTTCGAGAGCTGCCACAAAGGGCTAGAGGAAATCTAAGTTGGTAGAATAGATAAGATATACGAGGATGCTACAATAATTTAGGGCAGGAGCACTTTAGCGACGTGTGGGTATGCTGACAGTATGCAACGTGGTAGCGTTAAAATGAGGCCGTAGCTGGAAGGAGGCAGACAGTTATTTTTAAACCGGGCGGGGGTTCGCGGGGCACTAGCGTACGCATGTTTTTTTTTCGGAGGGGGCTGGAATTGTAAAGGTGGATAATACATAGCACTTTCGTAATTATCATTTGTAACATCACTTGTAAAAATTGTTCAGAGACAAGAATGGTAATCGGAGGTCAATTTAAGGGAGTTTGCATTCGCCACTTTGATTTTTGCAGAGTTCTTCATTGTTTTCATTTGAAAATTTAGATTGTCTCAACATTTCTGGAGGGGGCTATAGCCCCATCAGCTCCCATCTACAAACGTCAGTGCACAGGGCACCGAAAACGATGTTATGCGTATGTGTGTTCAGTGGCGTGCCCTTGTTTTTCGAAAGGGTGATGTTACATATACTTTTTTTAGTAGACAGCCGCCGTCATTTTCAGATCTCTTCCTGTTCTTATGTTCTCTTTTCTTAGAAATACTGGACCAATGGAGGAGGGGTTAGGACCAGTGGCGTCTCCTGACCCTGAACTTAAGGCGTTGTCAAAGAAGGAATGTTAACCCCTCCCCCTCTCATTTCTGTGACCCAATATTACTCATTTTCTCCGAACATTTTTGGTGTAAATTTAGAAATATTTAGAAAAACATTAAATTACAAATTATTTTAAATGAAGTAACTACTTCATTTAAAATATTAATATTTTTGAAGGGTAAGGACAAGCAAGGACTGTTTAAAGGAGAAAATTAATGTTCAATACTCAATACTTCGCCATACAATTAATTTTTAAAGCAGCAGTTTGCAACCAGAGGGGTTGGTGGAACTTCCATCACCCCTACAAAAATCACCGTTCATTTTCCTTTGGCCGTTCATTGAAAAATCGCTAAAATGCACATTCCAGGTTTTTTCCCTTTCCCTGATCACCTGATTCCCCTTACTCTGCGCTGATCACCGCCTCATAAAATTTGGATTTATTCCCTTCTCTCAGGAATTTTTTTCCCGATCCCCGTGCCGACTTTTCGGGATCCCGCACTCCCGTAAGAATAATAAACATGTTCAACAGTAACATTTATTCACCACATCACACCCGCAAAGCCAGTCTGAAATTTCATAGAGTTCTTTTCGAAAATGTCTCTCAAAACCTTCTCCAGCACCACTTTTTCCTTTAACATATGTTGACATCGTGAGATTCGGACATGGTCGACCATTGTCAATCACTTGTTTCTTCTCTGAATACGAAAGCGAAGAAAAGGAATCATTTAAATAGTTTTGCACAACACTTTCACTATTCTCCATCTTAAAATAATCAAATCACTTCACACCACACGTTTAAAAAATAATGCACAACAATCACGAGCAAAACAACGCGGAACGCGGGGTGAATGAGAGCCAAACCGTTGGGAAGAAATACAACGCCTTGAGAAGCTAACCATGGTGGTGGCTGGCAGGGTGCGCATGCGCGGTCATCCTATGTTTTGGCAGTGGTAAGACGTTGTATTTCCTCTCCAACGCCCTGGCAGTGCGGGACCGATCTGCCTGCCTGACAACCACTGCGCGTTGCGCCGCGTTCGAAAACTACCGGGCGCTCGAAACTGACAATTAAGAAAAATGCTCAAAATCGTAATTTATAAAAGTACAGATACTTTATTCTTTATTTCATTTTCCTTTGGCCGTTGACACACGACTTACACACCCAGAGAAATCGCCACTGGTTAGGACACCCACTAACCCCCTTTGGGCACGCCACTGTGTGCACGTGTATTTTCGTGTGTGGTGTTATATGCATATTTTCCTCTTCTAAAGGTGGGAGTGTGCACACTAATTTAATTACATAGCTGCGTATGTGATCTGACGGTCTGAGTTACACCACAGACAAAGGTAATAGGCAGACATTGATCTCAGGCAGCAAACTTCTGCATTCTTAAAAGAGCGCCTGCAAGAAGTTCGAATACCTTCTGCTTGGAGGCGCCGGCTTTCACTTCTGGTCAAACTCGCAAACAGCAGGGGCCCGTCAAGTATCTGAGCGACGCTCGCTGAGCAAGATTTTAGCTCGTTGAGCAGACGGATCATTTACTTGACGCTGTTTGCTCATTGATCAAAACATCAGTGCCTTTGAATAATCTGTGGTCAATGTGGCTGCGTCGAATTTACAAGATTTCGGTGTTTGAAAAGCTGTTAATTATGGAAATAGAGTAGTTGACGTGAACAAAACTGTCGAAATTTTCATTTTCACACCCTTGCACAACTTTCCAAAACTACGGTATATAATTATTTAATATTTATTATTTGGAATAAACAACACTTTCATTTAATACAATTACATAAACGGAATATTAGATCACGTTCTGTTACTTGAACTTCCTCTGCAATTACGCTATATCGCAAGCCGTTCATCATTAATATAATATTTCCTCCTTGTTTGCCTCGCCTCGCCTCGCCGACATCCTCATGGCCCAGTTTTCCTCTTCTTCCCTTTGCCTCACGAGATCGAAACACAAAAACGTTATATTCTGTGGCTCAAACCTGTAGCGAGCAAGGTTCAAGTTCGCTCAGCGATCAAGTGAGCAGCGCTCGCGGAGCAAGGCCTATTTGGCAGTTAAGTAGCTGAGCGATCATGTTGCTCGCTGAGCGCTCAGATACTTGAGGCGCCCCAGATGGCGCCACTAAATTTCAAGCAACTGGGGGAACGTGACGTCACGGGAGGTACTCCGCGGCATGTGTGCTTGCAAGGAATGGTAAAGCGCTTATCAGATTATCTGTGGATTGATCTTGGAATGTGAGTGGAGGGCAAGGTACGTCGATTGGAAGTCTCCCTGCCTGAGAAAGTTCCTCCATAACTGCGCTTTGTACATTTGTCTGTGGTTACACGCTGGCAAATGAGGATTATTTTATATACGTACAGTCAGCGGCAATAAAAATGGGACACTTAGATCCTCAAATGTTGGCTTCTCAGCAATGTATTATGTGTGTTGCCTAACTCCACGGTAATGAGCAAACTTCAATGCCAACTTTTCAATAGCGAGATTTGCTACAGCCGTAGAGTTAGGCAATACACATAACACACTGCTGAGAAGCCAGTATTTCAGGATCTAGGTGTCCCGTGACCGTACATATTAGTGTAAGAAGGTAAAGCTTTCCACTTGCCTTGCACCACCTGCCATGAGTGCACAGTGAGGTTGTGTAGGTTCTCGCTTTCGGTTGCACCACAGTCAGTGGCGTAGCGCAGTGCCCCTTAGAAAAAAAAATATCGAAAATACTACAACCTATATATATATATCATCGATGACGTCAGAGGGTAACGGACGTACAACAGTTAGCTACTCCCCACCCCCTTTGAAGTGTTTAACAAATTATAAGAAAATTGAGCTACCTTGTCATACTATAGCTAAAAATCAAAAATAATCTGTAACTCGTAACAGGTGTGGACGATGTGGGAAATTTGTCTCAGTTCTTATTTGAATAGGAAAAGACTTCGACCCCTTTGAAAATATTTGGTGAGAAATTACATTTTAAATACCACACATAAAACTAATATTAGTGGTAAAAGTTCATGAATTACCAAATTTTAATGTTTGTGTGGCAATAAAAGAATAGACTGTGCGTCGTGCGAGCAACTGAATCTTCCTACTGGATTCATAACTGTAGACAATTTATACTCTAAAAGATTCCGACAAACGGTACGTATATCTATTTATAAATGTGTGAGATAAGGATATTTTTTTTTCTTATTTTAGGAGATCGCGAGCGAGTAAATTAATACAGCATTTCTAAGGGCCCACAGGTTAAGTTGCTAGGTTCTCTTTTATTGAGCCAGTACGCCGCTGCTTATTATCGCAGACATCGCCTTATATGTTACTGGGAACCCACTCGACCACTTTCCGCAAGAAAATAAATAAATAAAACAGTCGTGAAGTTATTTGTGGTGTCCACTGACTCGTAAATTACAGTAACTCTGTTGATACGTATTCTAGGTTTTCCGATCGGGCGTTTCTATTTTGTGCTCACCTCAGTGAATTTTGAGTTCAAATTTTGTCGTTGTTGACCTACATTTTGTTTATTTAGTATTTTACAAAAATAATCTACACTATCTGTTGAATTTCTGAAATTACATATAATTCTAGGAGCGCAGAGGAAACATTGCCCCCACTCACCTCGGAGGCACCCCTGCATTGCGGGGGTTGCGGGGGCGGCCGCTGCGCCACTGACCACAGTAGAGATGGGGTGATAAACAGCAGGCCCCCTCCACCATCCTGCGCTCTCTTCGCCCCCACACAGGTGAGTCCAGACCGGCTTCATGGAGATCGACGGGAAAATTCCATCCCGGGGAACTAAATACGGCTGGAATGAGTTCCGTAATACCGCGTGAGACGGCACCACCAGGCAGCAGTGGGCAGAGACTCCTATGGCAAAAGTGAGAACTATGTGATGTGGTTCCACAACTGAAAATTCGACCTTTTTTTTTTTTTTTCTAAAAAAGATTTTAGTCATGCAGCACAAAAATTATGATAGACAAAAAGGAGAAAGAAATGATAAAAGAAGAAGAAAGTAAGGGAAAAGAGGGAAAGGAAACGAAGGGGAAAACAAACAACAAGGGAGTGAATAATACATTACTGAGTTTTAAAGTCCACTCTACCTAGGTATATACAGGAAGACTAATCGGAGCTTGACCTACGTTTAAATCCTATGTAGCCTCCACCGTGAATCGAACCCGAGATCCCTTGATTACAAGGAGACGGCGTGACCACTACACCATCAGGGAGGCCCAATGGAGAATGGATAAGGAAGGAGACAGAAAAACTAAAGAAGTGACAATGGATTACAAAAAAGAACACTTTGAAATACATTGAAAATACATGTAAAATACAGGGTGAATAAAGGGAAGAATATACGAAAGGAAAACAAATGAAGGACGTCTATTGGAGAAGGTGAAAGTTGAATGAAGTAAATTATACAATATTCGAGTAGAGGCAGTAAGTTCTTAGCTGGAAAAAAATAACGTAGATAAAAAATTTCATCCAGCACATCCAGGCTCAAGTTTGTGGGATATAATTACTTACGAGGGTCACTATTTACATTTTGAGCCTAACAATGAAAAAACAGGAATTTGGCATTGAAAACTGCTTTATTGTTTTTCGAAGTATTCTCCTTTATGGTCAATACACTTTTCCATTCGTTCGAACCATTTGTCAAAGCAGTTTTTCCAATCTTCTTGAGACACCTCCATAATATGGTTTTTGAACGCATCAACGGCGTCTTCCGCCGACGAAAATCGTTGTCCACGCAAATTATTCTTGACATTCGGGAACAAGAAGAAGTCATTGGGTGCCAAATCAGGACTGTACGGCGGATGACCCATCAATTCGATTTTTTGACTGTTCATAAAGTCGGTTGTTAGACGAGATGTGTGACAGCTGGCGTTGTCTTGATGAAGAATGATCCGACGGCGTTTGTTTGTTTTCCGTATTTGACCGAAGACCTCTGGCAAACAAATTGTTGTGTACCATTCAGAGTTGACCGTTCTACGTTACTCTAAAGGCACAGTTGCCACATTACCAGTTTTCCCGAAAAAACAGGCGACCATTTCTTTCGATGTGCTTCGAGCGTGAACTACTTTTGTTGGATTGGGTTCATCTTGAAACACCCATACAGTCGACTGCTGTTTACGTTCTGGCTCATATGCATATATCCATGATTCGTCACCTGTTACAATCTTATATACGTCTTTTGAAGCACCACGATTGTATTTATTGAGCATTTGTTTGCACCAATTGACGCGAGCGTCTTTGTGAGTTTTTGTCAACTTGTGTGGGATCCAACGAGAACATACCTTTCTCGCAGCTAAATGATCATGTAATATTTTATATATGCTGGTGGAACTAATGCCTATGGTTGCCTCAATCTCACAGTATGTCACATGACGATCTTGCAGTATTAGGTTTTGCACAGCATCAATGTTTTCTTGAACAACAACTGATTTTGGACGACCTTCGTGAATCTCGTCGGTGAGCGAATGGTGGCCACGATTAAATTCGTTATACCAGCGTTTCACAGTGGCAAAGGATGGGGCTTCATCGCCAAATGTGGAAGTAAGTTGATCGATGCACTCTTGTCTTGATAATCCTGGTCGAAAATCGTAAAAAATCATCGCACGAAAATGTTCACGAGTTAATTCCATTTTATTGTTGTCGCGCAATCTTCAAGGCAACATAAACAACACAAATGAAGCTATTGACAAAACATTTGAAGTACGTTATGGTCAATAATGCCAGACGATTCCGTGCAAACGTCAAATCGCGCCTAACTTCAATCAGTGTTGCCAAGGCTCAAAATATAAATTGTGACCCTCGTATTATGCTCGTATTTATTAAGTACTACGTATATAATTTCTATTTGCTTATTGCGTACATAAACCTCAGACGCGGATGAAAATTAGTACGCTTTTTCGAGACCTTGGGTAGGGCTACGTTACCCTAGTTAATTTTCACCGGATCTACATACCAGTTCTTCTTCCACTCGTTGATATTGGCGTGATAGTTCACTAGCTCTGTTCTTCAAACGGCGCGCACATGGACACAGCGTCTCGTGAGCCAGCCTACACACCACTGGGTCGTTTATTTCGTATGCTATTGCGGCAGATACGTCTGGAAGGAGAGGCATTCATTAATCACATTAACTTGGCATTAAAAATCTCAAGACTCCTTTTATGCAGACGTTTTCTGCTGTTGACGGCAAGACGGCAAAGTGATTGTGTTAAACAATTAAATGAACGAGTCATTTTATGCCATGCTTCGTATTCGCTTGCCGATGATTTTTGAAAAACACGAGGTCGTGTTCTAGAAAACGCCAGCGGCCAAAGGTACATACAATTTTGGCTAATGGCAGTGGCGTGCTCAGGATTTTAGAAAGGGGGTAGGGTAACTTTTCTTCTTAGTAGTCAGCCCCCATTTTGCTATCTTTTCCGGTCTCTGACGTCCTTTTTCTTATGAATACGGGCCAAAAGGAGGGGGTTATTACCCCAACCAACCCCCCTTGGGCGCGCCACTGGCTGATGGATCCATAAAACGTGGCAATTTTTGCCGTCGACTGATTCAGACATCAGTGTTGCCAACCGTTCTGTTGGATATCTTGAGTAATCAAGGGGTCCCGGGTTCGATTCCCGGTGGAGGCAAATACTGGTTCGGATCCCACTTTAAACTGTAGGTCCAGTCCCGATTAGCCTTACTGTACAAAAAGTGGACTTGAAACACCAAATCAATTAATCAATGTTGGATTACTTGAGTAAATGTGAGTAAACGTAAAACGTTGATGCAAATATGATTTGATAAATAAAGAAAATAAAGCTTGTTAGGAAAATCTATCACGCAAGTTGTGTGACATCGACAATCGTCATAATTCATGTACACTCTATATACGTACTTACATTCATTTCTCAGCATTGTCTGACAAATTATATACATTCCACATATGATTTTTTGGGGCACGATTGTCTCCGTAATCGACCTAACAGAGAGCAACATGCGAAAATGCATTTGCCTGTCTTCTATCATTGTTTATACAATGTCCATAGCTTACCAACCACCGGTAGAAGATTGACAAATGTCCTAGGAAGGTTCTTTTCCAAGTAGTCGAGGACGTTCCGAAGATGCATTTGGTGATTCTGGGGCGAATTCTTCTCCTCATCCCAACAAATCATGGAACACAGATTGTTGTTTCCGATGTGAATGGTGATTAACTGCGATATAAAGAGTGCCGCAATTGATTATTTTATTAATAATAATGGTTTCTGTAATGTCTTGCATGACATAATAATATTTAAGTAATGCATATCCAAACATTCGAATTTACACTATGGTAACCAAAATAATATCATTGAATTGATCATATATCAGATAGCAGGTAGTCAACCGACAAGAAATGTGTCCAATGAACTCATAAGTGTATTACTTTTGAGATATTGGGGACACACACCCCATAATATACCAGTATCACACATGGGCAGATTGCGTTTTCCCAGAACATGGACGACGGAGCTTTCTTTTTTCCCGCCAAGTACGCCTGTGACTGAACTAGAATTTAGAGAGTTACGTTCTGACATGTTTGAACATTCTAATTTACATCTTTTAAGGTATTGCCTTGTTATTTCACCTGAAAAGCCTTTCTAGCATTTTAAATGTTCTTTTCCACACAACATTTCTAACGAAATTTGTCACCTTAAGCTCAGCCCTTGGTTGGCTTATTTATTGTAAAAGTGTAATAATAATAATAATATCCCGTGGCCCAACAGCCCTTGAAGGCCAGGGCCAACATACCGACCGGCGACCTCACTCCCATATTCCTCAGCAGAGGTGGGAGGTCATCCAACCAGTTACGAGTGACGTGTGGTCAGCACGACGAACCCACAGTCGTTGTTGTAGGTTTCCATGACCGGGTTACACTACTCATTCGTAGCTCCCCAATTTCCTCACGATGGTCCCATAGACAGGCCGAAATATCAAGAGAAAAGTTGCCCAAGGAGACTCGAACCTGCGCGCGTCCCGTATTTATGACGCTTTAGACCTCACGGGCACGGTGCGGGACATTGTAAAAGTGTGGTATTACAAAAATTAATCTTGACGTAACCGGACAACATTCCTGGTATTAATCCGGCACTAGCGTTGTACGTACACCATCTCTGGTGTCTCGTTAAACCATTGCTTTTTTCAAGCAACGTAAACTAGGGAGAACTACCACACTCGAATTACCTAACTATCTGCAGCAGATATTTAAAGAGGGTTTGGAAGGCCCTGTCATTGTGGTATCTTTTTGTTTTATTAAAAATACGAATCAGAAAAGAAAGTACTGAATATATGATTTACTTTACCTTCCAATGATTATAAAAATCAATGTCAGCATTATTTTGGATCCTGTGTACGAGAACTCTGGTAAGTTCCAAAGCGTCTCTGTCGGTCATGACAGACTTCAACACATTTAGTTGTTGCGTCTTCTCTGTGAACACTTTTGTGGTTGTCGAATATCCCGTCAGCATTGGATTGAGCACTTTCAGAATGTTGGGAAGGGTTAGGTATTCTCTCCACGTTTTGGATCCCCCTGAAAGAACAAACGAGATCAAGGTTTTTGTTAAATGCATTTCTAGGAGATATATTCCTTGGACAGTTATTATTTTTTATTGTTTCTTAAACCCATTTGTAGGGTTTGTATTCCTTGGGAGTACAAAATTTCCGACTTTGATTTTATGTGAGTTTGTTTCATACTTGATTTCTTTCTTTCAACTTTTTCAAATTTGTAAAAGATAATTTTTACTCACATTTCCATATTTAGCCATCTTGGAGTTATCACTACATTCACGTTAAATAATTAACAGTATACTTCTTGTTGTGCACTCACCCATAAGATATGAACATCCAAATTGTTGTCACCATATTCTTCACTTTGTTTTATCATAAACCAAAATGAAGAACATGGCAACTAACAATTTGAAAACGGAAAAACTGAACTTACAGATTTATTTAATGAGAGGGATTCAGCTAGTATTACCAGGAGAGATAGAGCCTTGTGTTGTATTGCATTTGTTAGAGTTGATTATTCTATACGAATATTGATTTTCAAATGTTTACTTTCATTATTTAAATATTAGTATATAGTAGTATGATTTGTGGTATTATAAACTCACTTATAGCGTAGAAATGAAGAGGTTATTTGATTGAACAATCCGATTTGGCTATACTTAAAACAATGCCAAGAGGGGCTTATACCCCAATTCTTCAAGTGTGATATGCTCTTAATTTAAGAATTTTGAATCCTAGTGTAGAAAAGAAGAAGCCTCAACAGACAGATTTGCCTACACTTAAAACTATGCCAAGTTCCCATATGATCTTATTGTTTACAGTGTGTTTTTCTGTCAAAATCCCAGGAATCTTGAATTCTAGTGTAGAAATGATGAGCCCCCCCTCAGATTGATTCTGCCATGTATATATTGATATAAAGCTCATAGCTCCTGGGTTCTGAGACCCAGTAGAGTGTGGTGCATAGCTCCATGGTTTTTATTGCCTTGTAATCAAGAGGCTTCTGGGTTTGAGTCCTGATATAATGTGAAGCCTCCCCTGATTGCAAAGTGTTAATATTGTTGCCTTGTAAACAAGAGCTCTGGGTTTGAGTTCTGATAAAATATGTAAGATTGAAATACATGTGGCAAAATAATATCTCCACATGTGAGATTTTGAGAATAATTACTGCTAGTTGATATACAACTGATAGCTCCCAGATCTGAAACCTGGTAAAGTGTGTTGTACAACAGCATAATAGAGCAAAATTATTTTATATTGGGGATCACCAGAGCCTAGTTACTGCTGTTGTCTGGGTATAAAAGCACCAGCTCAGCCACTAACTGCTGTTATAATTGTTTTGGCATAGTTCTGTTTTTTTTTTTGGACCAATAAATTTTATATAAACAAACAACAAAAATGCCAAATCAAAAATATTGCAATCAGTGTAATAAAAATATATCTAGTTCTAATTGGTCTAGACACCGGCATATTTGTGACCCTAAGAAATGCAGAAAGGCCACAAAAATGTGTCCAAGATGCCATAAAATATTAAGCAAGGCTTATTACAAATGGCATAAGTGTAATTCTTATGTACAGTCATCAATATTGCCCCCTCAACCATCTACATCTGGTCTGAAAAGGAAGCATGAAACACCTGTTAATGCTGGACCAGCAAAGCAGCCACGCTATGCACCACCTATCCATAGCAGTTTTAATGGCCAACTTAGGGATCACCGGTTTGTATCAGAGCCAAAATGTGACATTAAGAATTTTTTGAACAGAATAAATCCAGATGTGCAGGCAATTCTAAATGCACAAAATGGCTCTTATAAGCTGTCCCTCAAATTGTTTACACAATATAAGAAGCCAAATGGCACAAAATTTACACAGCCCCACATAACAGAAACTGTACCGGTATATTCAAATGCAAATTCAGACAAAATAATAAGCAGTTTGATAGATCAATTGAATATTAAACACTCTGAATTTGCAGCAAAAGAGTCTGGATGGAGCCTATGCGGTTCTCCACACAAGTTATATATTAATATTTCTGAATTCAGCCCGTTACAAGGTTCTACATATCTGCCATTACCTGACAATATTAAAAACAAAAGAGCCGTGGTTAATATAGAAAATACCGACCAGAAATGCTTTTTGTGGTGTATTTTAGCTGCTTTGTTTCCACTTTCAAGGAATCCTGAGAGAATAACTTTTTATAAACATGAAAATGATTTTGATGAGGAAATGGAGGGTTTAGAATATCCAATGTCTGTTCAGAATATTGATAAATTTGAAAAAAAGGCCAGGGATATTAATGGTAAACAATTATCTATTAATGTATTTATTTGTTCCACTGGTCGTGGCAATTGCTTGATAGCACCTCTCAAAATCAGTACATTTGATGATGATTCTGCTGTTCCGATTGATCTGCTCTTAATTGAAGAGGATGATACACGCCATTATACTCTGATACATAATCTTGAAGCTTTAGTCAGAACACAACTAGACAAATCCAATACAATATTCAAGTTGTGCAGAAGATGTTTGTCTGTATTTGATGGTAGAAAAATGGTGAATGGTGTTTGTGAAGAGAATGCAGAAATTGCTAAAAACAAGTTAATTGAGCATCTGAAATACTGTGGCAACCATAAACCTGTTCATATGGTTATGCCTAATCCAAGTGAAAATGCCAAATTCAAAAAATTTGAAGCCCTGTTGGAACACCCAGCATATATAGTCTGTGATTTTGAATCAAATCTCAAACCTCTTGCATTCTGTAGCCCAGATCCTGATGAATCTTCAAGTACATCATACCAGCTACATGAACCTTCTAGCTTTTGTTATGTTGTTGTACGGGATGGTGTAGCTAGTGAACCACACTTATACATGGGACCAAATGCTATCAAAGAATTTGCACATAGAATAGAAAATGAATGCCATAACATAGCATCTATTATCTTATTAAAATCAAAACCCATGTTGCCTTTAACAGAGGATCAGATTGAAGATTTCAACAATGCAGAAAAATGCCCGGTATGTGATTCTGAATTTTCAGATATAAATATCAAGGTGAAACACCATTCTCATACAGATGGTAAATTCTTAATGGCCCTGTGTAATAGCTGTAATATTAAGATCCAGAGACCAAAATTTATCCCTATATTTTGCCATGGTGCATCCAATTATGATTTTCATCATTTGATCAGGTACGAGGGGTTTGACAAGCAGAATTTAAATATTTTAGCTGAAAATAATGAGAAATATATTGCTATTAGCAAAATAATTAAAGTTAATGGTGTTCCTATTCACTTAAGATTTCTTGATTCATACAGAATTTTATCGGCTAGCCTGGCTACACTGGCCACTCAATTATCTGATGATCAATTCAAAATCACATGTGCTTTGTTTCCAAATCAGGACCTGAAATTAATTAGGCGGAAGGGTGTATATCCATATGATTATGTTACAGATTTTTCTAAATTTGATGAGTGTTCTCTGCCACCACAACAAGAGTTTTACAGCAAAATCAGAGGATCTGGAATCACTGATGAAGATTATCACCATGCCCAATTGATGTGGAACAATTTAAAATGCCAGACATTTGGTGATTATCACAAGGCTTATTTAAAACTTGATGTGACCCTCTTAGCTGATATACTGCAGGCATTCAGAAAATCTTCCATGCAAAATTATAAGCTGGATCCAATGTATTTTTACAGTGCTCCGGGCCTAGCATGGTCTGCAATGTTTTTAAACACTAAAATGCAATTGGATCTGATCCAGGATCAAGATATGTATCTGTTCATGGAACAATGTATAAGAGGGGGCATGGTGCAATGTTCTCAGAGATATGCCAGAGCAAATAACAAATATATTCCCGATTATGATCCAGCACTGCCATCAAATTATATACTGTATGTAGATGCCAATAGCCTCTATGGTTATGCTATGATGAAAAAACTGCCATATGCAGGGCTTGAGTGGGTTGAAGATTTCAACATTGAAGATCTTAATGATTTTGATGACAGTAACTATGGCCTGTTCTTAGAGGTTGATCTGACAATTCCTGATGATTTACACAACACATTTTCTGATCTGCCCCCAATTCCCGAGGTTAAGTGTTCACCTGGCTCTAAACAGAAGAAATTGATGATGACTCTAGAGCCGAAACAGGATTATGTCATATATTACAAAAACCTCCAGTTCCTGATGAATCATGGTGTTCAAGTGACCAAAATTGGCAAAGTCTTAAGGTTCAGGCACTCAAGATGGTTGAAGCCATATATTGATACAAACACAGAGCTTCGAACATCTGCAATGAGCCAATTTGATAAGACCTTGTTTAAATTGATGGTCAATTCAGTGTATGGCAAAACAATTGAAAATGTCAGAAAACATATTGATGTTAAAATAATTACTGACCCCAGCCGGAGCAAAAAATTGATTGCAAAGCCCAACTTCAATTACAGAAGAATTTATGATGAGAATATGGCACTTTTCAACATGAAAAAAACAAAGATTAAGTTTGATAAGCCTATTTATGTAGGGGCTGTGATATTGGAATTGGCCAAATTACACATGTTAAAATTGTATTATAATGTGTTGAAGCCCTTTTATAAGGATCGTGTAAAACTGATGTACATGGACACAGATAGTTTTGTTCTTGATATTCAAACAGAAGATGTTTATCAAGATATAACACAGCCTGAATTGTTTAAATATTTTGATACCACTGAACATTCAAAAATTAAACACCACAACAAAAAGGTGCGTGGCAAGTTAAAAGATGAGACACTTGGTGATGTTATTGTGGCATTTGCTGGGTTAAGAGCCAAGATGTACAGTTTTGAAACATGTAGTGGCGCTGTTGCCAAAAAGGCCAAGGGCATTGGCAGAGTGACTGTAGACAAAGAGCTTGAATTTGAAGATTACAAAAATTGCCTCAAATCATGTAGCACAATCAGAACATCAGAAAATAGAATTCAGAGTGTGGATCACTTGTTGACTACAAATATTGTAAGAAAAGTGGCTCTGGACCCACATGATGATAAGAGATGCATTTTATCATGTGGCATACATACTCTACCATGGGGTCATTGTGATTTGAAAAGTGGTAATCAATGCCCAATTACAGAGCATGATTTGAAATATATATGCTGTCCCCTGCACAATTTTATTACCAGTTTTTTGTTGGGGGCACACTGAGACCAATCAAGATCAAATATTGGCTACAACCACAGGCACACCACTACCCCACCTTATCAATAACAAATGCTGACAACAAACCAAAAATCACCAGTGTAGAGTTAGAGGATTTTACAGATCCCAAAACATTAGAAACATCTTATGCTGAAGATGATGGCTCTCTGGAATTTCATATACAAATAGGAGACAAATTATATTTAGAAAATCCTGTAGTATCAGCTGCTGAACACCCCATAGTTGCAATATTCTTGTTTTCATATTATGTCTAGACAAATTATTGTTGATGAATTACACAGACAAGCCAGACATAATTATAAGAGACTGCCAGTAGTCACAAAAGGCATAGATGATTTATGGCAGTGCGACTTGATTGAGATGGCAAGTGGACAGCTGAAAAACTTAGACAAAATCAACAAGGGCTGCAAGTATCTACTCAATGTAATAGACACATTTTCAAAATTTGCCTGGGCTGTGCCACGCAAATCCAAGACTGGAAAATGTGTTACAGAAGCCTTCAGGACAATCATCAATCAGAGTGGAAGATCACCGCGCTATTTGCAAACAGATAATGGCAAAGAATTTTATAATTCTGTGTTCCAACAATTTATTAAAAGCCAGTCAATACAACATTATTCGAGTTACAGTGATCTCAAAGCCTCAATTGTAGAGAGATTCAACAAAACCCTAAAAAATCTTATGTATAAACAATTTACACTTCAAGGTAATTATAAATGGCTTAATATTCTTCCAGAACTTCTACATAAATATAACAACTCGGTCCATATCACAATCAACATGAAACCCTCTGAAGTAACTTCATCTGATGAGCAAAAATTGATCAGGACTGTTTATTATCCTAGATACCAGCCAACAACAAGAAAGGCCAAATACAAGGTGGGTGATCAAGTAAGAATCAGCAAATATAAGCACTTATTCAAAAGAGGTTTTACAAGAAACTGGAGCACTGAATTATTTACAGTGGTTCAAGTTAAACCTGGGACCCTTAACACATATATAATAAAAGATCACCGAGGAGAAATTCTCAAAGGCCGGTTCTATGAAGAAGAACTCAGCAAAACTAAACAGCCTGACACATATCTCATAGAAAAAATCATCCGCAGAAAAGGCAACAAGTTATTTGTCAAATGGCTAGGACTTCCAGAACACAGCTGGATCGATGCAGACAAAGTGATAATATGAGCACCTGGGATGTTATAAAAAGGCTGCCAGAACCTGAACAGCAGATTAAGAGAAATGACAAGTTGCTGCCTGATAATATTAGATGTCTTATTGTTGGGCCATCAGCTTGTGGTAAAACTACACTAATGATTGATAATTTTTTATTGGCACCCAACTGGTTAGACTGGAAAAACAAGCACTTGTATGTCTTCTCTAAGAGCTTGGAACAATTAAAATATCAGCAGCTGATGAAGCTATATGATGGATTGGATATAGCCACTTTTGAACCAGATGTTAAGCCACTTCATGAATGTCTCGATAATTCTGTTGTTGTGTTTGATGACATTATACTGGATAATCAAAACAAGGTTAGAAATTTCTTTACACAGGGCCGACACAAAAACATTGATTGCTTCTACCTGGCACAGACTTTTTCTAAAATACCGAAGCAGCTGATCCGAGACAACAGCAATTTTATATGTGTGTTTCATCAAGATCATACCAACCTCAAACACATACATGATGGATATGTAGGTGGGGACTTGAGCTACAATAATTTTTCCAAGTTTTGCAGTAGGTGCTGGAACCAGGACAGTTATGGGTTTGTCACAATTGATATGACAAGAAAACCCAATAGTGGTAAATATAGAAATAAAATTAACAATTTTCTAGACATTAAACATATATAAATAACCATGAAAAGGCCAATCATTGATGATCTTAAATTAAGAGATTATCTTGTAAAAAGATTTAAGGGATGGAAATCACAGAACCGAGGAATTTATGAACAACACAAACAAACAGAACAGCCTATTATTGATGCTATTAGTGAATTAGGTAAAAATATCAAAACTGTTACAGAGCAAAATCAAAATTTGATCACAGAGCTTGTACCTGTAGCTGCAAGGAACATATTAGATTATCCAACCACCCCACTTTCCAGTATTCATACACCTAGTCCTGTTGCTCCTCGAAGAATTGAAGCTAGTCAGGATCCTATTGAATTGGGTCTTCTTGCTCAGAAATATTTAAGCACACCTAAAGACAACAAAGATGAGGTCTTTGGCTTATATGCGGACACAGAGCGTGATGGTAGCATCATACATAGAATTGGCAATTTCAGAGTAACATTTATGGGAGATGATCTCATTGTATATTCAGAATCTCATCTTGGAGAAAGAGGTGCTTTTGTTAAATATCCCGGCACACCTGGATTGTGGGAACTGATGACTAGGAAATGGCCTGGCAGCTATACAGATCAAGACTATGAGCATTACAAAGAAATATTAATAAAATCAGATGCTCTATACCAGAACAATGATCCCACACAAAAAAGAGTCAAGTCTAGCAGTGGAGCAAAATACAACAATTTAATAAAGCCCATATGGTCACAAATTAAGACTGGCAGTGGAATCAAACAATACAACACCCTGCCTAAAGAATTTGTCTGGGTTGATGATGTCAGGAAACTTGTAGATAGGTTATTGGTGATAGCTGGGAGGAAAATGCTGGCAACCACAATTTTTACAATGAAAAGGTTGGAATTATGGACATGATAAGCACAAAATTGTCTAATTTTATAGTGAATGACACTAAGGGGATTGGATATCTTATAAAAATTATTAATACTCTACCACCTAAATTTTGGAATATTTCTGAGGGTCGGGGGTTGGTTAATGACATTATAAACAAGCTGCCATTTGAACTACATATTCCAGGCTATCAGTATTGTGGTCCAGGCACAAAATTGGATCATAGATTAAACAGAGGGGACCCTGGTGTTAATCCCCTAGATGCTGCTTGTAGAGACCATGACATAGCATACAACACACATTCTGATCTTGACAAGAGACATGTTGCAGACAAGAAATTAGAAGAGGCTGCATTTGGTAGATTTGTAAGCAAAGATGCTTCTTTGAGTGAGAGAATAGCAGCATTGGGAACCACCATAGCTATGAACACCAAACAAAAACTGGGGTGGGGGCTGTGAATATGTATATAATAAACCTAGAATGAAGGCCAAGGGTGTTATGTATCAAATACCTTATGCAGGTCTTAAATCTCTTAAAACTATTGATAGTCTTTTAACCAAAAAGCAGCGCAAGAAAAAAAATCTTGTATTGCCAAGGGCCATGGTATGAAATTGTTGCTTAGTACCCCCCAATTAAAAAAATTACAGCCATCCAGCAAAAAATCACATGTGGGTGGATTCATATTTACTATCCCGGCCATCTTAGCAGCACTTGGGGCTGTTGGGAGCTTGGCTGGGGGATCAGCTGCCATAGCAAAAACAGTAATAGATGCCAAGAAAAATAGGGCAGAATTAGATGAATTGAAGCGCCATAACCTGGCCATGGAGAAACAAGGCAAAGGTGTTAAGAGAGCCATGAATAAGTTTAAAAAAAAACAAGAGCCGCTTACAAACCAAGATATTGAAGCTTTAATCAAGCCACTGGGCATCAAAAATTTTAGAGGTGTGTACATGTCTGATTCTTTGCCAGAACAACCACTCAACAAAGAGTGTGGCATTGATAATTTGGATAAGTACAAAAATCAGGGCACTCACTGGATTTGTTATCTTAAATATTTAAACAATGAGGCATTTGTGTTTGATTCATTTGGAGGTGTTCCACCTGAAAATTTAATAAAATATCTAAAATCAGCTAATCTTTATTACAATAATGCCCGTGTTCAAAATTTCAAAGATGTTAATTGTGGACATTTGTGTTTATCTGTTCTTAGATATATGTCTCAAATAAATAAACCATCAATTGAAAATTTTCAAAAAGCCTTGTGGTATTTAAAACATCATGGGGGTATTCCATCTCACCAGCCAAAATTCAATATTGAAACTTAGATTACATGATGATATAGTGTATCCCAAAACAATAGCTCTCAGAGCATTTTATGGCATGTACTTGATCCCTAATATTACACACCACAACAACAAAATTGCAGTAGGGGATCAAAAAATTGTCATCACTCCAGGGCAATATAATCTGTCCACTCTAAATGCTCAATTACCCAGAGGTATAGTATTAACTCAAAATTCTGTCACTCACAGAGTAGAGATTGTATCTGCTACAGAAACAGTGGATCTGGGTACTATAGGAGAGCTGTTAGGCTTTGAGAACAACACAAAACTTGAACCGGCCATCAAACACACTGCTATTAATATACCTAAATTCTTAGCCATAGAGACTCTGAATATTCACTGTAATGTGGCCGAGGGTATGATCACCAAATCAAATGGCATAGGCACTCACAAACAAACTGGCATCATTGCAACATTCAAACCTAATTCTGAATTTATGGAGCCCATCATCTACAATCCATCCCCAACATTATATTTTCCTGTGTGCCATAATAGAATAGATAACATTGAATTGATGGTCACTAATGAAAAAGAAGAATTAGTTGATTTTGCTGGAGCCACAACAACTGCAATCATAGAGATTAATATTTAAATAAAATACATACAAAAAAAAATGGAAAATATTGAGAGTTATGAGCCACAATCATTCCCCCCAAGCAGGAGAACATTTGCAAATTTAAATCAACCCAACACAGAGATTGAGGTTGATCTTGATGTAGGGGATGGCTTTATACACCCCCACAGAGCAGATCTATACATCAAATTTGATGTTGTAAAGCTCGATGGTACAGATTATCCGGCAAATTCAAATATAAGATTGGTGGACAATTTTGTGCCGCATCTGTTCTCTGAAATTGAGATCAGAAAGCATGGTGTTGTTATAAACAGAGTAGATTATCCCGGCATTACCTCCACAGCTTTGGTCACACTAAAATTATCCAAAACCGAGGCTTCTTACTACAAAATAGGTGGATTTGAGGCTGGTGATAAAATTATATCTAAGAGCCACACAGTGCTGTTCCCTTTGCGCCTGTTGCCAGGATTCTTCTCAGATTACAAAGATATTATGTGGAAGGGTGGTTTAAGAATTACATTTAGAAGAGCTGCAAATGATAATAATGCTTTGATGAGGTACAGTACATTAAACTCTACAGGGGAAGCTCTGCCCAATACCCTACCTGATGAAGGCAAATGCATTATTCAGACTATGGAGCTAAGAATCCCAGTTGTTGAATATGAAGCCAGTTATGCTCTTAAATACAAAGCAGATATTCTAAAAAATCCACAAGTACCTTTACAATTTTATACATATCAATGTGTACAGAAGCCTGCCGCTGGTACTTATTATGAGTTTGATGCTACAAATTCATTCTCCAGTATACAATATGACATAATAATAATATGTCTGACAAATTTACAATTCATGATGGGTTAAAACAAGGAGATGCATTATCTCCATTGCTCTTTAATTTTGCCTTAGAATATGCTGTAAGGAAGGTAAAAGAAACTAAAGAAGGACTAAAATTAAATGGTGTGACTCAGTTGTTAGCATATGCAGATGATGTAGACTTACTGGGGGATGATGTGAATACAATTAAGAATAATGCTAAAATATTTTTCAAAACTGCTAAAGAGATAGGTTTGGAAGTTAACAAAGAGAAAACTAAATATATGCTTACAGGCCGAAACCAAGTGTTAGGTAATAATCAAAATCTAATTATTGATAACAACTCGTTTGAACCAGTTTCCAAATTCAAATACTTAGGAGTAATATTAACAAATGAAAATTATATTAAAGAGGAAATAAAAAGTAGGCTTAATTCAGGAAATGCATGTTACTTCTCTCTTCATAAACTTTTGTCTTCTCGTTTAATATCTAAGAAACTAAAAGTTAAAATATACAAAACAGTAATTTTGCCTGTAGTATTATATGGGTGTGAAACTTGGTCCCTTACATTGAAAGAGGAAGATAAATTGAGAGTATTTGAAAATAAAATCCTTAGGAAAATATTTGGACCTAAAAGGGATGAGGAGACAGGTGAGTGGAGAAGGTTACATAATTTAGAACTACATAATTTGTATTCATGTCCAGATATTATTAGAATAATTAAATCAAGAAGACTTAGGTGGGCAGGACATGTGGCACGAATGGGAGAGGAAAGAGGAGTTTACAGGATTCTTGTTGGGAAACCAGATGGTAAGAGACCTGTAGGAAGGCCAAGACGAAGATGGAGGGACAACGTTGAGATGGACCTAAAGGAAATCGGTAGGGATGGAAAAGAGTATATAGATCTTGCTCAAGATAGGGACAGATGGAAGGCCTGTGTTGCTGCAGCCATGAACCTTCGGGTTTAAGAAGGCTAGAGAGTTAGTTAGTTAGTTTTACAATATGACATGCCGGATTTTGTGGTGGTACTGTTTCAGACTGGAAGACACAATAATCAGGAAAAAAATTCAAGTAGATTTGATAACTGCAACATCAAGAACATATATCTTAAAAATGGCAGAAATGAGGTATTCCCTAGAGAAAATTATAATTTAGACATGTCCAAGGATGATTTCCTTAAATTATATGAAGCATTTACAGCATACAAAAGGGTCACTACTGGCAATACTGACATGTATTACACACCAGATGAATTCAAAGCACAGAGACCCATGTTTGTCATCAACACTTCCAAAAGAAAACAAGTTGTGGTTAATGACAGGACAAACATTAAAATTATCTGTGAATTCCACGATACACTCCCCGATGACACCATATGTAGTGTTATTCTCATAGGTGAAAAATCATATGTTTATGATGTAAGAAATGAGAGAGTCACAGAGCAATTCTAGAGGGCCGACTCAAACACACAGCACTTCTGCTTTTTGCAGGAAAGCTCAAATACAGCACTTCTGTTTTTTGCAGGAAAGCTCAAACACAGAAATATGCAATGAATATTCTGTAAGTTACACACTCTACCAGGTTTCAAACCTGGGGGGAGCCTCTTGATTATAAAACATATAAGCCATGGAACTATGTCTACAGCACTTCTGCTTTTTGCAGGAAAGCTGAAATACAGCACTTCTGCTTTTTGCAGGAAAGCTCAAATACAGCACTTCTGCTTTTTGCAGGAAAGCTCAAATACAACACTTCTGCTTTTTGCAGGAAAGCTCAAATACAGCACTTCTGCTTTTTGCAGGAAAGCTCAAATACAACACTTCTGCTTTTTGCAGGAAAGCTCAAATACAGCACTTCTGCTTTTTGCAGGAAAGCTCAAATACAGCACTTCTGCTTTTTGCAGGAAAGCTCAAACACAGAAATATGCAATGAATATTCTGTAAGTCTCTCTCGGGTTTATATTATCACAGCAAGGCCAATTCAGGCTTGTCTTGTTGTCATGCAAAAGGCCAATATTCTCTTTACTAAGAATTTCCCTTTGAGTTAATGACATGGATGGCATGCAATTTTCCCTGAAAGGGCACAGTGTAGATTATATTTCTTGCATGCCAGCAGATATAATCTCCCAGGCGTGCATAATTTATTGCTGGCCGGGACATGGAATTGATCAAAGATTAGAAAGAACATGCAAGCAATTTGCACGCCTGCCCCTTGTCCTAATGTATTGATCTCTAAGTTGAAAAGCATGAGAATATAAATATTTTTGGTTTAGTAATCAAGAAGCTTCTGTGTTTGAGTCGGCCCTCTAGAATCAATCTGAGGGGGGGCTCATCATTTCTACACTAGAATTCAAGATTCCTGGGATTTTGACAGAAAAACACACTGTAAACAATAAGATCATATGGGAACTTGGCATAGTTTTAAGTGTAGGCAAATCTGTATGTTGAGGCTTCTTCTTTTCTACACTAGGATTCAAAATTCTTAAATTAAGAGCATATCACACTTGAAGAATTGGGGTATAAGCCCCTCTTGGCATTGTTTTAAGTATAGCCAAATCGGATTGTTCAATCAAATAACCTCTTCATTTCTACGCTATAAGTGAGTTTATAATACCACAAATCATACTACTGTATATATATCGTCACATTGATAGAAAAACTTGTGCTAAATTGATGACGAATACTCAAACAGTATATTGTTAAAATTTCATCTTTTCTCTCTCAAAAATAGTATTTGCTGAGTGGTCCCGCGAGGATGACAAAAGAAGTCGTATCTCCTTGTTTTGTAAAAAAAGAAAAAAAAAAGGAGAATGAACAGAAGTGACGGAAGGAAATAGAAAGTTCTTTTAGTAGGAAGACAATAAATCCAATTCACATACGTAAAATACAATTTTATTTTATTAGTGCTTGTTGGCTCTAAAATACCCAAAAAGTTTACATGTATGATTCATATGAACATTTATAAAAATAGAAAAAAACATTGGCTCTAAAATATGCAAGAAGTTTACGTATGATTCACATATGCATTTATAAAAAAAACACGTTTAAAATATGCATTTGCATATGCAATATGCAAAATGCGTAACTATCCGGGCCCTAATAAGATAAATTCTTATGGCATGGTTACTTCTAACAGGCTAAACATTTGACGTTTGTTGATTGAAAGTGACTCACCTGGGAGTAGAATACATTACCTACGGCGAAGGAGACTCCTGTGTACTCGTAGAGATTGGAGAGGGGAAAGAGGGTCCCCAAGGCGCTGCTTCCTGCGATCACGCTGTCCCCTATTCCTCCAACGACGCCCACGTCCCCTGGGCGGAGGCGGTGGACGCTCGTGGGAACATCTGGAGGCACCGTGACGTCACATGGGAACGGATAAGCATCAGCAATTCGCTTCTGCAGCCTGTTCAGCCTGTATCTGCTTCCCTGTAAACAACGTGAAGGGAAGAAACATGGTATGTACTGGACGTTTCTCCAAGCCATATCTGAAAAGTTCATTTTATACGATATGGAATTTTGTATACATGCACATGTAGGCTAATCAGGACCGGACATACAGTTTAAAAATGACATTCCCGATCTGGACCATCTCCTGGAAAGGATAACTACTGCAACCGATTCTCTGGTTCCTCACATTTTGAAGAGATACGTTGAGATTTAATGGCCATCCTGATATATTACTGTTAGTTTCACTAAGGACTTCGTCTATTTTACCTACGGAAGCACCACGAAAACTCGCCTTAGCCTTCTGATTGTCACTAATTGACAACAATTACATGTGATTTACACTCCCCTAATCCGTCGTCGCCTTGTAACTTACGGATCCCGGTGGAGGCATATAGTGGTTCGGTCGCATCCCACTTTAAACTGTCGGTCCAGTCCCAATTAGCCTACTTGCGCATAGGCTAAAGTGGGCCCAAACTCAAACGCTTTCTTATTCATTTCCATAGAACTTAACATGCAAAAAACATTTAAGGTACTGTATGACCTGTCAATTCCTCATTTCCGCCAAATGCTTTAGGCTATCTTGTTCTCTTTTGTTTTCCACTGTTCTTTTCCATGTTTATGTTGCTTCTTCTTGTTTTTCTCTGCACTTGACTCTTATCTAAGAGACGCTATCAGAGGCGATTCCCATCGTGGTATAGTGAAGAGACGAAACTTACGCTGGAAAACAAAAATAATGCGTGGATCCTGTGGAAACAAGTCCCAAACGTTCACGGAACACTTTTACTCAATTAAGGAAGCATAGCAAAAACTTAATGCAAAGAGACTATAATAATTACATTCAAACTGTGACGGAAAGTGCTGCTAAAAACCCCAAAATGTTGTGGACGCTAATTAACTCACGCCGACAACACGACCGTATTCCCGTTCAAGTCTCCTGGAACGGTAAGTCTGCTACAAAGAAGGAGCGCACATCACTTTGTAACTCGTATTTTCACCGCAACTTTACAAATAATACCTCTACCGCACTGCCTGAAGTAAAGCCCATCATTCCTTACACACTCTCTAAAATCTCAACTAACTGCAATGAAGTCCATGGATTATTAAAATCTTTTTCATGTTCTAAAGCTAAAGCTCCTAATGATATCCCTGACATATTTCTACAATGATTAGCCCATATTCTATCCAAACCAATCAGCATAATCTTTAACAAATGTTTTTTCCGAGGGCGTGTTTCCTCTTGCATGGAAGCAAGCAAATATACGAGGGGGTATCAAAAAGTTGTGATCATCAAAATGAAATAACTACCTCCAAAACTTGATGTTATGTTGTGGTAATTAAGACTTCTCTACGTAGTCACCTTCCAAATTCACACATTTCTCCCAGCGTTTCTGAACTCTCCGTAGGCCTTCATTGTAGAAGTCCGCAGATTTCATTTAGAACCACTGTTTGACCTCGTGAATGACGTCATCTGTAGCATGAAATGGCCGACCTCGTAGTGGCTTTTTCATTTCTGGAAACAAGAAAAGTTACTTGGTGCGAGATCTGGAGAATAAGGTGAATGTGGCAATAATTCAAAGCCACAGTGCTCTGCTTCCACAACAGCGGCTTGAGATGAGTGAGCGGGTGCATTATCAGCGAGGAGACGGACGCATTTGGAGAGCATACCGCGGCGTTTTTACTTCAGAGCATCTCGCAATTTCTTCAGAAGTGAGCAGAAATATGCGCTGTTGATAGTCTGGCATTTTGGAAGGTAGTCTGTCAGGATGGCTCCCCGGCAATCCCAGAATACCAAGAACGTGACCTTCCCTGCAGACTTTTGCACCTTGGCCTTTTTGGAGGGGGGGGATAAGAGTGCTTCCACTCTTTGCTCATCTCTTTGGTCTCCGGATCATAGAGGTAGATCCAACATCGTCCATAGTTACGAAATGACTAAAAAAATCCTCTTCGTCGTGCTGCAACAGAGTTACTCAATGTAGAAACTTTATCACGCTGCGAGCCTCAATATTCTTCATCTTCCGGGTTACTGATTTTTACCACCACCGGCACAAACAATACACGACATATTAACACGGTGTTTGCACTATGACGTACATAGACTTCAATGATTATACTGGAAAAAAATCATTCACGTACATTTAATAATTTTACCTAATGATCACTACTTTTTTGATACCCCCTCGTAGTTCCATTACTCAAACAAGGAAACAAAACTCACGTTACTTCTTATCGTCCGATTTCCTTACTTACTGCACTTGCACTACTAGCCGAAAAAATAATTTCAAATCTATCTTTGCGCATGCTACTCCGTTCCTCTCTCCCACTCAACACGGTTTTCTTCCTCACGCTTCATTTGACACAAACCTTGCTTGTTTGCTCACCAACGCGGTTAACTGCCTGAGTGTTGTTTACTTTGATTTTTCTAAAGCCTTTGACTTTGTCCCTCATACACAACTCATCCATAAACTTTGAAACAGATTCAATATTCACGGACCTCTTCTTAAATTACTCTCATCTTACTTGCACAGTGACGTGCACCGAAGAGTAGCTAGTCTAGCAGAGATAGATAAATCAATCTCACATCTCTTATATTCAAATCACAATATTTATTGTCTTGTTAAAGCCATAGTTCATATGCAACACTTTCTTTTCCATGCGCTTCTCGTCCATCGGTGTGATCCGCGGGCAAAGCTGGCTGGATACCCTAGATCGCTTTTCCTTCGCCTGACCAGTTTCCAGGTAGAAACGGCCGCCCGAAGGAAAAAGGAAGATTTCTTCCTCTACCTCCCTTGCCCCCTCGCCCCCCGCTGCAATGATTGAAGCCCAGGCTTTCAGGTCCCCCAGTCTATCTCCTATAGGACAGATAGGGGATTGGTTTCTCATAGATTTTATTTGTAAATCCTCTAAAGAACTCAGGGTAAAATTTTCTGCAGTACTTATGTTCTCTGTATTTATACAACATTTTACACGTTGTACAATATGTATGTATAATATGGGATGTAGTTTTATTATTTATGAAATGGGAACGTGTTATGTGCAGACAATAATGTTACGCTTTCTTTTTTTCTTTTCTTTCTTTTTTTTTCTTTTTTCAAATATGGAATATATAATGATTAAATTACAAATATTTGCTCAGGCTCTCTCTCACTCTCGTTTTAGTAGTGTTTTATTTAAATATACTAATCTCTTGGCCTCTAACAGTCATAAATACGGATGTATTTATTTGGGCTAGAGAACGCGCGTTCATATTGTTGTTGGTTTGATTTATTTTACTTCGCTTTTCTAACACATTTGGTTATCGCGAATATGAGGATGAGTGATGATATGATGAAATTGATGAAGGGACCTCATATGAACAATCCAGGCCAGGATTCGAACCCTTGATGAGTGCGCATTTCTTGTTCTATGTGTTGTACTCTGCAGTGAATAATGAAATAATTTGGAATGAAAAATGTATCTCAGAACTCAAAAAGCCAAATGAATATTATTGAAGAAACTACAAAACGTGTGTTTTGTTACCTGTTTTGTTTCTGTGCATAAAGTGGACTTACAACAACAAATCAACCAACCATGGGGGAGTGGTTATCACGGCGCGCTACGACACCAGGAGCTCCGGGTTCGAACCCCGACCTGGGCATGGGTGTTCTTTGTGTTTGTCCCTTCATTAATTTTATCGTATGAACTTCGCAATTAACCAAATGTGACAAAAAAGCGACGCTAAGTAACAAAAGTGAAATCAAATCATTGATTGATTGCTTGATTTGGTTTATTTTACTTCGTTTTAACGCCACTTTTGGCTAATCTCGAAGATGAATTTTGAATTTGAATTTGATTTTAAAATTGTGGGAGCGTCAGCACTTAGGCTATTTTCCTCCCGTCACATTATACGGGGGCCAGCCCCTTATCATTACAAAGAACAACTCTAACGTTGCATAATTAAAAATTTTAAAATGTTCTGACTTCTGTTACAAGCTGAGGCTGTAAAGGGGCACTCAGCACAAATAAGGATAAAACAAAGGACATCACAAACAAAATTATACTTGCCATGGGGCCAGTCGCCAGAGCCTCGTTAGTCTTCAGTCCAGGGTGTACCCTACTAACGTGGAAGTGAGGTTGACATTTGGGTGTACTACGTGGAAGGTCACCCCTTACACCCCAATCTCGAAGATGATACGATAAAATTGATGAAGGGGGACACACAAAGAATACCCATGGCCTAACCGAGATTCGAGCCCAGGATCTCTGGCTTAGTAGTCAAATCAAATATTTTTTTTTTATTTTCGAATGTGGGTGGGGGTTACGTGTACTTCTTTTTATTACTCATTCATCATTTTGCAATCTTTTCCTGTTATTGACATTCTTTTTTTTTTATACTGGGCCATAAAGGGAGGAGGGGTGTAACCCACACCAACTTCCCCCCTTGAGCACGCCACTGACTGCTACCCCAATTGTCGACGGCACCGCACGTCACTGATTGCACAATAGAAAGCAAAAGGTTATCATATCTGGTTGCTCTTCGTCATGGCTCCCTGTAGTTTCCTGTGTGCCTCAAGGAATTTCTCTAGGGCCCCTGTGTTTCACTCTTTTCATGGATGATATTCATGAATATATTTCTCCAGAATGCTCAATTTTATTGTATGCTGATGACTGTAAATTATTTAGAAACATCGCTTCAGTTGAAGACACATGTTCCATGCAAGACAATCTCACACACATTGAACGCTGGTGCCAAGACTGGAAATCCCGAGAAATCTGTTTTTATGAGGTTTACCCTCAAATTCAATTTTACAGCACCATTCTATAGATTATGTAACAAAATCATCCCGTTCGTACAACAGCACAAAGATCTTGGAGTCATTTTCAACAGCAAACTCACTTTCAGCCACCATATAGATTACGTACATAACTTCCAGAGCCATGAAAACCCTTGGGCTAATTTACAGATTTACAGATATCACACATGTTTCTGTCCTCAAAACCTACTTTAAAACGTGCGTTGTACCTATTCTTGAATATGGTTCCTGTATTTGGTCAATGGCCTGTGATAGCAATATAAAGAGAACAAAGAAAGTGGTAAATTTCTTTATTAGAATAGTCAAACATAGATGTCCAGCCCTTGCAAACTTTTCCAAACATGACATGCTATCCAATCTTCAAATTCACGATCCTTTCCTTCGCCGTCAAGTTTCAGATCTAACATTTCTTTTCAAAATCATGAATGGACAACTTTTCACTATCGAACTCTTGCCACATCTTCACATCCAGGTCCCACGTACCAACAGCAAATGCAACAACTTCTTTTACACAAAATCCTCAAGGCTATCCCTAGAACAAAGGTCATTCCTCTATAGGCTACAAACGAGGTACAATACACTAAATGATCCTCTAGGCTTCCATCTATCTAAGCAGGCTTTCAGAAATGCGTGTATCAAGCAGCTGAAGAGTAATTAATATTTGTTATACCCTAGTTATTGTTTTTTTATTATTTTTTATTTTTATTTAATTTTATTTAATAATTTCTTATGTATATACGTCTTGAAGATATCTTTTTATGTGGGAGGGTTGCGAAAGTGCCCTGCCGTGCCTATGAACGCTATATTAATATCCTTCCCTATTTTATTGGTTTTAACAAGCCCAAACACAGTGGATTCAGTAAGGGAGAGTATGTGACCATAAGGGTAGTTCGGTTTGATTTGGTGTTTTAAGTCCACTTTGTGCACAGGAAGGCTAATCGGGACTGGACCTACAGTTTATAGTGGGATTAGAACCAGTATGTGCCTCCACCGGGTATCGAACCCGGGATCCCTAGATTACAAGGCAACAACGCTACCACTGCGCCATCGGGGCATAAGGGTAGTTATATGCCTTCCTCTTTAGCAGCGAATCTTATACGTATTTTGTACGGCTAGGCCTATACCGATGCGATGTATCGGTATCGGAAAGTATCGGTTGGAATTTTTTTACCGATACCGGCCGATACTATTCCGGCATTTTCGATTTTCACGGGCTCCTAAAAAATGCGTTGCGATATTTTCGCGGAGTCTAATAATTTTTATCATGGATATCATTCCAATTTCGGAGTTTCTTTATGTCTCGCATCAGTTTTGTCTAAAGAAACTAAATTTTGTGGTAACATAACATGTAATTTAATATTCTGATGTGTATATTAAAGCAGCTTTATTGGCAGGCCGTGTCTGGGCCAATGAGGAATTAAGGGCATTGCTCCCACCAACACCATCTGGTCACGCCAATGCATACACATACATAAATTTGACAAAAATGAAAATCCACTCTCATACATACAGCACTGTGCACAAAATCTCCACTGTCGACCATCAGCATGAGATAAACACAAATCGGATATGTTCCTTATCAGTGATGTGTTAAGAAAAAAAAATGTTGCCACAGGTCTTATGTACAATATAGATAACGAAGTTTCAACTTACCCAATGTGCTTGTGAAAGTACTAGTGTAGCCAGTAACGACAGTAAAATTATAATCCATGTATATGTCATCTGAAACAATGGAATCACAAGTCTAAGACAGGAAATGCTTAGAATGACGATCATTATCAGTTATGAATCAATATATGAGAATATATACTTGACTTGTGCATTATAGTTAATTCTCATGCATCATGTAAAATGAATGACTTCGTTGAAATGAACAGTGTTGTCAGTTATGTATCAAGGATGTGTCCAGGTCAAACACAAAATATTGCATGTTATTAATCAACCCGAGATCATAATAGGCTACTGTAATAGGCAATAGGAATAAAATGATATTCGTTTATGGAATAAATATTATTTATTAAAACATTTATAATATCTGAGCCCTTCCTTCCTTCATAACACATACGCACACACACAAATCATCTATAATAAATAATACGAAACATTATAGACTGAATTCAATTGAAATCAAGGTTTGACACTAAAGTTAATATTATTTTAGAAATTGCAAACGCAATAATGGAATCTTTACGTACATATTAAATAAAATATTAAGAGGACAGTATAGTGAATGAAGATCTATAATATAGCACGAAGATTGGAAAATTACAACGCAATTTGTTGATTATGTTTTCCACAATAAAAAAAACATGTTAAGATCAGTTTTTGGAAACTGTTCATCAGATACTCATTTTGAAACGTAGAAACTGTTAATTTTTCTCTAAATTATAATAAATTTCATATGTTCAAATATGAAAGAAACTAAAAGTTAAAATATACAAAACAGTAATTTTGCCTGTAATATTATATGGATGCGAAACTTCTTCCCTTACATTGAAAGAGGAACATAAATTGAGAGTATTTGAAAATAAGATCCTTAGGAAAATATTTGGACCTAAAAGGGATGAGGAGACAGGTGAGTGGAGAAGGTTACATAATTTAGAAGTACATAATTTGTATTCATTTCCAGATATTATTTGAATGATTAAATCAAATTACGCTGGAGCTCAATATTGTCAGTAGAAGATCAATAATGATTAAACATCCCCCGAAAGTTTTTTCTATCTACGGCCATATTCCAAACAATGGTGAGGATCCGATCCTTACCTTTTCATGAATGCCAACAACGAATCTTGTGCACGTCACAGAAAAGGACCATGCGATATCTAGAAATGAGCACCTGCGAATAGTGCCACATCTTCCGCTCGACCGCAATATAACAGAAACTGGATCACTAACTTAACGTTAGGCCATTTACTATAGATTAACTATCGTCATAAACGTATAGAAAAACGTTCTGTTTGGTTGGCTCTGGTTTTTTCTCCTAGAATTTCCTCATCACCTCTCATCAGCTTGGCCTTTTCTTTCAGTAATTTACTTCGGCAACCTTGGCACCTGACCACTTGAAATCCTTACGGTTTTTCCTTGTAATTACGAGGAATGACATTAATCTCAACCTTTCCACCTGACTGCCCTCGAAGCTTCTAAAATTTCCGAGCTTTCAGAAGCATTCTATAACTTGGAAAATTATGGTGTGGGATGAATCCAAGTGGAAAATTTGCCGAAAGTACCGTCCTTGTGCTTTTTTGTACCTGTAATTTCTCAATCTTCATAGTGTACATAAATTACTAAAGATTACGCGTGTTACTGCAACCGCCATAAGATGTAACCACGGCCGTGGTTGTGGCAGTTCAGGAGGCAGTGTATGGATTTTGAATAGGAGGTGCGGATGGTGTGCAATGTGTCTGTGTACAAAACATAAAAAAAAATACACACACATACAATGTCGTCTTTCTTCCCATGTCTTACCTTTTCTTGATTATTTCATTTATTCACAGAAAAACTGATATATTTGAATAAAACATTTAATAGCATTTACTAATTTTCACCAAATTCTTTGGTAACTCTAAGGGAGTGTGCACGATTACGAAAATAATTTTGTTCTGGTAAACAGTTTGTCACCTCTTTAAACAAATGTCTGATAACAAGAAACTATTATTTTGGCATTAGTAACAAACGTTTTTCTCTCCTTAATATCCGTTTTCTGTTTGTACTAGAGTGCAACATCGCCCTTCAACATACACATTTGGTAATTCAATGAAATTTTAATCCCAATAGACATTTTACAAATGATGTTTAAGAGTATGCGAAATGTGACCGAACAGGGTACTCATTTTAAAATATAGGCTTGATCGACATCATGGATAGAATGTTCCATCGCGATATATGCTGGTAAAAACAAGATGTTCACACAAAAGACCAATACAAAATTATTGGGAAACATTGTTCATTTAACCCTAGTACGGACGGGCTGGGTCTGTGAGACCCAGGTGGTATTATTTCTCTGAATCCCCGATAAAGTTTTCAACATACTGTACTGTCGCTCTCAGTACTTTCGGTCTACATTCTGTAGGTGACACTATAGTTGTATCATAAAGACCGCTATTGCATCAGCCATTCTGCTGCACGTGTTGAAACTCTGTCCGGGTCTAGGAGATCCAGTCCGTCCACTCGCGTAAATTATTTTTGTGAGTTTTGCGAAATCGACATTGTTCTCAGCCCATTTGTTTCGTACGTTTTGTCAGTGGAATTTTATAAATATTGTGTGCTGTAATCGGTGTTTACGAGGGTACGTTTTCTCCACAATGACGCGTCACCTGGGAGAAGAAGAACTTTTGGAGGGTGACTTCTGGTGAAAATAATAAGTAACGTAAGCGGACGGGTTGGGTCTCACAGACCCAAAATGAAATTATCGGTTCAGAGGTACTAGAAACTTTATTTTTTTAAAAAGTAAATTCTAAAACAATATTATGCTCTATATTATGCATTTGTAGTACTAAACCGAATATTTCACTTTGGGTCTGAGAGACCCAACCCGCCTGTTTACTTTACTTTTTTTTTCACCAAACCGTTCTAGGGTTAAGCAATGCAACTGCTCAGTTCAACTACAATATCAACATAAAACATACATATGTATGTAGTTTAAAAAAATAATTTACAATACGTCACTTTCAATACCTTTTCTATCCTTGAATGAGTAGCTAAGTAATGTGGTGAATTTCACCTTCCGGTGGCACCTTCGCCTGATGCCCCACCTCTCTTGGTTATAGCAGTTCAATAAATGAAGATGTGAAGTTTGAAAGCTCTTATAAATAATACCACTCAAGCTCTTTTATTAAATATAATAATACACAATGATCATACAATTTTTATGTAGCACTTATAAATTACCATTGTCTTCCTGTTTCAAGATATAACTTCGAATTTTGACTGGTGAAGAAGTAGGGCGCATTTTCTGACGGGCACTTCAGATTTGGGAATGTGGAAACACTGACATTCACAGATTTTCTTCCGACGGGCTCCAACATGTTATTCCACAGAGCTTGTGCCGCTAAAATAATAATAATATTAATGATAAGAACAACATTCAGGTTAATCGCGACGATGTGGATGAATTATGTTTACATGAAATTGATGAAATAATATCAACGTGAGAAATAACCTTCTTCAGTTCTTCAGTGTGGTGTGCTGTTTTACATATTTTAGTATAGTTTTGGTTATTAATAGAGCTCGGAAGTTGAGGAAAAATCCTTTTTTTCCTATAGTGTCCGAAGACGAGGCTCAACATAATATATGTTTATTTTGGGTCGTTGTAGGCCAAAAAAAGGTGGGTTTTATTTGTCCTTTTTGCCTCTTTCGGCGTGTTTTTGGCTTATTGGTCCCTTTTTTTAAGCCTTTTTTAGGTCTTAACGGGTTTTTTGCAACTTCACCTTCTTTCGACTACATTTTTACTTCCCATTCTCAACTCGAATCATCATCAGTTCATCACCTCTTAAACATCCTTTCTGTAGTAAAGAAATAAAAAAAAGAGAGAAATAAATATATTTGAACAGATCCCTGAAACGAGAGAAAAACATTTTTGGACGACTGAAGGAGGTACGGTACAAGATCCTTTAACCGTAACTTGTGGGCCTCCCCGATGGCGCAGTGGTAGCATCGTTGCCTTGTAATCTAGGGGTCCCGGGTTCGATACCCGGTGGAGGCACATAGTGGTTCGGATCCCACTATAAACTGTAGGTCCAGTCCCGATTAGCCTTACTGTGCACAAAGTGGACTTAAAACACCAAATCAAACCAAACCGTAACTTGTCTGCAAGGTCGCGCTGTAAGTGACAACTTTCTCTTGTTTCGAAGCTTTCAGCACGGTGCATACGACCAGACGGCACACACGCCTGCAAAGATCTCAAGGTGCCGCGCAGAGGGAGGGGGTGAGGAGGTTAAAACTGAAGTTATTAATTAATTTGGATCATATCTATACGTCCTTTTTTCCGTTTTTAGGTCCCTTTTTTGATATTTTTAGGTCTTTTTATAGGTCTTTTTTTTGGCAATTTATAGGTCTTCAACTTCCGAGCCCCAGTTATTAAGGTCTCATTTCGAAGCTATGAGCCCAGCAAACTCGACATTTTTTTATCCTGTAGCTATGCAGCATAACAAGCAAAACGTATCGTTATTAAGAAAAGTTTTTCGTATTACATTCCCGTGAAAGATTGTGAGTCTTGTATGGCGCACTTTGTGTGTGTATATACACACACACGCACACTATAGATATCCTGCATATACATACACCCTCCCTCCATACATATATGTGGGGGAGGGTGTATTCGTGCGTGTGTGTACGTATACATACGTATACACACACATCTACACCTACATGCCCTATAGATCTCATTTCGAAAATTTTATTACACACGCTCATACATAGCTAGCCAGTGGCGGCGATGCCCGCACGATGGCCTCTTAACGCCAAGAATAAATATCAAGAAAAAGTAAACTACCATAGCCCCCTCCCCCAATTTTGGCGCCCAATCGCCGCTACTGATAGGCCTAGATACACACATGCTTAATACGACATCATTTACCACAATGCATCAATTTCTTATTGGCTTACCTATCGCATGTCCTTTCTGGTTGAAATGCATGCAGTCTGGAGTCACGTACGAAAAGTCGGGCAGCTCCTTGATAGGGGTCTTGCTATTAAGGAACATTATAAATGGTTGTAGCACTACCGTGAAATTATCATCATTGTCGTATCTGCCGCTGGCGACCTATACATAAATGTAATAATATTACTAATAAAAAACAAAAATTGATATTTCTTAGATGAGTTTGCATAAAATCTGAATAATTTTGAGCCACGTTATTGTGTTAGTTCAAAGTATGGTATTGAAACATGTCCTGAATTAATTCTGAAAATTTCAAGAGTTCTTAATGCAGCTTCTTTCCAGAGAAAGATAAAGAAAGATGTCAGTGCCATCTGTTATTCATACAGTATGTAACATTGTTATTCGTACACACGGATTTTCAAAGAAAATGCTTTAATATCTGAAAGGAAATACACTCTTTTGAAATTGTTTCTTTACAATTCAATAACTAATATCATTAGGAACAAAATCTTACCCAAATTCTGTATAACCAATGACAATTATAAATTAAATGAAACTATAAGAGGAACATGCCATTTTTGTACAACTTTTCTATTCGTACACATAATAATATACGTAAAAGTAAAAAGTATATTCAGAGCAAATTGACTTGACAGTTTTGATACTTTGATGCGTATCCTTTGGATTTAATTACTGCTTGACACCTGTTCTTCATAGAATTAACAAGTTTCCGACATGTTTCAGAGCTTATTTTATGCCACTCGGCTTGCACAACAGTTTTCAACTCTTGTTTGGACTTGACGCCCGCTTTATGGACTCGCCTCTTCAAAATTGCCCATAAATTCTCAATGGGATTTAAGTCTGGACTTTGAGCTGGTGTTTGTAGTAGTTTGGTCACATTCCATATTAGCCAATTCATGTTATCTCGCGCCGGTCGGGCTTGGTTGTTTGTGAATGTCCATTCATCAATTTCATCATTTCATCACTCATCCCCATCTTCGCAAATTAGCCAAGAGGCACAAAACGCGAAGTAAAATAAACTAAATCAAATCAAATCAAATCGCGCCTTATGCTTACTGCCATTGTCTTGTTGGAATCTGTAGATAGGCGGCATGTCCATTTTTGGGCACTCTGATTTACATTGTTTTTCAATATGTCCAAATAGACATATGCATCCATGATACCATCAATAAACTGGATGGTACCAACACTTTTGGACGACATACAGCCCCAAATCATTAATGACCCACCACCGTGTTTAACTGTTGGAACTGTGTTAATGTGATCATTGTCTATATTTGATTTTCTCCAGACCCTATTTATCCCATCTGACCCGTATATATTAATCTTGGACTCGTCTGACCATATGACACTATCCCAAAATTCCTGGTCCTTGTGGATATACTCTTTCGCAAATGAAAGTCTATTTCTGCGATTCACCTTATTTACATACGGCCTCTTTCGTGGTATTCTGCCATGATATCCATGCTTCCACAAGGCACGTCGGACAGTTTGAAATCGCCCGAATATCGGTGGCGCTGTATGCGAGGAAGATTGAAACTCTTGCCTGTACGAATAACAATGTTGCATGAAACAGCGTGTTTGTCTCTTTTCACACAAATTATATGCTCTGTTTATACACTTTGAACATACATTTTTATTGACATTTGTTGGTGAAATCATTAACATTAATTTCCAGGTACATATGAAAATGATTATATTTACTAGTAGATATGACATTTTTTCCTCGGAAATTCTATGTGTACGAATAACAATGTTACATACTGTATCTTTGACATGTATGTTAGAAATTATGGTGTAGCATACAAATAATTATGTGCTGGCAACAGTGAACTGACAAGATGGCTGGCGAAGATAATGGTCGTGATAATATGCCGTATATATAGTTCATATACGTTTAAATCATCTATGTGCACGTGCAATCTAAACCAGGAAGATACTTATCATGTTATATTTCAATGTCCACTTTATACCAATCAAAGGGAGATCTTATTCAAGAATATAATAAAAAAAGGAATACCTCTCCCAACGTCTATATCATCTTTAGTATCGTCACCAGATGTAACAATTGGGCCTCCCCGATGGCGCAGTGTTAGCGCCTGTCACCTTGTAATCAAGGGGTCCCGGGTTCGATACCCGGTGGAGGCACAGTGGTTCGGATCCCACTTTAAACCGTAGGTCCAGTCCCGATTAGCTTTACTGTACATAAAGTTGGACTTAAAACACCAACTCAAACCAAATCAGATGTAACAATTGTATTTATCATTTTTGATTTTTCATGATTTTAATAAGTTTATAGACATATGACAATTGTAAATATTCAAAATTTGTAATTTGATATAGTCACCAGATATAACAATTGTATTTATTATCAATTTTAGATTTTGCATGATATTGATGTAGACATATGAGAAATGTATATATTCAAAATTTGTAATTTGATGTACAGTATCATATTACATGCATGACTTACTTTTTGGACACTTGGTGTACAGCTGGTATAACAGCTAAAACCAATAAAGTATGAATGAATGTGCATATATAGTAGAAGAATAAGGTTGTGTCCGAAAGGTCCAAAAAGCGGGCTTGAAGTACGGTCTTGTTTGAAATGACGTCACCTAGTTCGAAAGCGCCAATAAAACGAGCAACTAGCAAACAACACGCAGCACGCGACAATGCATAATCGTTTACTACACTCGTTCGGTTGTTGCTCATTTGTTTGAAATCATGAAAGTCGAAAGTCGGGCAGTTGTTAGTTGTAATTATTCTATATTGCGTGGAAATGTAAGTGTAAGTATTCGAACTTTTTAAAATGCTGTGTGATTTCTATGGTGAATAATAAGTGTTTATAACGTGGGAGAAACAATATGTGGTTAGAGTGCGGGTCAAATCTCCTGCATATGCCGATAGCCAATAGCAGCGCACTTCAGCGGTGCCATGTCTAAATCTCACACTTAAAAGAGACAGCGTGGTTGAGCGAAACGCCTTGTCAAGGAGAGCACGGCAACGCCGCACGTCTGTGATTCGCTGGTGCTGTTCAGCCGTTCAAGGCCATATGCAGGCGATTTGAAGCGCACTTTAGTTTTATACTGATCGTATTTGGCGCTGCAGTCGAAGTGTAATTCGAAAGATTTTAGCTTCCAGTCCAAGATTTCACGACTCAACAGCGAGACCATTCTTGAAGAATGTTTGCTTCAAGTACGGCAACTTTCGGACACGGTCTTAGTTACTAATATAGTATGTAAGTTAATTTAACAACTTCCATGACTGAACGCGAAATGATAATTCATTTACATGAAATACATTATACTTACGAGCTCCTTCTCCATTTGTTGATATTGTTTGGCTACTCTAGCCGTAAGATCATTGAAGAAAAGTGAACAAAGGCACATCGATTGATGAGCAAAATGACAGGTAATTCCGTTTGGCCTGTATCTCTTTATGACTGTCACATCTGAAAGGGAAGCACAGAAGTCATCAGTACACTGCGTCACTATGATGCAATTTCAGTGGCCTGGAGTGTTCTCGAAACTGTAAGCAACCCCAGTGCCTGCTCAACGACTTCAACTGCCTTAACCAGTTAAAGAATGATGACTTTCAAAAGAACAACAGTAGTTCATTTTTATCTGAAAATAGAGTATTAGACAGCAAAGCCGTAGTTTGTAGCCTACCTCTTTCACAATAAGCTGGCTTCGAGTCGCATAAGGAGAATGGCAAGAGCAGGGGCGCCCGCAGAGTGGAGCCAGGGGTGGCACTTACCCACCGAGATATCTCGAAAGACTTCATTTAAATTATATGGTGAAAGTGTAGAGTGAAAACATGGTCAGAGGGTGCTCTGAAAGACAGCTGATTAAATACCTATGCAAATTATCCTAGTGCTGAGGATGATTTAAGAGGAAAAGCATCACTCCACGTTTCTCCCACTTTAAGCACTGTTCCCTCCCCCTGAGAAAAAATCTTGCGGGCGGCCTTGGACAAAAAGTACACTATATTCACAATTTCTCAGTTTGGTTTCTTCATTATAATCAGTTTTATAATATTCAGTTTGGCAAATTTTTACGCTAAACAATTTTACTATCAACAAGCCTTCAGTCACACTATTGAACACATCACTAAAAGCAAAGCGAGTAATCGTCTTTCCAGCTTCTTACTTGCAGGTTACAGTCACGTGGCCCTTACTAGCAGAGACCATTGATCGATAACGTTTCTGGCCGGAGCGGTAAGTGCGTTGCTTACATGTGTCTTGCTACGGTATTGTTGGCATTATTGAATAGTACTAGGCCTGCAACAAGCTGATTAACACTTGAATGCGGTTTATGTACTGTAGGATTACAAGCGGGATATAATATTGTATTATTCTTTATTGGTAAGCTCCTATATTGCACAGGGACGTGAGACCATGTCCAATACTATATGGGAAGATATTTTGAAATTTGAAGAATTTATAATATTTAATCATTTTCTCTCAGTGGATAATTTCGACAGACTGAAAAGGTGCTACAATATACTGGTAGTTGAATGATAGTCAAAAATGTTCCCGACTGGCCACCAAGCTCGGTCCAAAAATATTATTGGCTCGTCCCCATAATAGAAACACACACCTGATTACACAAAGATAGCGATTCATTAAATCCGTAGTGCCAGGTAAAAACACAAAATGGCAACAATCAATTCGTAATTTGCTTGCAGGCTATATCTAAGTTAAATTATAGGAACAAAGTTTTATCAATACGATAAAGTACAGATGCAAGATTTACCTCCAGGTAAAACAAATTGAACCATTCTCATACGAATTTTACACTGAATATGCAATGTTACATTCACTTCTGAAAACAATGTGTTAGTTAGCCTAACTAGGATTGTCTTTCTAGGACTAAAATTTTTTAAGACAACGTTGACAATTATTGCGCCAGATGGGACTGGTGTGTGTAGGGGGAAAGGGAGGGGGGCGAATGGCTTGCAGGGAAGAAGAAAAAATATCTTCTAATGTTATGCTATATAATGCAAATTTATTGTTAATCATATAATCTACATTTTGTAATTTTCAGAATTAATGTCTTTGTGATTTAGTTATTTAACTCAGTTTATAAGAATCTACTCACAATATACTTTTTTTAGACGGAACTGATATTCTAGTCTATTCATTGAATTTTTGTATGGAATTAACTTGAAATGTCACATCACGTACTTGAGATTTACTTGACTGTATTACTTCTGGGTTTATTATATCTCCATAATCTTGAATTAAATTCCCATTTCTTACTATTGTTATTACATGTAAATTGTAGATTAAGATGTTATATTTCTAGCGCAAATTACATAATTAATAATTTTAATTAGGTTCTTATTTATGTAGTTGTGTAATTACAATATTGAACACTGTAATTGAGCATGTGCCTGTTGTGCTCCAAATAAATAAATGGTACATACCTTTCTTGTATTGTTATAAGTATGCTATACGGTTCTAGTTTAACCGTTAGTGTCATTATTTAAGAAATATATCTCTATGAACCACTATTATTACTATTAACAATTCACTTTTAAATATTGAAGCAACTGAACAAGATTCCATGCAAGAGAAATGCGTTAATTCCTTACCCATAACAGGAATGAGATTGACGAAAGTCCTGGGCAGGTTTTTTTGCAAATAGTCCAAGGTTTCTTTCATGTGATTCTGGTGTTGTCTTGGAGAATTTCTCTTAATGCTCCAACAAATCAGGCTGCATAAATTATTGTTTCCAATCATCAGAGTGACAATCTGAAAAAAATATTAGTTTATACATTAGGAAAAGTGAGAAAAACACAATATTATTGGGTCATAATACGCCACCTCTTTTCTATAATGAATCGTATATGCCTTACCCAAGATTCGAGTCTCTACGACCTGGTTTCGTACGGTGTTGCTGTTGCGCTAACCACTGCGTCAACGACTCTTGCAACAAGGGAAGCTGAGCATTATTAATGATTGAGTAACAATGAAACAAGGCAATAATGGAATATATAAACATCAATATGCTGTCTTATCATTTATCTTGGATTGGATTGGATTGGTTTATTTTACCTCGCTCTTTTGCCAATTTTGACTAATCGAGAAGATGATGAATGATGTTATGGTGAAATTGATGAAGGAACACTCACAAAGAAAGCCCATGTCAAGGCCGGGATTCCAACCAGGGACCTGTGGCATCGTAGCATGCTGTGCTAACCACTCTATCATGGAGGTTGGCACTCACAGGTGATGTACTACGCAGAAATTTAAGCGCAAAACGCCAGTTGGAGTTGACCTCCTTGATAACCTAGTGCATGGCCGCATTTAGAGGGGGGGTTGTTAGGGTTCACACCCCTCCCGAAATTTCTGGCATGATGGATTAATGGAAGTTCAGAAACAAAAATCTATAACTCATTTTCAAAAATTTATTTGAAGCTTCAGAAAAATATAACAGGGAGACAATTCTAGGACGACCGAGCTAGAACTTTCCGACATTCGGAATTCCTGAAACTTGAGCGAAAACAAGTCTATAGAATGGAACTGGCATCGTTTATTGCAAGTTACAAAATAGGAGAATATTTGTTATTTTTTATTGTTAATAACAGAAATAAAGTTAATCTAGTTAGTATTAAAACAGAATAATAAAATGAAAACTGCGTCAAGATTGAAAAATTGATGCTACAGTGTAAGCAGCAGGTTATGTTTTCTCTTTTTTTTTTTTTTTTTAATATTCTACCATTTAATCCAAAGAATAAGTGGTTACACAGTTTTCAAAATTAAAAAAAAAAGTTTTATGTGACAGGTCAATCAACATAAACTTTATGACTAAAATTTCCTTCTAACTTTTAAAGCTTTTTCTTGAAGGTAAAAAAATAACAACAAAATATAATTACTATGTATTTCAATACACACTGCATGAAACGTACAAAAAAAAAACAGTTGTACTGCATATTCACTCGTCTATCTGATCGAGCAGAAAAGTCTTCGCAAGGAAATAAAAACAGAAATAATAATAAATTTTGGAATAAATTGTTGTATTATCATAAACTTTTAATTAATATTATTTCATTATAATTATTATTGTCATTATTTCTATTATTCAAATTTCTGGCGACGCCCATGGGAACAATGATGAGTGACCGCCTCCCCGCCCCGAAAATGTTTCCTGGTTACGGTAATGGCCTAGTGGTAATACCGTCGCCTTATTCAAGTGATCCCAGATCTGTTGCCCGGTGGAGGCACATAATGATTCGGCTCCAACTTTAAACTGTAAGTCTCGTCTTGATTTTCGGGTCGGATTCGTGGAACTTGTTAGCACAGCGCGCTATGACGCCTAGAGTTCCGAGTTGAAATTGCGACCTGGGTGGGGGTGTCCTTTCATCAATTTAATCATATCATCAGTCATCCTAATCTTTTCGAGTAGTCAAAAGTAGCAGAAAAGCCAAGTAAAATAAACCAAATCGATCAAATTGTTTTCATTTACCTATCTGAGCATAACGTGGAGTTTAACGAACTTTTATTGTTATTTAAACACAGAGACTTACCTTCCAGTCGTTATAGAAATCAATATTTGGGTTTTCCTTCATTCGTTTCACGAGTATTTTGGCTTCCATCAGAGCGTCTGCGTCACTCATTACAGACTTGGCAACATTGAGTCTCACAGTGTTGGAAAACGTTGGAATGGACCTATCGGAATATCCCTGCAGGTGTGGGTTGTAGAGTTTCAGGATATTTGGTACAGTCAGATACTCCCTCCAGGTTTTAGCTCCTCCTGCAAGAAAAGTGTATTTTTGAAGGCTATTTCCAAGGTCCAGAAACCAACACACAATATAAGAAAGTACTAACTGGTGTGGTTCGTGTGTGAAATTTAATTTTGAAGGACTGCTTCTCAAGTTGCTACGATGAATAGTTCCTTATGTTTCAACAGTTTTAATTAATTAATAGTTTTAGGGCATTTAGTTCATTAAATTTTATAATAGAATCTGAAAGTAGATAATATGAACACAAATTTGGTGGATCAAAAATAAAATTAAGTGGATGATTCAAAAGGTTATCTAGGCTCAACACTAACCTGGCCATGTGAGATTTGAGTTGAAGCGCTCTTCCTGGTATTCGCAGGGAGTTTATGTTAGGGGTTTGAAGCAGGCAGATATTTTACGATAATTCTATGCATTAACAACATATGATTACAATACAGTAACGAACAGATTCTTCCGTGAAACACAAAAACAAACAAAAAAAAAGTATGGAATAAATATTCGTGATGAGTGGCCCAAACAAGACTACACCCACACGTTATTACCATCTTTGTTTTGTGTATAGTTGAAATTGCTTAAAAATTTGAGTCGAGAACATTAGGTGTTCGACTTTCGGACTCGTCACCGAAGTCTCCTGGGTTCGAATTCGGGTATGAGCCCGAGTGTTATTTCTGAGCGACCTTTCATTAATTTCATCTATAATATTCACTCATCCCTACCGGTGCAGGCACATTGCACAGTGGTTCGGACTTCGGATCCCACTTTAAACTGTAGGCCCAGTCCCGATTAACCAATATGTTAATAAAGTGAACTTAAAACAAAAGCTCAAACTCTTCACTCATCATCACCGTCGCGATTTTGTAAAGTGGCAGGAAACGACGATAAGTAACAAAAATACAAATACAAGAGAACTGATCATAAATTTCTAAAAAAATATTTTAAAATACAGGGTGACCCAAAAGTCTCGCACCACAGGCTGTATTACAATATTTGTTGAATGTGTTGGCCACCATTGTGAAAACACAACTGTAGGCCCAACCCATCACTCGCAGGATGTGGGTCACCAAGTCCCGTTCTTCAGTAGTCGACATGGTTCACCTGCAAGAAAAATCGCAAACATTTCACAATTGTCGTCATACGCCCATGATGCGGGACTTTTAAGATTCCCTGGTTGGCTTCGAGCAGATATATTGTTCACCCGCCATTCCTAGCGGACCCTCATGCACCAATTACAATTTGACTAGCAAGTTGCCTACCCATTCCGAAAGAAACTCCGGTATGTTCTAACATGTTGGAAAATGGAAACACGGAGCCCAAAGCCCCGTTTCCGGCCAGCATGCTGTCGCCTACTGCTCCGATCACCCCAATATCCTCAGGTCGAAGGCGATGAACGCTGCTTGCCTTCTCCTTGGATCTATTGGTCTTGCAGGGAAAGGAATAGTTGTCTGGAATCCGGCGTTGTATCCTAGTGGTTCCATTCCTGGTTCCCTGAAATGAAAACAAACCACCTTAGTGGTAACTTTCAAGCGCTAGGACCTTTAATGCTATTATATGACTACAAATGATTCATCGGACACTGCATTTTCCAAAGTATACATACAATAATAACTGATGTTTCAAAAGAACCGGGAACTCACCATGTGACACCCACCAGGTGGCAGCACAAGTGCAGTGCCGTTACATAATACGACAATGCAGGAAAAGAGTTTGTGTGTTTACTTATTGTAATTAATATTCATATTCAGGTATCCTGATCAAAATGCGAAATCCTGGCTGGGACGGGGGGGGGGATTTACCCCCACCAACAATCTTGGCCTCAAAATTGCCCCACCAGAATTCCGGGGGGTGGGAGTGTTGTGTTATAAGAACAAAAGATGAGTAATTAGTTTTAACTTCAAATACACTTTACAAAGGATAATATCGAAAACACACTCTCTCTTCCAACAGATCATATCATTAACAGATCTACAACACCAATAGCAATACATGAACAATGCAAGTAAAACAAGAACGCAAGACAAATATAAGAATGATGGAATCTAATTAATAGGAAGCAAAAATTAACAAAAGCTATTTCATTTAAATTATTACATAATAAAACTATTTCAAGTATTTTGTAATTTATTGACATCTCAAACCAGTTAGTCAAGGTATTAGTTTCCTACTTTATAGATATCTAATACATATAAAAGTTACACATTAATTTAGTTGTATGTATTTAATAATAATATATTTTAAAAATATTTAGTAATTTATTTTACATTTATTAACATTATAAATGTGTATATATGTGTGTGTGTGTATATATATATATATATATATATATATATATATATATATACACACACACACACACACACACACACACACACACATTCGCGTGTGTACTCCCGCCACCAATCTTCAATGATTTCGCACCCTGATCCTGATCTAACGCCATTTCATTTCCTTTGGGGGTGTCTTAAGGACCGTGTACCCCCCACTGCCAACAACACTGGTCGTAGAGCTCAGGGAACGTATCAGTACTGATGTAATGACCATTGACACAGGGGAATGCTACAAAAAGTATGACTACTGCTTGGATGTGTGTGGGCACACATATACATTATAGTGCGTCAGGAAAACTTTGCGATTTGTACATTACAATCGACGTTCTCGCGCTAGGACGCCAGGGGTCCCGGGTTCGAATCCTGGCCTGGGCATGGATGTTTGTGAGTGTTCTCTCATCAATTTCATCATATCATCACTCATCCCATCTTCGCAAATTAGCCAAACGTGGCACAAAAGGGAAGTAAAATAAAGCAAATCAATCAACGTCCCTTTCTTTGACTTGACCAGAACTCCAACACTCAACATGATCGACCATAGAGAGGGCACGAAATCAAGGAACATAATTTCTAATTCTAATTCTAATAACTGCCAATTATCATGATTATTCCTTATCATCGATACACAAACACTACGGTAAATAACTTAGCAAAGCTTAATTTTACCAACAAAGAATGAATGATAGTAGAAGGACCGTTTCTAGTTTTGTAAAACTAAAAATCTTTAAAAAGTTCTACTGTACCGTCTGCCTTTGCGCGATTGATACTGGAATGACTAGCAACAATACTAGTGTTGATGCTTCAATCCTCATCTTCATTTCTGTAAAGGAATTGAAATAATAGGTTTAAATATTGTTCTTTGTAAACTGATCAATGGTGGTTGATTCATAATGAATTGTTTAAACGTTTTAACCATTGTCCATGGTTTTAATTTAGGTCGGTATTGCTGCTACAACCCAAAATTTCTTCTTTTAGCCTGTGCTAAGAGAACCAAACCCAACAAGCCTAACCTAACAACTAACGCATTCCACAGACTCCACAAAGCTACCAGCCAATGGCAATGCTTAAAACAGTTGTAGCAGCAACCACTGCCTTTAATTTATACAAACGTTTCACAGACTCGATCTGTCTCCGTTTTCACGATTGTCTCTATCTCATTTTTGTCTCGGTTCAGTTTCAAATCTCGAAATTTTAGATACAAAATATTCAAAAAACCTTACTAAAGCAAATTGAAAACAAGTTTCTGTACAGTATAACCACATACCTATACTTGCTCGAAAATGAACGCAGAGACACGAGACTAAACGCACGGCCATGAAAACAGGCGGCTGGGCAGAATTACGCTGGTGCCACATATGGGGAAAGCAAAGCGAGAGCGGGACAAAAGTCGCTGGTTCCCGCGCACTGTGTGGCAACGTCAACCGGGCTGCGTTGCCTAGTTCAAGCGTCAGACCGACCTCTCTTCGGGGCACTTTTGTGTCATCCCTGACCTTTCGAGCAAATACTGTCAGTTTACATTACATAGATTACAAAGACCAACTCTACAACGAGAGCTTTCATTCTCTTAAACCTCCGAACACACGGGGTTGTGCTCCGACGTGGCAACAGCGCGAACTTCTGCCACCCGTCTACTTTCATTGCCGTGCGTTTAGGTTTTCCATGATGGAAATGACCAATAGTGAAGCACTATTGATTTAAGCGAAAAAAATTCCATAGCTATACGTAACACTCCAGCATCCTAAAGTATAAAACAAGACGTAATTTTCAAATACCTGATCTCGTTCTCATCTCAACGATACCGACACGAGATCGAGACTTGACTAGGCACCTTCTTCGAAAATATTTTAACTTTCTGTTGCCACAAGCAATTCACACATTTCGGCATACTGAACACTTTACAGGGATCTCACCTTCCATTAGAAAATCCTACATCCAAAACTTACCGTCACACTCTTGATTTCTTCTGATTAAGACACGGTACAGAATACTCACATTTACAGCACAGAACAGTTTTGTTTCAAATCTGACTCAACTCCAATATGGTGCCTCTATGTTACCTTCACACTCGCTCTGACATTACAGAAATTTTTCCCAAAGTTAATGGACTATAGACGTTCTCCTCCTACACGTACTTATATACTGAAAATGCCAAAGTTCACAACTCGCAAGGTATTCCCATATTTTTTGCACCCGGATCCTCATCTGCAGAAGCAATTTAACAACTTATCCAAACCTCTCCCCCCCCCCTTTCCACTGAGCTATACACACGATAACAAAGAACTCCATGGCCTTGGGGATTCTACACAAGCTCTTAACGCCGAGAAGGGAGGCTGAAGACAATGGAAACATCTAATTACATCCATTACATAGTCTCTTGAAATAACGAGCGTACTTCACTTCATTTTCAAATGTGGATTTCAGAGGTTGTTCGCCCAATTAGGTAAACAGGACAATTAAAAAATGAGTAAAAAACTGCAGTAACATTGCTTCACGGTTTCGTTGCGTTTTTGTGCTATACACTTAATTGCGTTATATTTTTTCAAAGAAAACATAGTTCACACATTAAACTGCATCTTCTCATGGTGCCTTATATTTCTTTTTGCAAGAGTACGCAACGTACTCCCCTTTTCGAATAATAGTCTTACTTTTGCGACCAACGTAAGATATACCCTGCCCTAAAATTCTCTGGAGCAAGACCGTGCATAGCGAAGCAATCGAGCGGGCAGAGCGAAGCGGTACACGTTGCTGGAAAGGCTGGTAAATGCAGCCCCTCCATGCAATCCCGATTCTTTCACGTGTTCATTGGTGGAGTCGTCTCGCGTCACTACTTGCGCAGAGACTTGCTTTCGTTCGCCTGCTCCAGAGATAGTTGAGATAGAGTGTAGCTCCACGGGTACTAATCTCCAACTACAAATCGGCATTTCATTGCTTATCGTATTGAACAAAGTTTCATATTGGGTTAATTCATATTCTATTAAGTTAGTTATGATAGGTTTGTCGGTATATCAAATTTTTGCCTTTGTATTTGCGAAAGTTTGCTAGTAATCGATATCGATTCGATCAATTATTTTTATCAATACGAACACAAATCGGAGGACTAATAAAACATAATAACGCATCAATTTGGTAACTTATAAGTCTGTCGATCCCCACAATTATATATTTGTATCTTAATTGTTTCTGACATTGATGCTTAAATCTACATCAATTGCTGACTTCCATTGTTTCTTTCCCGTAGAGACCAATCAACTGATCGAGATTGTTTATGACGCAACTTAATAAATAGATTTATGAATTCTTTCAATTTTGTCCTTTTATATGTAAAAGACTTAACGTCGCCAATTGTAAAAGTAAAATACTTGTAGACTCAGATTATTTTTGTAATATCTCCAACTGACTTCTCGAATCTAGCTAGCGAACCTGCCAATAGCCTAGAGCAGGGGTTTCCAACTGGCGGCCCGCGATGCCTTTTTCTTGAGGCCTGCAAAGCTTTTTTTTTTTCAAAATACATTAATTTTATGTATTTTTATGAAAATACGTTCTATTTTTACTGAAGGAACGGAAGCTTTGTGAAGAAAGACAATATCACAGGTAGAATGATTTTGCAGTCAATAATCATCATCAGAAGAATCTAAAGTGACGTAACTTTCTCTTCACACCATGCATTCCACCCCTTCGCTATGGGGAATGAACTCGTCCGCTTCTCACCTCTTCGCTATGCGGAATGAACTCGCCCGCTTCCGCGAAGGCTTCTCCTCTGGCTTCACTCTTTGTCTTTAGAAACAAAGTGCAGAGCGGCGCTATAGAGATCGGTTTTACTATGCACGAAGTACCAAGAGATTTCCAGTGTTCCAACTCGGATTGTACTGTGACTGATTGTTAAAGTTTGTGCAAATATCGAAATGAGCCATATGAAATGAGCAGCATCCAGCTATTTAGCAATCTTCTTGGAGTTAACATCGAAGAACAAGAAGCTTCTCTCCAACTTGAATTGAGTGATTTGCAAGGCGATTTGTTCTTTCAAACTAGGCAAGAAAAGGGGCCAGAGTTTTTCAAATATCTTTCAAAGGATCGCTTTCCAAACCTTCGTAGTTAGTGTTGCCCACGGGACGAAACGGGACAGGCTTTTAAAAATTCGATACGAGACGAGATTGATCATGTGTCCCTTTGACAAACGAATATTTTCGAGACGAGACAGCATTTCACAGCATTTCCACGAGACGAGACAGGCCAAAGTCTCGTCTCGTGGGCAACACTATTCGTAGTTTTGGGCAAAGAATGACATCTATGTTCGGCAGCACATACACGTATGAAAGTGTTTTTTCTTCAATGAAGTTCATCAAGAACCGCTACAGAAGCCGTCTGGCAGATTCTTCACTGCTTCACCTTCTAAGACTTTCAAATACAGAAATTGAAGTGAACATTCCAACTTTAATAAAATAAGCAGATCGGCCTCAATTTTCACATTGAACACTTACTATGAAGGATTTTTTTTGTATGGTGTGTTTTTATTTTCTTTCAATTCATCCATAAGTATTGTTTTTTTGTGAAATAAATTGTAATTATACAATTTTGATTTGTGATTCCATTGTTTTTATTGCCTCATTTAAGAAATTTAGGTCATGCGAAAGTACTACATTTTCAGTTCAGCACTTACAATTTTTGTAATTTTTAATTCCCCTCTCCCCAAAAGAATGCGGCCCGCCAATCAAATGCTGGATATAATTTTGGCCCTCGGACCTTTTGAAGTTGGAAACCACTGGCCTAAAGCGTGAGCAGGAGGGTTGTCAATAGGTGCTGGTCAGAGGCGTGTATTCGGGGCTATCTAGGTTATCTGCGAAGTCCAGACTAGGGGAAATAAAATACAGAAAAAAATATCTATCAAATGTGCATAAAATTTTTCATTTCAATAAGAAGTTGAACCTATTTCTTAGAAGTTGGAAACATTGCCCGCTTTCTTTGAATTCGCGAGACGGCTGGGCCAGTTTGCGGGCAACTCCACGGGGGTGACGGGTAAGCTTGACAGGGCTCCGATCAATGTTGCAAACCAATTTTTCCCACCATGTAATTTCCCCAGGATCGGGAAATTGTGGAGTCAAACTGTTACAGGAGAGAGAACATGGTTTCATATGGCGGGGGAAAAACCCTCTGAACTTCCTCAACAGTCTCGGTCAATGTTGCAAAACAATTTTTCCCAGCACGTAATCTTCCCAGGAATGAGGAATTTTGAAGCCAAATTATCGCGGGAAAGGGGAAAGTGTCATGTGCCAGGGACAAGAACATCATTGAACGCTTGCAGAGAAGTTGAAAAAAAGGTCGTTGACCTTCAAACAACTAGAGATACAGTGGGAAGTAGAAAATTGTTGGCTGAGCGGGAACGGTTTACCGAAATGACAAGGACCAGTTCTAGTCTAGATCGCGTCGAGTGGTCTTGGTGCGTGGAATTTATTTAGAGGCAGCGTGTGAATACAGTAGTGAGTGGATTGTATTTTTGTGAATGATATGTGCTGTGTGTTGTGTAGTGAACTGAAATGAGGGACATAATGGACATTTCCACTCAATTTTTTTTACAACAATTTTAAAAATTACACCCTGGAAAAATGACCCCTGCAAGTTCTCGCGTTTCTCTGCGTCCAGTTTAAGGCAGAAACGAGACTTCCAAAGTTGCGAGGCTAGCGTTGCGCTGAAAACACGCCCCGCCATGTTACTACGTCACTCCTTAGGGAGAGCTCGTTTGTCGTCTGCTTCGAGCGTCCAGTTCCGGATGGGTAGCCCACGGTGAGCGAACACGTGCAGCAGTTTTACAAATCTGTACCGATTTAAATAATGGAAGAAGGAGCGATAGGAGAAAGGAAAGCTATGCTTTGTAATGATCATTCTTCTATGAAATATCAGTTCTGCTCACGTGCAAGATAAATGAAAGGGTTCAGCTGCGTGTGTATTCTCAGGCCATGCGAAAAATATTGCTTATAAAATTGGTTGCTGACCAGAAACTCAAAAATATTTTTTAAACTTATATTTATCGAAATTTACCGTAACCTATGTAGTGCAAAATAAGAATTTTTACATTCTTCACTTTATTTATAAAGCCTATTTAAATTTCTTTTCCATAAAGGAATTTCAGTTTGTGTTCCATTTCTGTTGCTCAAATTATGATCAAATATTTTTGTGCAGATAAGAGAAAATACACTTAGAAGATTACATTAGTTGCACAGTACATATCTGTACTTAGTTTATGTATAATTATTACAAGGAAATAATATGTATAACCATGGGCGTATTTAAGGGGGATTCAACGGGTCCAACCCCCCTCTTTTTTGGTTCAATAAAATTAACTCAGTTACCTGTTCTATCCGCTTGTTCATAAACATTTCTTGATACTTATTTCATTCTCTTAAATTAGAGACGAATAGGACGGGATACGGATGGGAAGGAAATTTCGTAATTTCAAGTAGAGAGGCAGCACTTCGTTCCTACGCGTCAGCAAAAATTTGATGCGACTGGTGTTATGTTACATCCGGTCGTAGCGGGCCACGAGCGGTTTTATTGTTGAGTCAGCAGAACGTGTCTGATCACGTTGAAGACATCGGAAGCGGTGGGGGAGGGGGTCAATGGGTTTGTCACGTTGTTTCTTGATGTATGCTAACCTAACACGTGCATATGTTTGTGTGTGTATGTGTGTGTGTGGAGGAAATGCGCGCGCAACCATTGCGTATGATGGAAAGACATGAAGAAATGATTTAAAGATGGCGCCGAAGGTGCTGTACCCCCGAAAGCTTAGCGGCTAAGGTTATTGCTCTGTAAAACAAGAGGCGTCGAGGGTTCGATTCCTGGTAGAGTCAATATTGATTGATTGATAGATTGAGTTAGTTTTTTTTAAGTCCGTTTTATGCACGGCAAAACTAATCAGGATTGGAGCTACAGTTGAAAAGTGGTGATTCGGACCACTATGTGTCTCCACCGAGTATCGAACCTGGGACCCTTTGATTACAAGGAGACGATGTCAATATTGAATGGTCTCGATTAGCCTGTGTGTAAATAAAGGCAACAAAATGGTTGAGTTCGAAAATCGAGTTGGGTTAGTGGTTAATGTTGTCACCTGGCAATGAAGAGGTCGCGGGTTCGATTCTCTAGGTAGTTAAATTAGGCCAATTGTTTAGTCCCGCCATTATAGGTCCCCGATTAGTCCATCTGTGCATAAATAGTGTTTGAATAAAATCAATATGGCGGCCTTGGGTTAGTGGTTATTGTTGTCGCCTGGTAATGAAGAGGTCGCGGGTTCGATTTTCTAGGTAGTTAAATGAAACCAATTGTTTTGTCCCGCCATTATAGGTCCCGATTAGTCCATCTGTGCATAAATAGTATTTCAATAAAATCAAAATGGCGGCCGGGTTTTGTGTTTAGCGGCGGCGACCGGGGCGCGGCGCGGCGCGGAGGGTGTTTTTTATTCCGCGAGATGTTTTAACCAAGTGGTTGAGGGTTCGATTCCCAATGTTGGTGAAAATTGGATATTCAATTGTATTTGTTTAAAAGTTCCGATTAGCTTTTTGTGCACAAAGAGAAAATGAACTAATTGGAAATAGGATGTTTATGCTGTAATGAAAAGGTCCCCGGGTTCGATTCACAATGTCAAATTGGCTGATAATGATGTTGTTTTTAAAATAAAAAAAAAGAAGTGTGAATAAATTAGAATCTGTTGTTTTGCCGTGTGGGGCCCCAGTAACGATTATCTTAAATGCATAAAGAGTAGGTAAAATAAGCAAGATGGCCGTCACTATTGTTTTGTGATCAAAGAGGAGTCACAGGTTCGATTCAATCAAAGGAGGCAACATTCTATTTTTCAATTCCATGTAAAAGTCTAAAGTTATGTTTCGATTAACCTCAATGCATAAAGAGGAATTAAACAAAAACAAGCAAAATGGCGACAGATGTGATAAAAGAAAAATTGAATTAGTTTTTTTATAGTGACAAGAAAAAATAGCGAATCACTGTTAGAAATAGAATGAAAATAAAGATACTTGCCTTTGCGTGTCCAGCGCTGTGCAGAAAAGCTCTCATGCTTTATCTCCGACAAGTCCACAATACACAATTTTTTTTATTGTATAGTTAATTATTAATGTTGTTATTAACACAGATTCTTACCAGTGTGAAGAAAAGCTCTCATGCTTTATCTCCGACAAGTCCACAATACACACTTTTTCATTATATAGTTAATTATTAATGTTGTTATTAACACCGATTTTTACCAGTGTGAAGAAACGCTCTCATGCTTTATCTTCGACAAGTCCACAATACACATTTTTTCATTATATAGTTAATTATTAATGTTGTTATTAACGATTGTTACCAGTAAAAATATAAACCATGAGGATTTTTAAAGGGGTGATAAATGAAAAAAAAGCCAAGACATATATTTTATCCCTGTTTATTACCAATATTTACAAAATTCAAAAGAGCCGCACACACACACATACATATGTAAAATGTTTATATTGTGTCACCAGTTTATCAGCATGTTATTTAACAAGTTTTTATTCTTCAAGTTTGTTCACTCACCCACATAAGGAATTGTGTCACTATCATATCCATTTTCTGCTGCAACCACTGAATTAAAATGTTTCACTATTTTTTCCACAAGCATGTTCTCGCAAGAAAGAAACACTTCTTTGGAAAGTCTTTTTCCGTCGATGTTTTGTATAGACAAAGGCTCAGGTTTTGTACATCCATGTAGATGGGAAAGCACAAACTTCTCCTTATTACATGCATGGACAGGGGAAATATCTGTGCAACCGAAACATTGTTCGCGAAGGTCGAGAATGCAAGATTCCACACAGTTTCCAAAATATGATTTCAGATACGGCGACACTGTTTCACACATAACTTTCGCATGCTCGATGCACACAAATATCTTCATAAAGTTCCGCCACGAACTTTCTGCGATGAACACTATCTCCAGGGAACCGTAAGCTGGTTTTTTCCTTATAATGATCTGACGACGATTGTACAGTGTGGTTATCAGCAATTCATGTTGCTCACTTAGTGGGTAGGAAACACGAGGCTGCTCACCTGGAATAGCGATGTAATTGTCGATTACTGGAAACAATTCCTGAAGAGCGTGCCACTCCTGCAACTGTAGTTCAACACCGGCCGCCCCGCTTCTGTGTAGCCTGACCACAGGTTGGAAATCCAGATGAGAGGAAAGTCCGATTGAGATAACCTTTGTTTTCGAAGCATTCAAATAGTAGACGTGATCAAATAATATCGACTGGCGTATAAGACTAGTTACTTGTTTTTGTTCTTCAGGTAAATGCTGATCGCTCTCTTTCTGAAGAACCCCCTTGAAATTAGTGTACGGTTGAAATCTTTTTTTCAGCGGCATCGAAATAGAGGATTCCATGATTAAGAACTGCGAGATACTGCATGTCGCAGCGTGCAGATATACATTTGAAGAAATGCGTGGGTGTGTTTTTGAGACGCATGCGCGCGTAGCAAACGAAGCATGTGCTGGACAAAAAAGGTGGAGGGGGCGGGGCGTTACAAAGATCAATGATGAGAGAAAAATCAGCAGAATATTATAAACGTCATATTGAGGAAATATTGGATAACAAATATTAATTAATTTAATTAAAGCATCAACCGCATTGTCGATCTGAAATTAGGTTTATAGACAGGGGGCAAAATGGAAAATATCGACGATGTTCTAGTATTGGATTGTTTCTGTATTTCCATCGGTATAATCCTCCACCACATTTGAAGCATACTGTTTTATCCTCTTTTTGAATGTAAAATAATCCTGCTTCGGACAGAGCTTCTACAAACGGGAATTCTTTTGATTGCCAGTTTCTGAAAGAAGACAATCTAGCATTGAAAGATCCCATCTCTGGATATTGCGTCATTGTTCTGTAAAGACACAAAACAAGATAAAGATTATAAGTAAGCTGTTGTAAACTGTAACGCTACAATATTATTAATATACTATTAGGACTATATGTAACTTGTATAAAATTTCAAACAGTATTTACTGTCAATATTTTCTAGTATACGTACCGAGTATTATAAATTTAATTTACGAGTCAGCAAATAAGTTGTTATAATATTGTCGTTTTTTATCGGTACTGGGAATAAAATTTGAAATTTATGCATGGGTTTACCAGAGGCTCTATGGAATAAATACAGAAAACAGTAATGCCCACAGTACACAGACCCGTAACTTTGTATCTGATGAGTGTTGTACGTATAGAATTTAGAGTTACTTTCCAAAAATCGCAAATGGTTATGCACATGTGGAGGTTTTCCGTAACTATCAAAAAATTCCCCCCGGGAGTTACTATCTATGTAAATTGCTACCCAGTGCTTCCCGGGGCTATCTTTGGGGTCTGTATTTACAATCAACGCTGCTGGTAGTTCCACATGTACAGGTAATTCATTAGCTGCGAAAACCCCAACATGATGATTGTCAAAGGCTCTATTTGATATTAACCCGTGAAGCAAATTTAAAGTCGACAGCATTGCTGGACACTAAATAGTAATATTGTGCAACTCACCTTGTTATACAATTAATCTAGATGAATATCTCTTTGATTATTAATTTCCATGAGAGCGTCAAATTCAGAGTAGATAACACAAGTCACAGTAGATTCCAAAGCCGATTTGAAGTGGACTTCCAAGCTAACAGCCCCTTGCCGTTGAAGACTGCAGTGGGATATGGCACTTGCAGCTGCGTCTGGTGTTATATCGAAAACAAGTAATGCGTATCCCTGGGGGTATTCCTCACGCGATATATTGTTTCCTTCATCCATATAGTGTATCCCTGTTCCAGAGAATATTGTGTGATATGCTGTTATGTACTTGTTGTTTTCAAAGTCTGGTTGAAGTGGTTTGCCGGGAATTTGGACTCCATCAACATATAAAGTAAAGAAGTTGTAATTGAAATGTTGAAAATTGAATGGGTTTGTAGACAGAGTGCCGTTGAATGCATCGTTGGTAACAAACCCCACAACTAATCGTTTCGGAAGACGTCCAAGTATCACAAGAGTATTGTGCAGGAATATCTCAAAAAACAAAATGTAATTTATTTTACAACAAAGAATCCTGATATTAAAGCTAGTATTGTTGAAAGATTCAACAGAACTTTAAAGGAACGCATGTGGAAGTATTTTACTAAGCAAAGAACCAGCTGCTATGTTAATGTACTCCCAAAGCTTTTGAAAGCTTATAATCATAAAATTCACTCGAGTATTAAAATGGCAACAGCAGATGTTACTCCTGAGAAGGTTTTGAAAGTATGGCACAATATGTATGACAAAAAACTCAAATCTGATTCATCTCCACTATTGTCATTGAAGATGCCATTCAAAATAGGCGATACAGTGAGAATAACAAAAACCAAAAAACGCTTTGACAAAGGTTACATGGAAAATTGGACAAGAGAAATATTTGTGGTGGAACGTATTTTGAAAAGAAATCCTCAAGTGTATGAATTAAAAGATCTACAAGGACATAAAATCGATGGAACAATTTATACGGAAGAGTTGCAACTGGTCCGCTTACCGGATATGCATGAAATTGATAAAATCCTTGCGACCAAAGGTAAAGGAGCCAGTAAAAAGTTGTTAGTTCATTGGAAAGGTTACTCCAGATTATTTGACAGTTGGATTAGCGCATCGTTTTTGGAGTCAAAAAAAGAGAGAGAGAGGCATAAATTTTTGTAGATATTCTCATCAGTGGTACAAATAACCTTTATAACACATCATGAGAAAAACAAACGCTTTCTACATTACTTTGCCTAGTAACAGTTCCATGAAATATTTCCCAAGTAATAGTCTAACTAATTACACCACAAAGCTTCAGAACCGTGTGGAGTTGGACACCAACAAATGGGAGATGGCATTGGTAGAAGTGCATTATCCTTATTCAATACTAAACATTACAAGATTTAACAACTATATTCAATATAAATCTATGGATGATGTCAAATGGAACGAACTTCGAATATCCGAAGGCTATTACGCATCTATAAACAGCATTGTTGCAGAAATCAATAAATATTCTGAAACATTAAATTTTAGTCTCCGAAATCATCCTGCGTACAAACATGTGACTGTTGATATATCTACCAAGCAGAGAAACATAAATGTACAATTGTCACCTCAACTGGCACGGATATTAGGTTGTAAACCGACCGATGATTTATCAGAAGTAAAAATTGGACGCTCGCCTCCAAATGTTGTGAGAGAGATTCCTTCCCAGATGTATATTTACACAGATATTGTGGAATCACATATGGTGGGGGATGCTATCGCCCCTCTATTACGTATTATAAACATTAATCCTATGGAACATACTTTTGGAAGTGATGGTGTGCAAATTTTCGATTCACCACATTACATCCCAGTGCAGAAACATAATTTCGAACAAATAGAAATTGACTTAAGGGACAGCACTGGTGCACACATCCCATTCTCCTTCGGACTAGTGTGTTTGAAACTTCATTTTAGATGTTGTGGTGAAAAGCTCTGATTATGAATGACCCATATTTTCAATACTACCATCAACAAGCTGGATCTGGTGTGGGTAACATATATTACGGTGCTGCCTATCAAAAAGGACATGGCATTGGAAGTTTTCTTGGAGGACTTTTTCGCTCAGCTTTGCCTCTTATCAAGAAAGGAGCGAAAGCTGTAGGGAAAGAAATGTTAAAAACAGGGGTAAATGTGTTAGGTGATGTTGTAGACAAAACACCCCTAAAACAGTCACTACAATCCAGAATTTCGGATGCCAGATCAAATCTTAAAAGAAAAGCTGAAACAAAGCTAAAGGAAATGATTGGTTCAGGTTATCAGGGGCATAAACATTTCAAAAGGAATCACTCTGCTTCGGGACAGCGAACTGGAAGGACCGCTCAGAGAAAGAAGAGATCCAGTGCCAATACAAACACCAAGAAAACAACCAAACGCAACCGTAAAAAAATTCAAATAACATCAGATATTTTTGATTAGATATGGCGCTAATTAGGGAGAAATCATGTGAGTGTTTTAAAAGTGAATTGGATATTTTCTCGGTAAAACCTACTCAGACAAGCATCTTAGAACACCACACCATCGGATACAAACCTGTTAGTTCTCTGGCAGATAATGCTCCCACCGAGTTTGTAATACCTGGACATGGTGATGATTATATGGATTTAGCACACACAATGTTGAATATAGATGCCAAAATTGTAAAAGCGAATGGTCAGTTATTGCTACCCACAGATAAAACAATTGGGCCTGTCAATGATTTTCTCAATGCAATGTTCAGCGAAGTACAAATCTACTTAAATAACAAACTCATCTCGTTTCCATCTCACATGCACCCATACAGGTCTTATTTTGAAAAATTCTGAACTATGACATATCTGCAAAATCATCTCATCTCCAAAGTGCATTGTGGTACAAGGATACAGCACGCACTTTTGATAACGTTTCGGAAGACAACAAAGGCTTTACAAAACGTAACCAACTAACAAAACAGAGTAAAACATTTGATATGTTTGGTTACTTGCATTCTGATATTTTCAATCAAGAGAAATTTTTGATCAATGGAGTGGAAATGCGAATAAAACTGATTCCTTCGAAAAACACTTTCTGCTTGATGGGAGTAGATGACAGTGAAGGCAAAGTGGAAATTCTGGATGCTACACTATATGTGAGAAAAGTATCGGTCAGTTCATCCATCAAACTTAGTCACAATCGCATATTGCAAAAACGTACAGCAAAATACCCTCTAACAAGAGTACAACTTAAAGCTGTAACTATTCCAAAAGATATTGCTTCAAAAACAATTGACAATGTGATACTTGGACGTCTTCCGAAACGATTAGTTGTGGGGTTTGTTACCAACGATGCATTCAACGGCACTCTGTCTACAAACCCATTCAATTTTCAACATTTCAATTACAACTTCTTTACTTTATATGTTGATGGAGTCCAAATTCCCGGCAAACCACTTCAACCAGACTTTGAAAACAACAAGTACATAACAGCATATCACACAATATTCTCTGGAACAGGGATACACTATATGGATGAAGGAAACAATATATCGCGTGAGGAATACCCCCAGGGATACGCATTACTTGTTTTCGATATAACACCAGACGCAGCTGCAAGTGCCATATCCCACTGCAGTCTTCAACGGCAAGGGGCTGTTAGCTTGGAAGTCCACTTCAAATCGGCTTTGGAATCTACTGTGACTTGTGTTATCTACT